>NC_083361.1:7488125-7835000 GCF_030254825.1 Meriones unguiculatus
CTAGAGCACAATGCTGGGCAATTGTTACTCCACCCTAAACCTCCAAGCCCGAATAGTTTCCTCCCATTCCGATTTCCCACATTATACTTGCTTTTAGTCATATCTTAGGTCCCATTCATCTCTCCTCCTAGTTCCAAGTCCTCTCCTGCCAATCTCTGCTCGCCGACCATCTCCCACTCTCTTTCTTCTCCTCCTCTGTGGACCAGGATGTCCCACCCTATTCTCTCCATTGCACAGCATTGACTGGTTGTTTTCTTGAAAATACAGAGAACAAATGGTGGCATGTTGACACAGACTTGAGACAGGTGATGCTTAGAATAAGCATCACAATGCAATGTGCAGATTGAAACCAGATAGTAGGGGAGAAATCAGCATTTGAATGAACAAGGGTAAACTGTATACATTTCACAAGAACATTATACCAACACTTCTTTAAAAAAAAAAAATGTGGATTCCCTATGGTTCATGCCTGTAATCCCAGCACTCCTACCTCAAGATGGGAACTGGAGACAGCAGAATTGGCAAGATGTTCCCATATGCAGCAGAGCAGCAGACACAAGAGAGACCCTGCCTCAAAAACAGGCAGAAGGAGAGATGAACTCCCAAAACATTGCCTTCTGACCTCTCAGTGTGTGCTCTGGCACATGTACCTCTGCCAGCAAATAAGGTTTTTTTAAAGTAATTTTTTAGCGAACAGTCACGCAGATTCTGTCCTGACTGCCCTGTCTCTCTCCTAGCATGGGGCCTCCATCAATGCTTCCAACAACAAAGGCAACACAGCCCTGCACGAGGCCGTGACGGGAAGGCACGCCTTGGTGGTGGAGCTGCTGCTGTTTCACGGAGCGTCTGTTGACATCCTGAACAAGAGGCAGTACACGGCTGTGGACTACGCGGACCAGGTGACGGAGGGCTTGATGGCTGAGGGAGCCCCGTGCTCCCGGAAGCACATCATGGATCCATTGTGTTCAAACCAGATGTGAGAGGACAACAGCTGGGTCTTCATTGCTCTGTGCCGAGCCAAATGAACACGCCAGACGGCCACTGGCAGGGCTTGGATACTTGCCAGGGTCACTGGTTGGCAACACCGGAAGTGCCGGTGCTCATTCTTTCTGGGGTAGTTTCAGAGGCACGAGAGAAGGTGGAGCACCTGTCAAATTCTGCTTAGCATTATCTGGCACACACAGATGTTGTCACATCTGGGAAGTGTCGGGTTAGACATCGGCCTGGGTTTGCCAGCCCTATAGCATAATGGAGAGTTTTAGTTATGGATTTAAATCTCAGATTCTGAGAGAATTTAGATCCCCAACTTGCTACTCTCTCCAGTGTAGCAATTCAGTCATGGAGAAAGTCTGTTCCTGTCTTCATTGTGAGTCTTGGCTTTAAACTCCAAATGGACAGCTAGTTGGTTGTTGATTGACCCAATAGAGATGTTAGAGTCACTGTAAATCCAATTATAGGTTTGTGTCATTTTTAAGGGTAAAGGCATGGCTAAATGGGAAGAGCACCTGCCTAGAATCCCCCAGTGGGGGGCTGGGGTGTGGCTCAGTTGTAGAACACCTGCCTAGAATTCCTCAGTGAGGGGCTGGAGGTGGTTCATTGTAGAACCACTGCCTATCATGTCCAGTGTCCTAGGTGACATCTTTAGCACCTCAAGGTGATGGTGAATTTTAGGCGTCCCTTGAATGAGTTGGGGTGTCTATGAGGGTTGATGATACCTAACAGGTAATGCATAGCCTTCCCTCTGCTACTCTCTCAAAGATGGACGACACCAGCTCTGTTCTGTTGTGTGTTGGACAGTTGCTCCTGAACAGCCTCCCAACAACCGGCTAGTAACAGCCCCTCCCGGTGCTCACCCCCATGTGCAGTAGTTGACTGTGCAGGCTGGGGTTCCTAGTGAAAGCCAGAGCGTCTAAATGAAGATCAGGATCTTTTCTGAAACAGTTTCCCTGTTGCAGAGGCTTGAGCTCCTGAGCTCAAGCTATTCTCCAGCCTCAGGAGCTGGGACAGCTGGCCCGTGGTGGGGCCTTGACGTGTCCCGACGGTTGTTTTGTTTCAGAGCTGTCTCAGGGAGGGGTTTCGGTCACACCAATATTGATATTTAGATGGAACCCCCAAGTGATAATCTGCTGAGAAACATTCCAACAACTTAGTGACATCCCCCCCGTTTTAAATTGTAGGATTCAAAAATAATGGAGTTGCTGCAGGTAGTGCCACGATGTGTGGCATCCTTGAACAATGTCGAGGAGACAGACGACAAGGATTATGTGACTGTTACGATCAGGGAAAAATGTAAGTGCTTCAGGCCCCCACCTGCATCCGTCCATTTGGCTGGTTAGTGGTTTCCGTGTGTGTGTGTGTGTGTGTGTGTGTGTGTGTGTGTACGCATGTGTGTGTGAGGTCAGCCTTGGCTGTCATTGCTCGGGAGCTGCCAGTTTGTAGTCAGAGGGCTTCCCACTGGGCTGGAGCTTCTAGAGTAGGCCGGCTGCCGAGGAGGTGGCTCTGCCTGTCTCTGCTTCCCCGGTGCTACAGTTACAAGCACACAAACCCACACATGGCCTGGATGTATGTCTGGGCACCATGCATGTGTTTGGTGCCCTTGGAAGCTAGAAGAGGGTATCAGATGACGTGGAACTGCAGTTGCAGGAATGTGGGTCCCGTGGAGGAGCGGCCAGGGCCTTGAGCCACCACCAGGCCTTTCCTTCGGATCCGGGGCTGGAACGCCGATCTTCTGTGGCAGGCACTTTACCAACCGAGCCAGCTCCCTAGCCCTTCAGTAATCTTTTGGTTTTGTTGTCTTGGGGGTGTTGGGCATGAACCTACATCCTCACACATGCCAAACAGGTACTCCGCTGCTGAGCCCTGCCCCCCAGCCCCAATGTAATTGTTGTCATGCAGGGAGGGAGCCAGGGACCACAGAAACCATGCGAGGTCACGAGGTCAGCTGAGGAGTGTGTTTGGGCTAGTCTTCTAGTTGACTGTCACGATGTTTCCTGCAGAAGTAAGACTGATACTCTTGGGGTCAGCTTAGTGTCAGGCCTCCCATCAGCTGGAGAGAACAGTCTGGATTCTCTCATCCATGTCCTAACGCCAGGTGTTTTTGTACGCTTCAGGTTATCCAGGGCAGATGCTGGCTTTCCCCAGCCCCGAGCCACTTAGACCTGAGGGCCTAAGGCTTTTCCGTGCTAGGAAAGTGCCGACCACTGAGCCGTCTCTCCAGCCCTTCGTGGTTTTCGTTTGCAGGTGCACCCAGGGTGATGGTGATTACATACCTGCCCACCTGTCCAGAATGAGAACTTTATTTTTAAAAGGGGTTCTGTTTTCTGAGCTCTGCAGAACTCAGTTTGAATGCAGTGGCAACCACGTAGAGAGAAACCTGCTGATGTTCCTAGAGAATCCCAGGGCGGCCTTGCCATTACCGGCCGCAGATGAGGAGCCTTGGTATAGTCTGCTTTATCTCACCGGGGCTTGCCTGGTGAGGAACAGCTGTTTGCAGGTTTTTAAAGCACGTGCAGCACTCGGCTTTCTAAGTGTTGGTGAGCTGGGAAGTCGGAGAACTTGTCTGTGCTGCAGTTTTAGTCACCTTTATTTATGAAGTTTTCGGGTGTTTTACCATTTCATTCCCAGGGAACCCCAAAATGTACAACCTACCAGACGAACCTTTTAGGAGACAGTTCTGCCTCGTTAACCCAGGGGGCCGGTTCCAGTGAGTATCTACAGGTTTGACCCTGGGGTTTGTTTGCTCCCTGCGGGAAGATGGGATCTGTGCAGCTTTAACTGCTTGTGCAATGCTGCCATCTGTGGGCAGCTGGCCCACAAGAGCCAGATACTTTGTTTTGAATTAACACTTGGTTTATTCTGCATTTCAGGGAAAGGACTTCAAGGGAGACTCTGGGAAGGGATAGAAGTGTGCCTGATCTTACCGCAGGGTCTCTGCAGGAGGTGAGTACTTACATGGTAGAGGCTTACGGTTTGGCTGTTTCTCCCCTCAAGTCATCTTCATCTTACTATCTCCTTCACGGACTTAGCAAAAAGTTAAACCTTCAGCTCTACAGCGGGGCAGACAAGAGTGTGGAGTTCTGAATAAATTTAAAATTACAGCTCTGGACAAGCATGGTGGCACATGCCTTTAATCCTGGTACCCAGAAGACAGAGGTTGGAGGATCTCTGAGTTCAAGGCTAGCCAGAGCTACACTGTGAGACCCTGTTTCCAAAAAGAAATGTAAAATTGCAGTTCTGAGCTGAGAGAATCCGGGAGAGGTGGAAAGTCACGGTGTACATGGAAAGCTGCAATTCAGTGTTTACAGAAAGCAGAGTAGCCCAATTTTACTGCTTTACAATATTTGAAATAAGGACAGTGTATGTAGGTAGCATGTTATGATCCCCCCCCCACATACATACACATACATAGTTCTTTATGTACCCAACTTCCTTCTGAATCAGTTAAGGCCTGACATGATCTATTATTCCACTGTAAAGTGAAGCTCCAACATGTGCCTCTCCCAGTTGCTGAAGAGAGAGAAGGGACAGTGTGCACGCCACGGGTTTGCTGGAAAAAACTCACAAATGATCATTTAAGAGAATTTCTGCAATAATTAGTGCGACAAATACAGCAATCCCCATCCCACCCCCCCGTTTGAAACAGTTTCATCCTGTAATGTCAGCTGACCTCAAACTCAGGGTAACCTTCATGCCTCAGTTTCCCAAGGACTGGGGTTACAGGTGTGAGCTGCCATGCCCAGCTTGCATGACCAAGTTTGATTTCATATTTTAGTTTTCATACATCCCTCCTCCTGGGCAGGACACGTGTCAGCGTTGACATCTTGCTGAGAGGGCCAGTCAAGTGCCCTCTCCGCTTGCTGTGTGACAATCAAATGCCCTTCCCGTGCAGTTTCTTTGCTGGAAGGGCAGGGGCAGCCACAGCACCTATGATCATGGGGATTAGAGACACACAGAGGACTCCCTGCGTGTCACACGGTGCCCCGCAAGCACCGTTACCACATTCCAGCTGTCGCCGCGCCTGTGGGGTTAGGGTGCTCGGACACCCTGTGGGGAAGCTGCTGCTGTTACGGTGGTCTGGAACGGGACAGGTGTGAACTGAGTTCTCTCTCTTCCTTAGCTAGAGAAGCAGAGAGTCATGGGAAAGCGGAATGATCTGTCGGAGCAGAGCAGGTCTCAGATCCCGGAGGAGGGCAACCAGGGGCTCCCGGAGAGGCAGGCTGCCCCTGGACACAGGCGGATGGTCCGCAGGCACACAGACAACGACGTGGCCATCCCCCTGGTGCCAGAGATGACTGGCCACCTGACCACCCAAGAGGCTAGTGTTTCTCAGTCTTAGCAGGAAGGGACTGGTAAATGCGCTCCTGAGACATGAACCTGTGGTAAGATGGTGAGCGTGAATACTGTGTAGAACTGAGAATACTTCTGAATAACCAGCTGGAGATGGTCCCCTGGGTTTACGACGCTCTCTCCTCTTCAAAGCTAACAAGCTTGAAAAGGAGTGGGAGGGAACCAACAAGCCCCTTCATCTTAGTACTTGGGTTTCCTGGTCTCGGGCAGAGGCTTCGCCATCAGTTCTGCCCTCTGTTGGCTGGAAGGCACTGAATGTCTGTGGTGTGGCAAGTAGGTCCAGAAGTCAGAGAAGCAGTGTCAGTCCTGAGGAACTGTGGCTGCCAGGCTGAGAAGCTCCCTGTCAGGATCAAGAAACAGAACCTGGAAACACTTGCACTGGAAACTGTCTGAATGCCATTTTGATGTCCGTCCCAGTGAAAAGGACCTACCATTCTGCCTTGTTCTACACCGTGTGTACGGGAAAAGCTGGCCATCGCTTTTCCAACGACAGACGCTTGGGTCACTGTGGCACCTCCAGCAGCTTCTGCTCACCCTCGTTTGAGAGCCTCCCCGACACAGCACGCTGGATGGATGGTTTACCAGAGAGAGCGGCTTTGGCACATCTTAAGTCTTTCAATTCAAATTCAAAACTTAGAGCACAAACCGGGTCAGAGTTTAATTTGGAATTTGTTGCCATTGATTCCTTTTTATAACTCTCTATAGATTCTATTATTTTTTTATGTTCCTGATCCTAAAGTTGCAAATGTGGGTTCGCTCTGAGTCCATTTTCAAAGGACTCTGTAAAGGGGAATGGTTTTGTGCACATTCTTGGAAATACTTGTGAATGTATAGAAGGGTGGGGCTGATTATTTTTCTACAAAAGTAATTTATGATTTCTAATTTTCTAATGTGCCTTGGATATGTGCCAAATGATGGGAAAGAAGACAGTAAACTTTATGACTCTTGAGTGTGTCGGCCACTTTTTACTTCTGTGCTGTGACGTTTCTCTGCCACCCTTCCACAGACATGTGAGAACTCCTCCCCAGGGGAGGAGGGATTTGCCTAGTCCCTCTTCCTAAGGTCCCAGTGACAAACCAGAGTGTGACTGAACTGGAGGTTACTCTGAGGGAAGCACTGAGTTTGCTGGGCCTCTTTACAGAGCAATGGGTGGGAAGTCAGTGTCCAGTACGGATGAGGGCTCCTGCCTGTGTCGATGGAGACCTGTTCCCTAGCCTTTCCCTGACTCTCTAGGCCCTCCCTGAGCACGTGCAGTTACAGCAGAATTGTACACAACTGGCTGGAGGTCATTCAGCTGAAGGTCCCATGACTGTCCCCCCCTTCCCATAAAGGACCGGTGACATTCAACAAACTCAGCAGCAGTGATCTTTTGTAAGTGGACACAGCTGATGTGAGGATGATGGTGGTAGTCTGGCTCACGGGAAAGTCCTGTACAACAGTACTGCATGGAAAACGGTCCTCACCGGAAGGATCCAGTGTCCTTTGTATTTAAGGCTGACTGGGCCACACACCTAGATCATTTAGAGCAGACCATCACCCACCTACCTGCTTGGGGTTGATGGGTCAACGCCATATACAATTCTCAAGAGTGCCCACAAAGACATTTTTTCTGGTGGTACTTAAGTTGCCTAGGCTGGCCTTGGACTTTGGTTCCTACCCCTCAGCTTCCTGAGGGGCTGCACAAACACATTCAAAACAGGAAAGAATGAAGGCAGCCTCCTGACACAGAATGAGCCAGCGCAGATGATAAACTGGTTTGACTTTTCCTCCCCTTCCCACTTGAGAATGGGTGTTTGCCAGCTTTTCCATCTGCATGACACATGCCTACAGGCCAGAAGAGGGCATCAGATTCCCTTGAATGGAGTTACGGGTGGTTGTGTGGGTTCTAGGAGTACCATCCAGATCCTCCGCAGAGTGGCCAGTGCTCATTAACAGCTAAGCCACCTCTCTGGCCCTTCCTTTTTCCTTTTTAACAAAAACACTTTATTGGTGTCTGCTGCTCTGGCTCCATGACCTCAAGGTTTACCAGTGCACACAATCTCAAGAGGCAGACACACACTGTTGCAGTTTGCCAGTGCAGACTCCTCGGGCCAACCATTGCAGTGAGAGGTGGGGCAGTTTACAAGTGTGTGTGTGTTTTAAATTGTTTTCCTCACAAGAAAACTTGACATGGCCATTAAGAATTTGCAATGCTTACATCTTTTGTGTTGTGATTCCAAGCACTGCCAGCTCCATGCCTGAAGGCTAAACGTTTGCATGTAGCGTATGAGCTGTCTTCAAGACTGTGTTCTTGCATAAACAGACAACCTTCCATTCCCAAGTGTCCTTCAGCACACCTCAGCCCGTCTTTGGCATGAGGATTGGTAACTGTAAGGAAACGTGTAACAAAACTTACAGAGACATGCCATTTCTTATAAATGCATCATAAAGCAAATTCTAAGCATAACTGGTAAGTTTTGAAAAGTCTTAAGCAGGGCAGAAGATGTGCCTCAGCATTGTTTACTTAGCACTTGTGAAGTTCTGTGTTCAAATCCCAGCACCACACAGACCAGGCATGATGGTACATGTATGTATGGTGGTATATGTATGTAATCTCAGCACTAGAGATGTGGAGGATCATGAGTCTCAGGTTGTCCTTGGCTGAACAGAAAGGTGGGACAAGGTTTGGACATAATGAAACCTCCTTAAGAACAGTAACAACACCTCCTCCTCACCACCCACCCACCCCCACCCACCCCCACTGTAAAAACCCTGTGAACCAACACCACCCACAAAATCGCACAGGTTTTGACTATGACAGCAAAATCCTGAACAAGGACTGACAATTCTTTTCTTTGCTTTTTTTTTTTTTTAGGATTTACTTTTATTATGTATGTGTGTGTGCTTATAAGGAGGTTCATGGGTAGGTTTCTGAGGCCAGAGGGTATCCAATCCCCTGGCGCTGAAGGTACAGGAGGTTGTGAGCTGCCCAACATGAATGCTGGGAGGACTTGTGCCCTCTGTGCTCGCAGACACTTAAGTCATCGCTCTGGTCTACTTGTAAACATGTCACTGTTCAACAGTTACCACAGGGGAGTAGTTAGTTTGCGGAAGTATCGCTCTAGTCGTTTTGGATCCAAGTAGCATTTGTTGGATAATGTAAACCTGAGGCCTCTAAAAAGTAAATGAGATCAAAAGCTGGGAATCTGAATGCTACCTGCAGGAAGAGGAAACAACCCTGTCTTAAGAATGCTGGATGTGCTCAGAGCTTAGAGCTCATTCGCTTGCCCAGGGGTTTTGTTCCCTTGATGTCTCTGACTGCTGGCATAGCTGCTATTTCTCCATCTCACGTTAATGTCCCAGCTACAAAGCACTGCCACCATTTAAAAGCTTTTGGTAGGAAGGAAAAAAATAATTCAAAATGCAGACCTTCTTGTGAATTGCTTGTGACTCTGAAACACCCAAACTGCTATAGTTTGAGTACAAGTTTATTTTTTCAAAAGGCATCTAGACAATAAGTAAACATTCAAAAGGCTGTAACTGGCCTAGACACTGCTCCAGAAGTCTAAGCACTTCCTGTTAGTAATCATCTTCATCAGAGTCCATCACTTTTCTTCTGTTGAACTAGGGGAAATGAAAGGGATGTCAGACACTTTATAAAGCCTCAGATTTTCAGAGAAAAACATTTTTAATGACTCATGTGAGGCCTGTGCGTGTCTTTAAAACAGTAAGTGAAGAAAGAAACTTAAAAATTACTCTTTCAAAAAAAGAATTACTCGCTCCACATAGCCAGACCTCTTCCCAACCACATTACAGAATCAAAGTGTCTAAACGCTCAGAGGCACTGTGGTAGCTCAGGTGCACACCAAGAACAGCGCAGCCTTCCTTTCTGCCACGCATCCAGCACTTACTTTAACTGTTGTCTTCTTTTCTGTCTGCTGGCTGACTTTCTCAAGTATTTCTATTAAGCCTTGTTCTGACACCTGTAAACAGAAGTTTCCAAGCAAACATCTGTAAGCAAACATCAATCACTGGTAGGTCTTTCCAAGACATAGATCAGGAGGGACAGAGCAGAGGGACTGTCAGTACAAGGGAGGCAATGACAAGCACTGTGTGAAAGGTCACAAAGGCACGGATACGCCAACTCTGCCCACACCACCCCAGAGACAACACCCTCAAAAAAGATCTAGTTCTCTCCAGCTTTCAGTGCAGGCAGGGCTTGTGTGGCTGCTGAAGCTTCATGAGTGGACTTCCAAAACACAATGCTCATGATGGCAGCCAGCCAGACACGCACATGCTCACATGCACGTGCCAAGGACTTCAACCTCCCCTCACAGGTGCCAAGTAAGCCCAGCTTCTGCCAATACTGGTGGTATTTTAATTGATACTGACAAAACCTGTTCCCAGTGAAAGAATAATTTAAGCCAGGTGACTCTAATAGTCACTGGGACACACTGACACAAACAATATTCCACAGAGACAATGGCAGGAAAGGAGAAAACTGAGCATTTGGGATATGCAATCATTACTCAAGATTTACAGTGGGGGTGATTAATCTCTCCTTTAAAACTTTTTTGGATTCAACAAGAATTCTCTAGTCAAATATGGAAATTACTCAGTGCAGCTGATTTTTTAAAGTTTTAAGAATTCATGTGCACGAGTGGTTTGCACATGTGTGCATACTCGAGTGTGAGTGTATGTGTGTGCTACATCCATGTGTGGAGATGAGAAGTGGGCACTGGATCACCTGGAGCTGGAGCTGCAGGCAGCTGTGTGGCACCTCATGTGGTGCCGAGAACCATCTTCTGTAAGGGACCAGCACTGCCACTGCTGAGCCACACGCCAGCCCCAAAGCCCCGGTTCCACACTGTGGCACCACCTGCTCCTTCAGGCAGTCTGGACTCACCTTCCCACTTAGCTGTCCGTATCGTGCCATCTGTATAAGGTAGTTCTCTACCGCTTTAGTTTTTTCAGGCTTTACAAGCGCTAAGTTACTTACTATAAAGAAGAAAACACAAACATATATATATATATGCGAAAAAAAGCACAAAGACTAAATGCACTAATTATACCTTAAAACTATTCACTGACACTTCCCAAGGATTTCACAAGCTTGTCTGTCGACAGGCAAAAGGCAGATAAAGGCAGACAGTACAGTTATGCCTCTTATGAACAACATCAGAGTTCAGCCTTGTCAATCTCATGTCGTTCACTCACTGGCAGGAAAGCCAAGCTTAACCTTCAGTTCTCAGGTTCTGACTCCATGCTTTCTTGCTTCTGTTAGCGTACAGCTGCCTGTGAAATGATGGTGCAATTCATCTACAGCTGTCTCTCCTAAACCAAGGTCCAACAGAAAAGATGCTGCTTCACTCTGGCTCATCCTTTCCGCTTTACATTTTACTATGAAAACTCTGGACAAAAACTAAAACAGAGAATACAATCAATCCCTAGCTCTTCATCGCCAAGACAACTCCTAGCAACACACTTTACTGAAAAATGTCCTCAATGGGATCTTTATAAGGAAGGAAATACTTCCATTATAAACAATCTCTCTCAAGGTTTATACACTTAATACTTCTTACAATGTATTTCAAGTACTTTAAACAAACATTTGTTCTGATTAGAACAATAACTCCATATATGTATCTACACATCCAATTACCTCAAGCCAATTTTATGGGAATAAGGGAAATTAAAGATGCTTACACCTGGCCCGGGCTGACTGATCCAGAACTTGTGCTAAGATACTGTTTCTCATTTCTGCTTCCCTACAACAAAACACAGGTCACATAAGATTAGAACTAAGCTGTCATCTGAGTGTACGAAGTCGATTATTCAATGCCTCTTTAAAAATATATTTACATTTATTTATTTATTTATTATGGGGGGAGGCACACCATAGCGCACATATGGATGTCAGAGAACATTTTTGGGGACTCAGTTTGCTCCTTTCACCATGTGGGGCCTGAAGACTGAACTTAGATCATCAGGCTTGATGGCAAGTGCCCCTGCCTGCTCAGCCACCAGCAAGCCACTCTGAGACACCTGTAGTTCAGACTGGATGATGCTAGGTGCCTTTGCCTTCTAAGAGCCAGTTCTATGGTGGAAGCTACCAGAATGGCAGGACACTATTTCATGAACTGGTATGCCAGTTCAGCAATCACTACCAACATCAAGTACCTAGTGTGACACAGGAGGCTGCAATTTAAGGACTGAGTATACTTTCTTTAGGGAGGACACACAGACCGATGGAGACTCTGAAAAAGAAAAACTGGGGCCCAGGCAGAACCAGATCCTATGAAATTCTAACTCTGCAGTTATTCTTGCTTCTTCCTGAATACTCAAGGATGGACCATGGCACACTGCTTCCAAACCTTTTTGGAGAAAGGGTTTAGGTACGGAGCTCAGGCTGGCTCAGAATTCACTATGTAGCCAAGGCTGGTCTCAAACCCTTCACCTTCCTTCCTCAGACTCCTGAGTTTACTGTGCATCATACTCTGCTTTAAGTGGGAGACTTAAACCATTTCTCTAAGGCAGTCAGTCATCCAAGAAACCTATCAGACAAAGCAGACAGCAGCACACATGGTCCTGCAGAATTAAGGGACAGGTGGAGCTGGTTATGCCCACTATCAAAGGCTCATAGAACCAGACTTAAAAAGTGTATTTCCTTAAGCCACTTTCTCAGCGTTTCTGAGTCTAAGCCACTATGGGTTATAAGATGGACCAGTCTGTTTTGCCATAGGAGAACTTGAACCCAGGGCTCGCATATATTAGAAAACGCTCTACCGCCATGTTATATCCCTAGCCCCTCTTTTAAAAATTTTCATTTTGACACAGGGTCTCGTTAGGCTGCCAGGCAGGCCTGGAACTTGAGATCCTCCTGTCTCAGGCTCCCACACAGTTATAATTAGAGGCATGAGCCACCACTGGCTTTATGTACTCAAAGAATGAAAAAGAGACCCTAGAGGAGGGTCCCTGAGTGGAAACGGAAAATCAAACAAGCTTCTCTGAGGATGTGGACTTAATAGGTTTACCCTTGCAGGCTGCTAGAGGGGGTGGGGGACAAGGGACCACTGGACCGAGTGCTCAGATCTGAAATGTACCGAAGAACTGGCAAAGGCAAAAGTAGAGTGTGATGTATTCACTCATCAAATGTCTGTATGTTCTTGCATGAAGTGCCCTGCCATGTGCAGGGTTAGACCAGCCAGTGTAAGGGAGTGTTTACTCAACACCATGAGGTCCTGGGTCTAGAAAGTCCTAGGACACAATTCTATTATTATCCTTAGTAGAAAGGCATTAGGCAGAATTCAAAACAGGTGTTAAGGGAACTCCATCAGCACTTACTGACTCAAACTAAAAAGGAAATTACCCTGATGTGGACTTATTAGAAATTCACTACATTAGAACATTCACTAAGCATCACACACCAATTACAACTACTAAATAAAAGAGAAAACAAAAAACAACAACAACAACAACAAAAACACCAACTCAATCTATGAAACCACCCTTCCAGAAAGTTCCAACTGTAGCCCATACCTTTGCTTTGCTTCCTGTTGGGATGCATCACCAGGATCCTGAAAAAAATAATTTTACCTTTTAATCGAGTGGAACTTCAAGAGAGAGAAAACAGAAGTTACTGCAGGGGTGGAGGAAAGGGGTGGGGTGGGGTGAGTCGCATCTGTAACCATAGTTAACACTCAGGGGGACAGGGGATCTCCGGTTACCAGCCAGCCCTGGGGGTATAAACAGAGACCCTATTCAAAATAAAGTAAAATAACAAATAAAAACAAAACAAGGACTTATTTTCTTTCTGTCTGACGGGCTCCTGAGGTGGAAACTAGGCCTGAGAAAAATCAACGAGTCAGTTTCCATTTGCAGTGTTTTTGTTTTATTAAATAAGGAGAGGCTGATGGTGAAACTGTATGTGTGTGTGTGGAGGGGGGGGGGGTAGGGTGTCCAGCGTGCTAGGCAAGCACTGTAGACCAGGCTAACCCCCAGCCCCACATTTACTAAGTGAGGACGAGCTTCTAAAGTCAGTCTAATGGAATGCTTGGGAACGCACACAGTCCTGGAGAGGCCCGTTGTCATGGAGCCCTATTTTTTACCAGCGAGAAGACGGTCTGGAAAAGGGAGCCTGGCTTGGCACGAAGGACGCTGGTTCACGGGGTGCTGCCATCGAGGCCACCAGGGACTCGCTCCCCACCCGCCACTCCCTCCTGGACAGCATCTCGGGGACCGAGCATCACCCTCGAGAGTCCTCCACGGTCCGACTCCCGCCCCGGGACACGCCTTCGGGGCGGCGTCCTCGGCACCCCGAGCCCAGAGGACCCTCATCCCAGCGGGTCCAGCTTGGGGCTCGACGTCGGCGAAGACCGAGATGCCGGGGCGACCCGAGGGCGCGTACACGCCCCGGGCGGGAGCCCCGGGGAAGCGGAGAGGCCGCGGCAGCCTCCGGGGACCGCCCTCCCCCGCACACACACGGAGCCGCGGGGTCCGCGAGGCCGTCGGCCCGCCCGCTCGCTCACCCCGTGCTTGGCCTGCAGCTCGGCCAGCCTCTGCTTCCTCAGCGCCTCGAGCTCTTCGTCCGCCATGGCGCGGCCGTCCCACGTCGCGCAGGCGCGGCGGCCGTCAAGGGGGTCGCGCAGCCGCAGCCGCAGCCGCCCGCGGGTACACTCCGAGCCCGGCGTCCGCGACCGCGCAGGCGCGAGTGGTGCTCAGGCATCAACAATCAAGCCCCGAGCCGCGGCTGCCCCGCCTCTGCCAGGGCGCCTTGCGGAGGACCGATCCCGCGATGAGAAGAGGCGCAGAGCCTCTAGGCGGGCGTTTGTGGGTCCCAGGCCATGGCTACGCCTTAACCCTTTGCCCGCCCCCGAAATCGTCTAGTTGTAAGGCATCATCGCTCAGCAAAGATAATTAGGGGTTTCAACTTACTGGCGAGAACGCGGGGGCTCAGAGAGGCGAAGTAGGGGTTAGAAATGTTCTAGAACTAGATCGTGGCGACGGTTGTGCATTGTTTGCGTACTCTAAAACCCCGTTCGATTGTAGACTTCTAGGCGATTGAGACACCGAACTGCCAGGAGGGAGTGGAAGAGACTACCTGGGGCCACCAGAAAGCTTAGTGAAAGCCAAGTCAGCTGGAAGGTGGGAGGGCGTGCGAGTGACCCTTACAGATTGGCAATGGGGCAGCGCAGTAAAGTGTAAACCTTCACTGACATCCTGTCAGCCTTACCCCTAGCCCCAGAGCCTTTACTGAGAAGATGCTCTCTCTCTTGAGAGGGAGGGGTTGGAGGGAAGGGGATGTCTGACGAGGAAGCGTTAGACCCTGGGTTTGAGTTCTAGGCAATCGTGTTGGGAATCGGACCCTGGTCCTCTGGAAGAGTAATACACACTGAACCACTGAACCATCGCCCCAGCCCACTGAATTACCTACATCACACTGTTGAGCAATGTTCACCCTTTATACATAACTTCTTCATCACCACAAACTGGCGCTCCACTAAGTAGAAATTACTCATTTCCCCCGATTCCCACCGCAAAACAATACTTCTGTCTGTATAAAGCTGCGGATTCATGCAATATTTCCCTATTTGTGACTGGCATATTTGACCAATCATATAACATCTTCAGGTTTTTACCCGTGTTGCACTGGAGATGCCTGCAAACTGCCGGTCCAGGTGTGTCTCAGCTTGCCATCAGTAGTGAGACCTTGTCTGCAAACAAGTTCTCCCCCCCCCCCACCATTGCATTGCTTTCATGGCTGCACTTACTGTATAAAGTACTTTAGGTGTATCCGTCAACTTAGTCTTGCTTTCGCTTCTTGTCTATTGTGAGTAAAGGCCCTATCAGTGTTGGTGTACAAGTGCCTGCTGACAACCTGCCTTCAGTTATTTAGGAAAAAAAAATTAAATATATATGTATATCCATGAATAGAATTGCTGGACCTATGCTATCTTAGTTACTGTGATAGTTTGAATGAAAATGATCCCCCAGAGGCTCACAGGGAGTGGCACAATTGGAGAGTGCAATCTTGTTAGAGTAGGTGTGTCGCTGTTGGAGGAAGTGTGTCCCTGGGGCTTTGAGGTTTCAAGTGCACTCAAGCCAGGCCCAGTGTCATTCTTCCAGCTGCCTGTGTTTCTGGATGTAGGACTCTCAGCTACCTCTCCAGCACCATGTCTGCCTGCACTATGCCACGCTTCTTGCCGTGATGACAGTGGACTAAGCCTCTGAACCTATAAGCAAGTGAAATAAGTGGCTTCCTTTATAAGAGATGCTGTGGTCATGGTGTCTCTTCACAGCAGTAGAAACCTAACCAAGACAGTTTTCCACTGCCGTGACAAAATACCACGACCAAGGCAATTTATACAAGAAAGCTTTTAATTTGGAGCTCACAGTTGCAGAGGATTAGCTCCACGGCCATCATTATGGGGGCATGGCAATAAACAGGCCTGCAGGCATGGCGCTGCAGCAGTAGCTGGGCTCTCACATCTTGAGATGCCAATCATGAGGCAGAGAGAGCTAACGTGGACCGGTTTAGGATTTTGAAACTTCAAAGCCCCAAGCGACACCCTTCCTCCAACAACGCCACACCTCCTCCGGCAAGACCACACCTCCTCCAACAAGGCCACACCTCCTCCAGCTAGGCCACGCCTTCTCCAACAAAGCTACACCCTCAACAAGACCCTCCTCCTCCAACCAGGCCACACCTCCTCCAGCAAGATCATGCCTCCTAACCCTTCTCAAATGCGTACCTGTCTCAGCCTCTCCGTCGTTCTGACAGCATTTGACACTCAACAGACCTCCAACTAGAAGCCGTGACCTCTTCACCAGCCGTCCCTTCCATTGCTCATCACCTTGGTAAATGACACCACTTATTAACTGAGAAAATGTGCCTGTCACGTAAGTGTGGCAACCTGAGTTCACGTCTCTTCTACCCACGTGCAAAGCAGAACCCCACCTAGAATCCCAGCCCTCAAGGTACGAGGCCAGTCCCTGGGGCTTGCTGGACAACCAGGCTGACCAAAGTAGACTACGGCCAGGTGACGGCACACACGTGCGATCCCAGCACTCAGCGGGGCAGAGGCTGGAGGTTCGCTGTGAGTTCGAGACCAGCCTAGTCTACAAATCAGGTCCAGGACAGCCAAGGCAACACAGAGAAACCCTGTCTTCAGAAGAAAAAGAAAAAAAAAGGCAAACAGACTCTTTCCTCAAAACATAAGGTGAAGAATGTCAACCTCTGGTCTGCACATGCACACACGTCCGAACACACCTGTAACTCTTGTGTGACAGACTTTCCCTAGGAAGACACAGCACATACATGTCTATTCAGCCCAGAAAGGGAACCATAAAGACAGACCAAAGTAAGAACGGCACCAAAGGCTAACGTTGTGACTCGCTGGGTTTTGACTGGAGTTACAGGGTTTGGACAGGGAGGGTGACTTCAGGAGTGGGGTTGACTCAGAAAGCTGGCACATCTGTGAAAAGCCCACCCCGGCACGGGTGACGGTGACTCTTGAGCGCTGCTGAAATCTCTCCAACCAGTGGTTTACTGCGGAGCGGCCCTCCGGAATCTGCCAAATGTTCGTTCTCCCAGACTTGTGATATTTTGTTTACTTCCGTGTGCTTGGAAAGAGAAATCTCTCCCGTTGAGGCAGGGATCTGAACACTCAGTCCCCAGTGGGTGGTGCCTTTGGGGGAGGTTAAGGAACCTTTCCGAGATTCAGCCTTACTGGAGGAAGTACCTCAGTGGGGGCGGGCTTTTTCAGTTTCTAGCCTTACCCTCTTCTTGTTTGGTGCCTCTGGGCCACGTGATCTTCTCCCTTCTTGCTCCAGCCACCTACCGTCATGCCATTTTGACTCTCCCCCTGGAACCATAAGCCCCAGTAAACTCTTCCTTTTGTTGTCGTTGTTGTTTTGGAGACAGAGTTTCTCTGCATAACCTTTCTGGCTGTCCTGGAATTCACTCTGTTGACCAGGCTGTCCTCAAACTCACAAAGATCCACCTGCCTTTGCCCCCCCAATGCTGGTATTAAAGGGGTGTGCCACCACCACCCGCTTACTCTTCCTTTTTTAAAGTTCCTTTGGGGCACGGTGTTTTATCATGGCGACCAAAACTGACTGTCACACCTCCTGAGTCTCATGAGCTTTCCCCTCTAGAGGGAATGTTTCGGTTTGGAGGACACTGACATACAGCACACACAGACAAGTACACACACACAGGAAAGAGAAGAGGACCGGAGGGAAGGAAAGGATGGAAAGATGCATTGGTCTGAACACAGTGACACAGCTACTTCATGGCCTCCTTTTGTTGGCCCTTGTTTTCAGTTCCTGCTCCTTATGTGACAGTGGCTGGACAGCAATCCTAGAAACCACAAGCGCGATGCTTACCGCACCCACTGGTCCCTCTGCCATGTTTTTTCCCATCCTTCTCCTGGGAAAAAAGCCTTCTCTGCCTCAAGCCTCAAACCCCCAGGCAGCACAGCCCTGGCTGCCTTCTGTCAGCAGCAGAGGGAGCCCACACTCTACCAAAAGAGATGGCTCTTCTCGATACACTCCGAAGCAGGAAAGACCCTGATGCTTTGTGCCACATGGCACTTCCTCACAGACAAAGCTTTGATCTCCCTCGTACACCTCGGTGGCCGTAAATTCCTGCTCCGTTGTGGGTCCACGTGCACAGATTTCCCTCTGCGGAAGCCTCCAGCCAGCTTGGTGGGTGAGCGGGGGAGTCAGTGATCTTACTGCCTTGTGCATTCTCACCTCCCACACGCGGCCTCTTAGCTATGGTGAGCTTCTGCCCTGACTTCTCTCAGTGATGGGCTGTACCCAGCCTTTTCTCCTCAGTTACTTTTGGTCATGGTGTTGATCACACCGACAGACAACAAACGTTCGCCCTGTAACGTGGTCTAAGCACACAGCCTTGCATCCACAAGGAAGGCCTTTATTCCTTTATTCCTAGTGTGCTGCTAGCAATGCCTGGGTGGGCGTTTTGCCTGCCTGTGCGTCTGTGTACCACGTGTGTGCAGTGCCCTCAGAGGCCAGAAGAAGGCATCATATCCCCTTTGAACTGGAGTTACAGACAGTCCTGCACTGCCACACAAATGCTGAGAAACGAGTCCAGGTCGTTTGGAAGAGCAGCCAGTGTCCTTAACCACTGAGCCATCTCTCTACCTTCTTTCTATTTTTAGAAATAAGTTATCAGTCTGTGTCGTGTTTGATGGTGTTCATGTGTCCACATAGGTGCAGACTCAAAATGAGGTCAGTGGAGACTCTCAGGGAAATCACAATCTGCAAACCGATTGTTCTCATAATATGGAGTGACTCCCAGGAGGGGACATCCTGGTCTCAGCAGTCCTTCGTCCACTTACTCATTCAGGAAGCACTTTAAGCTGGGCAGTGGCACACGTCTGTGGTCTTAGCCACTTGGGGAAGGGGGCCTACAAAGCAAGTCAAGGCCAGCCTGAGCCACATAGTGAGACCTTGTCCTCAAAAACCCAAGGGGTGGGCATGTAGCTTGATAAGCAACCGCCTCGCACAGATAACGCCCTGGGTTTGATTCCCCAATGTTGGGGGTGGGGGAAGCAAAAACTGAACAAATACACGCGATTGATCTAAATTTCATTTTGTAAGTCAGAGAATTACTATGCAGTGTGAGGACGCTTCTTCCATCTATGCGTTCATTCATAATTAAGCCAACTGTGTCACACAGGAATATACGCTTATGAATATATGTGTATGTATGCAAGCGCTTGTATCAAGATAAATGCTTGTGGAAAAGGACCAAATGGTTTTACCTTTGTGTGTGTGTGTGTGAATTAAAATCCTACCACTGATCTTAAGGTTAAAACCCCAAGTCAAAAGTTATTAGCCTCAATGAGTCCATCGGCATATTCAGAGCAGCGGGCGTGTTAATTTTGCTGCTTGGAAAGATGGACACTCAACAAGCCCCCAGTCCTGTTCCCTAGCGAACCCCGCCTCCCCAGCTCCACCCACCAATCCATCTACCCCTGGAGGAGGAAGACTGAGGAGAAATGAGATGGAGGGTGCGGGCAGGCAGATGATGGGGTCTCCTTCCTCAGAAACCTCTCAGATGAGCTCGGGGCTGTCTGGGGGCCTTCTCATCCTTCCCTCCCCAGCCCCCACCCACTCACCCACCCGCCGCAGCAGCACCCCCAGTTTGCCTTTTGAGGAAGAGCAGAGTTGTCCTCCTCGAAATTTTTCTTGGTTTCTTTCAAGGCCTCCCTCCTTGGCTTGGAGATGCTAGCTCCTCGGTATCTGCACAGAATTGCTGGTGCTGGAGTTTCCGATCAAGGCCCCCTCGTTTTCCATTTTCCCATGTGTGTGGCGTTCGTGTGTATTCGCACTGGCATGTGTGCATTCGCTTCTGAGTCTGATATACACATCGTCCTCAATCATTCTTCCACTTCAGTCATGGAGGCAGGTCTCTCAGTCAAACCCAGAGCTCACTGATGTGGCTACTCTCCACAGTCTTGCTCTGGGGATCCCGTGTCTCTTCCAGAGATTCCACCCAGCAGTTAGTGGGTTCTGGGAATCCCAACCCCAGGCCTCACGCTTGCAAGCCCTTCAAGTCGAAGACATCTCCTGACCCCTCTTTTCATAGGAGGCCAATGACACATCATTAGTTTAACAAAAAATCCATCAAACGTTTGGAGAATTAGAAGTGTCTCCTTAATTGATTTTGACTTGAATTAATTGTTTCCTAAAATTAAAAGCCCTCTGCCTGCCTGTAAATTTTTTCATGTATTATTTAGCCTTTTGTTTGTATTATTGTGGTTAGTTATTCAGAAGAATAGCAGTGAGTTTTTGTTTTGTTTTGTTTTGCAAGAGAGTGTGTTTAGATGAAAATATAAAAAAAAAAAAACCAAAAAATGTCATTATCAAAAACAAAAGGCTTAGCCAGGTGGTAGTGGCTTGCGTGCGCCTTTCATCCTAGTACTCAGGAGGCAGAGGCAGGCGGATCTCTGTGAGTTTGAGGCCAGCCTGGCCTCCTGAGCTCCAGGACAGCCAGGGCTACACAGAGAAACCTTGTTTCAAAAAACCAAAAAGAAAAAATAAAAACTTCAAATAAACAAAAGCGTTATAATATATAACACAAGATTATGTGGTTGTGAAATATTTAGATGAAAAAATAGACATTTCAGTGGGCTGTGCGTTAGGTTTCTATCACTGCGAGAGAATTGACTTATAGGAGAAGTTAATATGGGTCCATAGCCTGCTGACATGGTTACCGCCAACTGTCACCTCAGGGTGCCCATGCTGAAGCTGGGCATCTTGGTGGCAGGTGCGTGCCGGGTACCTCGTTGTGACGAGGAGGGATGAGGAGGGAGGGGGAAAAGAAGAGGAAGGGCCTGGGGATGAGTACAGTTCCTGGTTCCCTGCCCTAGCACCCACCCCTCCGCCTCCTGAGTTTCCATCATGCCCTATGAGTCCATCAATTGATAGAACCTCTGATGACGTCAGCTTCCTCAGGATCCAAGCACTTCCCCAGAGCTCTGCCTCTTATCATGGCTTCTCTGGGGACTGAGCCAGCCGTACTCTGCTGTGACAAAACGCTGGACACAAACAATGTGAGTGAGGAAAGAGCGTCTAATTTTCAGTCACAGGAAGGTCGTGGAGGAATGGCTGCATTCATCGCAGACAGGGGGTAGAACACAGTCGAACCAGTGCAGGGCCAGGGCAAGACAGAGTAGCCAAGGACGTGACCCCAGTGACCTGCTCCTTCAGCCCTGACTGCTATTGTTCCACCATCTCCCACAGTCTGTTCATACGTAGATTAAATTATTAAGTCAGTGCCTTGATGACCTGATCATAAGCTTTGATTTTTTTTAATTATTTATTTTACATACATACCCAGTATGTACACCAGCTGCACATAGTCAGAGGGCAGAAGCCGACACTGGATCCCTGGAACTGGAGTTACAGATGGTTGTGAGCCACCACGTGAGTGCTGGGAATCGAACTCTGGTCCTCGGCAAGAGCAGGAAGCATTCTTACCACTGAGCCAGCTCTGCAGCCCTTCTAATGGACTTCCTAACCCAGGCAAACATGCTTACCACTGAGGAGGGGCCAGAGAGGCAGCCACCCCACGGCGTCTCCTACTTCTTTTGGGAATTGTGACATATCCCAAATCTCTTGTTTAGGAATGGAGAACTTTTCATTGAAACACCGGAGCAAAACAACGGTTACAAACTACACTTTTACAAGATTTATTGATGTGTGTGTGTATGTGTGTTCCACATGCATGCCAGGAGAGGGCATCGTATTCCCTGAAATTGGAATTACAGGCAGCTGTGAGCAGCCATGTGGGCGCCGGGACCCGAAACCTAGTCCTCTGAAACAGTAGCAGGTGTGCTTAACCACTAAGTGATATTCTAGCCCCCAAGCGACGGTTTGATCTTTCTTTTTTTAAAGTGTGTTAGGTGGTAGGCAAGTTTAACCCTTTCACCTGTCAGGATTATTTAAATCTCGGGGCGCTTGGTAATTCAAGAACTGATTCTCTGTTGGGATCTCTTTCTATGACTAAGGAAAGACCCGGTGCAGTAAAAAGCCAAACACAGTAATGAAAAGAGTTACATCATTTCAGGTGATCCAGAGCCTCGAGGAGATCTTGACCTACTGTGTGCGTCTGATCATTAATTAGAAAAACACGTTCCTTCCTAGACACTGCTGAAATAAGTGAGCTGAGAAACATTAGTTATGTAAATTAAAAGCAAAGGCATCAAACTTTGCATTTCTGATTACATATTCAAACCATACAATTACAGCGTATAAAATCAATTTTTACTATAGTCCTAAGTAGCAATTAGACATAGCGTTTTAAAATTCAAATGATATTTGTATTAGATGAAATATCTCCTCTCTCCCCAGCCCCAGGAAAACACCTGAGTAGAAATAATCTCCTGTGGTTCCTCTCTTCACAAGGAGTCCCCCAAAATAGCTGCTCGTGACCCACTTCAGCATAGGGGATACGCGTGTTGTCAGGGTCAGGAGTTCATAGTCTCCAAAGAGTCCAACATTTTGTCAAAGGTTTGATGCCCAAAGAAAGTTTAGAAGAAAATGAGGGCAGGGAAATGGTAGAGGCAAGCCGAAGCCAAAGACTAGGGTTTTGTTTGTTTGTTTGTTTGTTTGTTTTCTGGGTTTTGGTGGTAGTGGTGCTGGTGGTGCTGGTGTATATTTCCAGAGGAAATAAATAACAGAAGGCTTGGAATCCTTGGGATCCAGAAAGCTCACCACCTAGATCATGAGCTCTAGGCACCATTTCTTCCTAAAAGGAACCAAAGCTTCCTTGGAATGATGGATTCCAGATGAGGGAAAAAAACCAACAAGTAGATATATGTGTAAAAATCAAACTTGAACACACCCAGGATCGATGGAAACGTTCAGAGAACATCAGACTTAGCTTAACTTTCTCTTCTTCTTTTTTTTTAAATTTCAATTTAATTTTAATTTATTTTGAGAGAGGGTCTTTCTGTGTAGCCTTGGATGTTTTGGAACTCACTCTGTAGACCAGGCTGGCTTCGAATTCACAGAGATCCACCTGCCTCTACCTCCCAAGTGCTGGGATTAAAGATGTGTGCCAGCACACCTGGCAAGCTTAGCTCTCTGTGGGGACAAATAGGAGGCCACCTGAGCAACAAGAATGCCATTAGTCAGGAAACATAGCCCCCACAGCTCCTCACAAACATGGTGACTAATATAGTGGAAAAAAAAATCAGAAAAAGCTTTTTATTAGTTTTGAAAAAAAATGTGCGCATTTCTGTGGGTATATGCAGGTGAGGGCAAGCTCCTGTGGAGGACGGAAGAGGGCGTCAGATTCCCTGGAATTACACGCTGCTGTGAGTCACCCCACGTGGGCGCTGGGAACCAAACTCATGTCCTCTGCAAGAGCAGCAACTGCACTGAGCTACTGAGCTATCTCTCCCCGGCCCAAGAGATAGCTTTATGAAGCAGGTTTTCTTATAATTGGCATAAGCAAACTTTATCAGTGGAGACTGTATTACTTACCTTTCTCCTTGTGGTGACAGGATTCCTGATAGAAGCAATGTAAGGAGGAGGAGTGTCTTGGCTCATGGTTTCATGGTAGAAAAGTCATGGTGGCTGAAACAGCTTGATCTTTGGAGGCATGAGCTTGCAGAAGCTTGCCACTGGAAAAGAGGACACAGAGACCATTTGGTCTGGAAGTGAGGACAGGGGACCCATTTCTTCAGGTAAGCCCTACCGCCTAATGGTTCAAAAGTTTCCCAAAACTGCACCGCCAGACAGGTGACCAACTATTTAAACACAGGCTCCACTGGGAGACAATTCATATTTGAAATGTGACAAATGCTAAGTCGTTTTCTGTGTTAGTCGGCTCCCCAGCACTGACAGAATACCAGAGAATACAGCCCAGAGAAAAAAAGCTTTTGGTTTCAGCTCTCAGTCACGTAGCATCATGGTGGGGGTCATGATGGAGCCAAGCTGGCTTACCTCTTGACAACCAGGAAGGGAAGAAAGATAAAATAACAGGGGGCTGGGGGGGAGCATTCCCTTGAACGAGGCTCCAATACCTATGTTCCTCCGCCTTCCAATAGCCCATTAAGCAATGAATGTGGTGGCTGGAGAGCTATCTCCGCAGTTAGAAACTCCCAGCGTGAGTTTCCAGCACTCACGCTGGGAGGCTCACAACAGCTTGTAGCTCCATTCCAGGTGGCACAGTGCCATCTTCTGGCCTCCATGGGCTCTGCACACACGAATGCACCCACACACCCACACACCCACACAGACTGTGCCTCCAGGCGAACCGGAATGGAACTGGCCAGACGGAGCATGCTCAACCCTTAGAAATCTCAAACTTGGGTGCTGGAGAAATGGCTCAGAGGATAAGAGCACTGATTGCTCTTCCCAAAGGTCCTGAGTTCAATTCCCAGCAACCACATGGTGGCTCACAACCATCTAAACATGAAATCTGGTTCCCTCTTCTGGCGTGCAGGTGTACATGCTAACACACATTGCATAAGTAATAAATAAATCTTTAAAAAAAGGTAAAAAAAAAAAAAGAAATCTCAAACTTGAGATTTAAAAATCTCATCCTGAGAATGGAAGATGGGGGACAAAGTTCTCTCCCTGTTTCCAGGTCTGCCTTGGGAGCACAGGACACAGCTATTTCATCAAAGATCGTCCGAGACTGGGCTGTGACACGGGAGGGGGGAGGGCGCCCTTCCCCGCAAAGGATTTATCGCTGGACCCCCGGACTTGACCATCCCACCCTGCTCTCCTCAGTGTCCATCCGCAGTGGCGAGCCGTCTGCGGCTGTCCCTGAAGCAGCCCTTCAGTTCGCCTGAGTCAAGACGGGCTTCCAACGCTGCTTGGCTGGGCCCCGGAGTTTGGGTTCCAGCTGCAACCTGGTGAGGCGCGAGGGTGAACCAGAGCAGCTGTTTAGCCGGAAGAGCCCTCACACTGCTGTCCCGGAAGCAGCCTTTCCAGTCGCCAGAATCCGCTCAGGCTTCTGGGGCCGCTGTGAGCCACTCAAGGCGTTAATCCTTTGGCGTGGCCAGAGCTCTCAGGAGCCAATCACTTCCCCCAAATCCGAACCTCTGAACGTTGCTGACTGAGAAATGTTCAACACACGAACCTCCTCCGGGAACTTGGAAGACCCTAACTGTGACAGCCGCTGGCCAGTGTGCTGGCTGACAACGACCTGTAACTCTAATTCTAGGCGGAACCCTAATGCCTTCTTCTGACCTCTGGCACATACATACGTGCAGGCAAAACATTCATACGCACAAAAAAAAAAAAATTAATCTAAGAAAAAAAGAAAAAAAAAAGAGGAAGAATGTTCTCCGTAGAGAGATCTGCCAGGTACCACTTAAACCAAGAGTCCCACTTTAGGGTCAACAAGGGAGCCGCTGACGCTGGCTCTTCTGACCAAGGACTCATTTCCTGTAAGTGCCAAAAGGCCTGTATGGAGCCAGAGATATTGAACTTAATCTGATGGGGAATCAACGGAACAATTCAGATTGGGAGGCATTCTAGAAAAACAGCACGATCAATCAGATTCTTAAAAAACGCCAAACGCCAGCTTCAAGAACGTCCAGGACAGGAGGCCCAGCGTGGTGGCGGACACCTTTGATCCCGAGGCTCAGGAGGCAGAGGCAGGAGGGCCTCTGTGAGTTCGAGGGCAGCCTAGTCTACAGAGTGAGCTTCAGGACAGCCAGGGCTACACAGAGAGACCCTGCTTCAAAAGCAAAAGACAGCGCTGGAGCGATGGCTCAGTGGTTAGGAATAGTACGCTGAGTTCAGTAACATCTTGTAACTCCAGCTCCAGGGAGTCTGGCGCCCTCTTCTGGCCTCTGTGGCACTACACTAAGGAACCCCCATCCCTACCCCCACCACACACGCTAATTCTACATAAATCTTAAAAGTCACTTAAGACTTAAAAACTGATTAAAAGTAAATCTGGCTGGCTTTGTATGTCAACTTGACACAAGCAAGGGTCATCAGAGAGGAAGGAGCCTCAGCTGAGGAAATGCCTCCATGAGATCCAGCTGTCAGGCATCTTCTTAATTACTGACTGCTGGAGGAGGACTCAGTGCATTGTGCTGGTGACCACCTGGGCTGGTGGTCCTGGGTTCTTTACGAAAGCAGGCTGAGCAAGCAGGTAAGCAGCACCCTGCCATGGCCTCTGCATCAGCTCCTGCCTCCAGGATCCTGCCCTGTTTGGGTTCCTGTCCTGACTTCCTTCAGTGATGAACAGCAATGAGGAAGTGTAAGCTGAATAAACCCTTTCCTTCCCAACTTGCTTTTGGGTGTTTTGCCACATTGATAAAAACGCTAAGAAAAAGAGTGACGTGTGGAGGCCAACCACATTATTACTTCAATTTTCAGAAGGGTTAAAAATAATTCAAATGAGCCAGGCTCGGGGGGCCCAGGTCTTTAATCCCAGCACTCAGGGAGGCAGAGGCAGGCGGATCGATGAGAGTTCGAGGCCAGCCTGGTCTACAAACCGAGTCCAGAACAGCCAATGCCACACAGAGAAAACCCTGTCTCGAAAAACCAAAATCAAACCAAACCAAAACAACAACAAAACCCCTCCAAATGGCTGACGAGAGCTTGGGATTCTATATGCTACGTAGAAAGATAGAAAGTGAGAAGTTAAGACTCCGTGCACTTTCCATGAGGCCAGCACCCATGATGAGGTGGGGTTCTGCGGTGATGGAGCCAAGGGTCGCCTACACCTCCTGAGCGGCCCCTCAGCCATGCTGTAGAAGAGGCCCAGCAAAGCCATTGTTTTCAAAAAATGAAATAAAATAAAATAAAATAAATGAATGAATGAGTTAGTGGATAGATAAATAAACTTCAAATGGAAGGTTGAAAGGAAGAATCTGGTTAATTCCCTATTTATTTACCTAAATACGTTAGCCAGGTCTTAACAAAATAATGAATTTATTTTTAATAATAAATTATTAAATGAATGTGAAATCATTGTAACCCGACTTGCTTTTTCTCAATTAATAGCTAATTGACTTTCATGCATATTTAACTTTTGAATAAAAATATGTTCACGTGGCTGAAAATGAAAAGGTTTACCAAAAAAAAAAAAAAAAAAAAAAAATTCCCTAGGGCTGAAGAGATGGTTCAGCAGTGAAGAGCAGATTCCATGTTGCAGAGGACCCGAGTTCAATTCCCAGAATTAACGCCTGCAGCTCTAGTTCCAAGAGATACAGCGCCCTTTTCTGACTTCTTCGGGCACCAGGCACACACGCGATACAAATACACTGTTTAAAAGTAAATAAACAAACCTAAAAAAAATAATATTTAAGGGGCCGGAGAGATGGCTCAGCAGCCAGACGTGTAAGAGACAGCTAGGCAGCACTAAGTGTTCTTACTCAGGATCCAGGTTCAATTCCCAGCGCCCACAGCTCCCAACCATTGGTAACTCTGGTTCCAGGGGATCCAGCGTCCTATTTTGGCTTTGGTGGGCGCCAGCACCCATGTGGTACATTGGTATACATGCAGGCAAAACACCCACACTCATGAGAAATTTTCATTTTTTCTTTTTTTAAAGTGAATAAAGAGGGCTGGTGTTAGAGTTCAGCGGTAGCTGGCTGGTCGCCTAGCAGCCCAGCGCAGGCAAAGCCCTGAGTTCAACGCGCACGAAGCCCCCTGCCTTGATTCGAGTCGCTTGCCCACCACCGACCGAGGAGGAATCTGCTCTCGGGAGCAAGCAGGAGCCTACATATTTGTCTTGCTGAGAGAAAGCTCAAATGAAGAAAGGGAGCCCTAATGTCACTTGCTCGAGAACTTGATAAGATTTTAATGTCTTCAGAATCCAAATTAGCACGTCTCTGTCCAAGGGGGTAGAAAAAAAACTAATCTGAGTATAATGATCTGATAATGCGATACCAGGAGCAGGGACCCGAGCCACTGCCTGCGCAGGTGAGTTATGGCGGGGACCGTTAACACACTCCATCAGCCGGGGCCTGACTCCCAAGGCCTGACTCCCAAGGAACGGTCCCCGGGACGACCCTGGGCGGGCGAGGAAGATCAGGTTGATGTCCAGGTCCTCACCGCGGGACCTGCCGAGCCGCTTCCGCCTGGAGTCCTGGATGAAGCGAGGGTCTCACGAGAGAGCTGTTTGTGCAGTGAGTGAGGAGGATCGTGGGAGGGGGGCGGGGGCCCGGAGCCTTGGTGGAGGCCACCTCCCCTCTCTGCAGGCCGGAAGTCTAAGGGGCGGGCCGCTTCGAACAGGGCTGAGCATCTCAGGGCAGGGCTGCGGCGGTCTGTGGGGTCTTGTCAGAGCTGCAGCGCCCATGTCTAAGTTTACGGATTTTCCCTTGCATGCCTGTGTGTGGTATGCAGTGTGGAGTATGTGTGTGTGTGCTGTGTGTACATGTGTGCGTGCGTGCTCACACACCTACGTGCGAGCCTGTGGAGGTCTCCTCTTGAGTCTGCCGGTCAGCTCCTGGCTGGCGCTCTCTCAGGATCTGCCTCTCTCCATCCTGCAACGACTGAGCCTAGAGCATGCGCAGCACGCCTGGGTTTTTGTCTTATTTTCTTTTTTGTTTTACATGGGGGGGGGGGCTTGGACTCAGAGCCTCATCCCTGTGCACACTGGGCAGGCACTCCATCTTCAGTCTGCTCCCATTTTCACTAGGCCTTAAATCCCAACCCCGGAATCCAGAGTTCATGTTCCAGTTTCCTTCTGATGATTCCCTGCCCCTCAACGCCAGCACTTTGACGGGCTTAGCCTTTCAACACAGGACACAGACATCCAGACGACAGCAAAAAAAGAAAAAAAAATCATGTATTAACGTATTTTTAGGAAGGCTTCTATGAGCAGATTTTTCTCTTTTCTCTGGGCGAGAAAGTTACTACCTTTTGGGGAGTGTCCACTTTGATGCTCTGGGTCCTAGGTGTTAGCCATGCCCACACCTTCCAATGCGGTTCCGGTCTCCTTCTGAGTGGAGTCTCCTCTTGAACCCTCAGACCATCGCGGGATGCCAAGATGGGGTGAGTGGGACTCGGCTCTGGGCAGAAGTCCTCAGAGCTCTGGGGAGCACCAGGCACAGCACTGAAGAGGCCTAGTCTCCCAGCTGCCCCCCTCCCCCTGCAGTCTTCCGGTTGAGAAGTCAGTTTCCGGGTGCCTCGGAAGAGATGGGAGAGCCAACTCAGTGCTTTAAGACAAAGCACGAACCCAACGTTTTCAGTTGGCTGCGGCCTCCTCCGTGTCAGTCAGCCTTCCCTCGCTGTGACAAAGTATCTGACCCAAGCAACTCAGAGGAGGGATGAGCTAAGCTCGTGGTTGGTTGCCAGCCTTTCAGTTTGTAGTTGGCTGGCTGCGTGGCTTTGGGCCTGAGACAGATGGGAAGCACAAGGGACTAAGGGCCAGAACCGGAATACCTTCAGAGGCACTCTCACATCCTCCCACCAAGGAAGCTCCGCCTTCCAATTTCTGCAACATCCTAGGAGTCCTCTGTCATTACGTTTTACGCCCTGAACTCTGTGTGTGTGTGCATCTGTGTTGTGTGCGTGTGTCCGCTTATGCACGCATACGTGTCCGTGTGGAGGTCACGGGACAGCTTGGAAAAGTCTGTTGCCTCCTTCCGTCAAGTAGGACCTGGGAACCAAACTGAGGCCCCCGTGCTTGGTTGGCCACAGTGCCCTCCTCCACTGAGCCACCCAGCCGTGGACCTTTCGATTACAAATCTGCATGAGTTGACACACTGGTGAAGCCAGAGCCTTTGAGATCCAACCGTGTGCCGAAGCCCCACAGGGAACACTGCGGAAGCGGAAGCCAAGCCTTTGGTGCAGAAGCCTTTTGTGGCGACCGCATCCAAGCGACAGCACTCCTATGAGTCTGCCTTCGATGCAGGAGTTCCCAATGTAGGCACACATTGAGAAGACAGACTGAAAAACGCCCGATTAGTTACAACCTAAGTAAAGGGTTTTGTCGTTTCCACATACACACATACTGTACTTTGATTATACCCACTCCCTCATTACAACCTCTTATCTCCCCTTCTGGGTCCCCAGCAGTCCCCCTTATCGCCTGTCTCCCCACCCGAATCCCACCCATGTGTAGCACTTGTCTGTTGGAGCCGCTCTTTCTCTGTCCGGCAGAAAGATTCCGCCGTGGATGTGAGTCACAGTTTCTGCGCCCATCAAGCCATTTGTTGATGGGCAGCTGGGCACTTCTCTACCGTGGCAACCGAGTTTGGGAAAGCTTCTGCCACCACAGGGAGGCAGGCCCTACTGTAGCCAGGCAACGTTGATTCTTTGGGTACACCAGGTGGTGGAGAACTCTGAAACAGAGTTTGGAATGGAGTTGTGTTTCATAAAGCATGTGTCGTGTCTCTAGGCTTGTTCCTATGGGGTAGTGACAATCTGGGAGTTTCCTAGGAAGCTTGTCTCCCTTCTTCTTCTCCCTAAGCTCTAGATTGTTATCATACTCCTCTCTTCCGCTGTCTGCATGGTCAAGGTGGCAACTTTACCCCCTTCCTTCCCATGACTACTATTCACCTAATGTGTCCAGAGAATAGTTTAAAAATCTAGATGGGCAGTGGTCCACACCTATAATCCCAGCACTGGAAAAGCAGAGGCAGGCAGATCTCTGTGAGTTCGAGTCCAGCATGGTCTACAGAGTGAGTTCCAGGACCCCCAGGGCTACACAGAGAAACCCTGTCTTGGAGAAACAAAAGTCCTGGGATCCAGCCAGGCATGGTGACACACACACTTGCAATCCCAGGACTTGGGAGTCTGAGGCAGGGGGATCAAAGAGTTCAAGGCTGGCCTACACAGGAAAGCACCAGAATATTGCCACACTCACTCACAGACATACATGCAGGGTTGAATTAAGGGGCTGGAGAGATGGCCCAGTGGCTAAGACAGCTTACTGTTCTTACAGGGAATCCAAATCCAATTCCTGCCAGCCATGCTGGGCAGCCCACGACCATTTTCAACTTTAATTGTGAGGGATCCAATTTCTAGGACTGGTCTCTGTGGGCACCTGCACAAGCATACATGAATGTTTGGGTGTGTGTGTGCACACACAGTAATAAAACAAACTTTAAAAAAGTAGAGGTAGAAACAGCGTTTATGATCTCTCTAAACAAATATTACTAAAGCAGGTCCTACTCATGGGGACATGGGGCTATTGGCTGCATAATTGTTACATGTGTCTTGAGCAGTCGGTGGGTAAATCTTTTAAATCTTTACCTATTTGAAGGCACTTGAATGATACGTGCCCTGTGCTAGAAGTTTTATGGCCAAAATTACTTCATCCATGTAATTTGCAAGATTAATTTCTTTCTATGTATTTTTACTAAGGAGTAAATGTTTGAAGATAAGTGAGCAGTGCCAAGCATGGCTCCAAGCGTCTCTATATAGCCTGGACCTCACTGCATGGTCCAGGATAGACTTGAAATGACTAGCCTCCTGCAACAGCCTCCTGAGTGCTGGGATTACAAGCACATACCATGTTCCTTTCATGTGTGTGTGTGTATTTTAACACACTATCTTTTATTTATTCTTTGATAATTTCATTCGTGTAAACAACACGTCTTGATCATGTGTGTGTATTCCAAACTTTTCCTTTACACTCCCCCAGGACCCCCAACTCCCACTAGGAGCCCCCAACTCTTCCTTCAAACTGTTTTTTCCCCAGACAGGGTTTCTCTGTGTAGCTTTGGCTGTCCTGGACTAACTTTGTAGACCAGGCTGGCCTCAAACTCACAGAGATCTGCCTGCCTCTGCCTCCCTGAGTGCTGGGATCATAGGCATGTACCACCGTGCCTGGCTCCCTTGAACTTTTACCAGAGACCCCAAGGTTTCCTTCTCCTCCCCTTCCTATCGTAGGAAGCTCCCTAGTCCGAGGACCTTGGCAGCGGAAGGCAAGGTGTGCGGTTGGTCTGGGAAGGACTTCGATTCCAGAACCACTTCCTGTCCCCAGCATTCACCTTCCACCCAAGGCCACACCCTCACACAGGGAGATCCTCTCAACAACTCCGGTTCTCACAGGAGTCTGGAAAGAAGACCCTCCCCCAACCCCACAAGCCCTTTGGGTCCAGGGTCACAGCAGCCGCAGGACCATTGGACCCCAAACGCTTCTCCATCACAGTCCCCACAACTCAGTCCTCATCAGCTGCCTTAACACCTTCTGCACACACTGCCGTCAGCCGCAGACTGATACCCGCAGGTGCCGGGATGAAGATACCAAAAGCGATCGTGCATAAGGCGCACACAAAGATGAAGAAGGCTTGGTCTTGTGAGTTTTGTCCTTTTCTGGTTTGTTTTTGAGACCGTCTTGAGCTCAGGCTCCTCCTGCCTCAGGCCTTTAACACCGGTGTTTTAACAGGAACTGTGCGCAGCACCACGCCGGCTCCATGCCCCCAAGTTTAACGCTAAACATCTTCGAGTGTTGGGAAAACAAACGTGGTAGCATCCTCCTGTAGTGGTCCCACTATTCATCCTGTCATGTTTTTCTGTTGCTGTTTTGTGTCTGGGTAGCGAAATGGCTGGTCTAAATAACTGCGAGGTTTTTACACAAGATGCCATAGGGACTGGAGAGCTGGCTCTGTGGTTAGGAGCACCTGCTGCTGCTCCTGCAGAGAACCTGAATTCAGTTCCCAGGATCCACACGGCAGTTCATAATCCCAGTCCAGGGTCAGAGGCCTTTTTCCAGCCTTCAAGGGCACCAGGCACACACTTGGTTCACATAAATACGTGCAGGTAACTACTCATACACGTAAAATTTAAAAAATAAAGATAAATTAAGGGCTGGAGTGCGTTCTCTGCTCTTCCAGAGGACCCGAGTTCCAGTCCCAGTACCTACTTCAGACAGTGCATGACAACACCTAACTCCAGCTCCAGGAGATCCGACACCTGGCCTCTGAGGGCACAGCACTCATATATGTTCATACCCCCACACAGACACACACACACACAAATAAAATTGAGTCTTTTAAAAAGGTGTCAGGTCAGGCTGGAGATTTTTCTCAATGGTTAAGATCACTTGTTGCTCTTGCAGAGGACGTGGGTTCAATTCCTAGCACCCACACAGTGGCTCACAACCATCTGTCACTCCAGTTCCGGGGGATCTGAGTGTCAGAAAAGAAGTCCTTTTCTCATCCCACAGGCGCCAGGCGTACACACAGAGTGCAGGCATACATGCAGGCAAAATATTCATACGCACAAAATAATCAAAGAAACACATCTAAAAAAAAATTAAAAACGAAAATCCCTGTCTTTAAGCCCCTGTGTTAGACTGAGTTATGAAGTGTTTTGAAAGCCGGTCACTCTTCCCACGTGGTTCCGCCTGGTGCGGCTGGGTTTAGCCTTCTGGTTGGGCTTTGACTGTCATCACAGAAGGTTGCTTTCCAGGTTCTCTCCCACCACCTCAGGTATGAAAGTGAGAGGCCATGTGGTAAGGTTGACTTAGAAGGCCAAGATCGGCCTTCCCAGTGGGTTTTAATTGTCATCTCTAAAGAAAAGATTGTTCTCCAGGCTGAAAACAGCATTGGCTTTGAGAGAGTTACCATGACAACCTCTGTCTTTAGGGTAGCATTTGGGCTTTATGGAAACAAAGGGCTCTGTTTTGAGCTGGTCACCATGGAAGTGTGCGCAGCGGGCAGATTTCGCCGGCTCCCCGTGTGCTGGGGACATTTGTTTCTCTTCTGTAATCGGGAGACTCCGCTGACTGGGTGGCCGTCTCCCACCTCCCTCCGGCTTCCTGGACTCAGAGTAGAAGCGTGGCCATGTCTGTGAAACAAGACACGAAGCAGGCTACCGCTTCTTAAAAACAGGCTCTACATCTGGGGGGTTCGCCTACACGCTCTGGTTCACGGCTCTGAGCAGCGCCCCTCTCTGCTAGCCCTTTCTCTGCCCATAGCATGCTCTTGTCTCCTGACTGGTCCGGGACAGTGAGTTATCCTCTTACAGGAGAAATGCCATCTGCGCTTTCATGACACTTAGGAGATTATGTGCGGATTAAACACCCGAAAGAGGCCTTGCCGGCCTGGCTGGCAGCAGCAGTGTGCAAGGAGAGGGCTGGCCCCGCCCCTCGCCCCAGCCGAGTAAAGGCCTGGGCTCACCAACTCAGCCATCACCCAGGCCCCGATGTAGGGCCACCCCAACATTCACGCCCTCTGTGAGCCTCTGGAGTTTGGAAGGGGCCGCAGGATCTCTGTGACACTGGGCAACAATAGGGCATGTGACAGGAGTCTTGGCGAGGGTCCAGTATTGATGGCGCAGCAGAGGCCAGAGGCCTCGAAGCCGAGCAACGGCTCCTTGCAATGAACATTTGCACGTAAGGCTGTTTGGGCAAAAAGCTATACTGTGTGACACACTGAGGCTCCACTGCCACTACGAGGAACGAACATGTGATGGAAAGCCCGGAAAGATAGAGGAGGGAAGCACACAAGGCGGAAGTGGAGACATGATAGCTGTGACGGGTGTGGGAGGAGCAGGTCGTTACCCAATAGGGCTGGCCCTGGAGCTTGCGCAGACTCAGCACTGCCGCCACGAAAGCTCTTCATGGTTCCTGCTTCTCCCCGAGGCTGTGGCCCAAGCTTCAGCAGAGGGCGTGTGGATGTCCTCGGGCTGTACTGCCACGGGGACCTTGCCAGAGACCATGTGGAAGTTCGTGGTCCGTGCCATGTGGAAGGCCAGGATCTGTGCTCCCTCGGACTGTAAAGGGCCAGGGAGATACACTTGCCCTGGTATTAGTGACTGCAGACACACAGTTGAGGAGGGACATAGACCGCCTCTGTGACACCCCCTACCGGTCCTAAAAGTAGCAGCCCAGACGGAAGGCCATCAGAGAACTCTTGAAATTTCTGACTGGGATGCCGAGTCGTAGTTCTCCACGATGGATGGCTTCCGGCAGGCCTGAGGATGGAGAGGGACTCAGCTTTCCTTAGGGGACTGACCCTTGGGAGTTTGGCCATGCTCCAGTGACATTATTTTTCCTTTCTTCTTTTTCTTTTGGTGGTGGTGGTAGGTCAGAAGGGAGGGACCACAGACATGGAAGGACTGGGACGTGAGCATGATCGGAGTGCAGATTCCCCAATAACCAGTAAAAGTATCTTGGAAAAAAATCTGCAAGAAACTATTGTGTATGTGTCTTTCTGTGTGTGTGTGTGTGTGTGTGTGTGTGTGTGTGTGTGTGTGTACATGGCTGCAGTGCCCACAGAGGCCAGAAGAGGGCATCAGATCTACTGGGAACCAAACTCAGGTCCTTTGCAAGAATACTCTTTAAAAAAAAAAAAGTATTTATTTTTAAGTATATGAGTGCTCTGTTTTCATGCACACCAGAAGAAGGAATCAGACTCCATTACTGATGGTTGTGAGCCACGATGTGGTTGCTGGGAATTGAACTCAGGACCTCTGGAAGAGGAGCCAGTGCTCTTAACCACTGAGCCATCTCTTCTGCTTTTTGTTCTGTTTTGTTTTTTCAAGACAGGGTTTTCCTGTGTAGCCCTGGATGTCCTAGACATGTTTCTGTGGATCAAGCTGGCCTCAAACTCACAGAGATTTACCCGCCTCTGCTTCCCAAGTGCTGGGACTAAAGGTGTGTGCCACCACCACCAAGCCATTTTTTTACTTTTTGGGCTGGATATCCAACACTCTCTTCTGGCCTCTGTGGGCATGAACAAACATACAGGCAAGCACTTGCATACATGAAATAGAAATACAAGAAACTCTCACACTGGATGCATGTGTGGATACAGACACATACACACAATCTTAAAATCTACTCTGGCTGTTTTCTCCTTCAGTTTTATCTTCATTCATTGAATGTATTTTCGTTTGGCTTGACTTTCTCGGCTTTGTAACTTTTTGTTGAATGAAAATGTCACTGTTTTTTTCATGCCTTACTCTGAAAGCACGTCCATCCGAGTGTTTTCGGCTCTCTCAGCTGCTGGCTGCTCTCTGTCATCTCCCACCAGTCTAAGGCTCCTGGGGTGAGGATGTGGGTTCCCTCCTTGACAGGCTTATTTCAAAAGGCGGCTTGAAGTTCCCAGGTTTGGGATTTAAAAAAAATTAACCTCTCACAGATGATTTCTGGTACTACTACACCGGCACCCTCTCGTGGTGGGGTTAGACATTTCCCACTTGTGGCACGTTGGTCGCTTCCCTGGTTGAGCTGAGTAGCTTAAGCAGGAAGGTTCCCTGGGCCTGCCGGCCAGCCGCAGTACGATAGCTCTTCCGTTCTCTCACGTGAGCCTATCGTAAGTGGAGACCTCCTTGCCCAGGCCACTCACTACAGGCTTCTTTCAGACATTTGTTCCTCGGTTTCTTCTGTCGTGCTCAATCTGCTTTTAGCTTTGGCCACTGACATTAGCGTGACATGGGACTCGGCCAAATTCACTGGGAAGTGTTCCTCCCGGCTTGCAGGTGTCATGGCCCAAGGTCACATCACACACAGCTCCGGGTTTCCCTTAGCTGGAAGCTGTCATTCATTCATTCATTCATTCATTCATTCATACATTCATCCATCCATTCATTCATGTGTCTGCCATGCTCCAGCCACCATGCTTGGTGCTGGGGACGAAACGCTGATCAGGACCTCTGCACTCCCCGTCTCCACAGAGCTTCTGGGAACAGACGTGGTCTAAGCTGAGAAGACTCACGTTCTCATGCTCATGCCATACCACGCATACACCCGTACACACACGGACACACTCCTGTGCCTGCACACTCGGTCACACTGCCACCCACTCCCCGGCAGGTGCCCTCATCCGTGCGTTCACACACGCTCCCTTACAGCCTGTAAGCTGCAGTATTAGCAAAGGCGTAGACAAAGCTGCCACTTGTGCCTTCTCTGAAGACCGCATGCTTTTTACGCTCTGTGACGATCAGCGGAAAGTGTCAAGTCACCAGAAAACAATCACCCGGGAGATGGGCTTGTCTGCGGGAGGGTTACCTTGATTGTGTTAACTGGCGTGAGGCCTACCTTAGTGGTGGAAAGGACCATTTCACAGGGATTGTGAGCTGGATAGGGTCCAGAGGGAATGAAGCACTTAGCTTGCATTCATTCATCTCCTCCTGCTTGCTCACGGTGGCGGTTCGAATAGGAGTGGCCCTTATAGACGCGTGTGTTGAAATGCCTGGCCCAGGGGTAGGGCACTATTAATGGCGGTGTTAGAGTGGGCGTGGCCTCGGTGGAGGAAGTGCGTCACTGTGGGGGTGGGCTTTGATATCTCCTAGTTCTCAAGCTCGACCCTATGTGGGCTAGTCCTCTTCTGCTGCCTGTGGATCCAGATGTGGAACTCAAGGCCTGTTCCCTGTCTGCCTGCACGCTGCCATGCTGAAACTGTAGGCCAGCCCCAATGAAATGTTTTCCTTTGTAAGAGTTGCCGTGGTCATGATGTCCGCTCACAGCAGTGAAACCCTAATGAGACACTGACTTCGAGCCAGTCTGGGTGCTGGGAACAGAACCCCAGTCCTCTGCAAGAGCAACAAGTGCTCTTAACGGATGAGCTAGCTCTCAGCCCAACGCATGATGTTTTTTGATGAAATACCTCCCATGCCCTCCCCTCAAGTTCCTTCCCTCTGAGCTTCATGTCCGTGCTGCCTGTAAAGCCCATGAGGTTTTTGTTGTTGTTGTTGTTGTTTCTGGAAAAACTTAGAACCAGGCACGGTGGTTCACAGTGCAATCCCAAGGCCACCTGTGTATGTGTGCATGTGTGTGCGCATGTTTATATGTGTATATTTAGGTGTGTTTGTGTGGTGTGTGTGTGGCATGTGTACGGTGTGTATGCTTGTGGCCTGTGCGTGTTGCGTCTACACAGGAAGTCTACCAGCGTAGCTCCCGCAGGCCCTGGCGTCTGAGCTGACCTTCGGGACGCTGTGCTGCGCTTGAAGGGCATACACTCAGCTCTCTGCCTTTCACCTCCGGAGGCTCACCTTGCACAGTCAATGGACTGAAAGCATTGGAAAAGGGTACTTAGAGGATGGGGGAAACTCTCTTCAAGGTTTTCCATTCTGCTTAATTTTAACAAATAGAATATATATCAGCTAATGAATATTTCAGTCTCTCACGTATGAACCGAGAATGTAATTACGGATTTGATTTTGCCGACTGTTGCTGCCTGCGGTAGTCAGAGATCACAAATCGCATTAAATGAAAGGTGAACCCCATTACGGCATCAGGAAAATGGAGCTTAATAAGTTTTATAATTATGGGGCAAATCTATGCAAATTGCCATTTTTTATCAGGCAATTTTCCATCTTCATCTCAGTGCTAATAGTCCATTAGACTTGTGGCAGCCGGTGCCGGTGTTACGGGAGCTCTCGGCTCTCTTTCTGGGTTGTTCTTTGTAATAAAGACATGGTGTCCGGGGGTGGAATAGTCATGGGCTGGCTTTACCTTTGTTTCTGATCTTTTTAAAAAATAACAAGGTTTGAATCCTGTGCTAGTTATTCAGTTTATATCATCTTATGCAGAGATTGAGAATCACAAAAGGCCATGCTCAAACAGTTGTTTTGTCTTGTTTTTGAGACAGGGGCTCATTATGTAGCCCTGGCTAGCCCAGGATTTGTTGTGTAGAACAGGCTGGCCTTGAACTCACAGAGATCTGCCTCCCAAATACTAGGATTAAAGGCTTGTGTCTTAGTTGGTGTTTCTATTGCTGCAATGAAACACTGTGACAAAAACAAAGCAAAACAGGTTGGAGAGGAGGGTTTGTTTGGCTGACACTTCCACAGGCAGTGACTCCGACAGTTCAGGGACCTGGAGACAGGAGCTGATGCAGAGGCCGTGGAGGGGTGCTGCTTGCTGGCTTGCTCCCCATGGCTTGCTCAGCCTGCTTTCTTATACCTGCAGGACCATCAGCCCAGGGATGACCCCACCCACAGTTGACTGGGCCCTCCCCCATCAATCACTAATTAAGAAAATCAAGCTCTGCGGGCTTGCCTATAGCCCGATTTTGGTGGAATTGTCTTAATCGGAGTTCCTCCTCTCAGATGAATCCAGCCAGCCCAGCATGGCCCACACACCTGGCTTTGTTGTTTCACCTTCTAGCCCCAGGGTGCCCTAGAAATCATGGAAATCCTCCTGCCTCAGCTTCCTAAGTGCTAGAATTAAAAATGTGAAGCCTGGATAAAGCCATCAACTTTGAAGTGATTATTTTTTAAAGATATATATATATATATATATGTATATATATATATATTAATTATTTGGGTAGGTGGGGGGGGTATGTGCAGTTGAGTGCAGTACCAACAGAGGCCAGAAGAGGGCATGAGATTCCCCTGGAACTGGAGTCATAGGCAGTTGTGAGCTGCCTGATGTGGGCATGGGGAACTGAACCCAGGTCCTCTGCAAGAGCAGTATCTAACCTTTGACCCATCTCTCCAGCCTTGATTCCTTATTAGTTGTTTTAGCAAATGTTTCTTTTCTTACTCTGCACCACCCCTCCAAAGGCTTCACAGCTTATCCCAAGGGTAAAATGACTTGTTTTATGGTTATGTGTTTAGCTTGCATGCACGGAAGTGACCACATGTGTATCTAATGCCCTTGGCCGTCAGATGAGGGTGTCAGGTCCCCTAGAACTGGAGTTAAAGGCAGTTGTGAGCTGCCATGTAGCTGCTAGGGATGAGACCCAGATCCTCTGGAAGAGCAGCCAGTGCTCTTCAGTGCTGAGCTGTCTCTCCAGTACCTGCACTCAAATCGGAGAGTATGTGGTCTCTTTTCTTAACGATTCCACCTCTGCCTCATACACACTCGCCCTGAAATTCTTTTCTGTGGTGCAAGTTGGGATCCCAGTTAGCATGTGGGTGGAGGCCTCTAAGGTAGGTTTGTCAGGCTGCAGACAGCAGGAGGGATGCCTCTTGCTGTCACTGACAGACGCCAGGCAGAGAAGAAGCCCGTGGGCTCTGCGGATCCTCTGGACACATGAAAGATGTGTGGATACAGAACTGAGCAGGTTGGGCAGCAGAATGGACAAAGACAGGAGCCATTGCTTGCATGGCTTTAGAACGTACGTCTGCCTGGAACACGTGAGCGCATCTTCACGTTGGAAGAGAAGGACTTTTGCGGATGTAATTAAGAATCCTGGGGCTGGAGGGATGACTTGGGGGTTAAGAAGCGCTTGCTGCTTCTCCAGAGGACCTGGATTTGATTCCTGGCAATGACAGCGGGCAGCCCACAGCCACTTGTAGCTCCAGCTTTGGGGGGATTTGATGCTTTCTTCTGGATGCCTGGGGACCCGCATTCACATCACTCACACCTGTGCACATAAACACACACATCCATACAATTGCAAATGAAATAAGCAATTAAAAAAAAAAAGAATTGAGAACATTCTAGATGATTCCGGGACCTTCCGAGGAAAAGGACAGGGGAACCTGAGAGGCATGTGGAGTCCACATAAATATGGAAAAGAGAACTAGAGCTATTTAGTCATAAGTCAAGAACCACGGGAGCTGAGGAAGTGCAAAGATCCCAGAAATAGAAAAAATCTACGCCTATGTCAAAACAAACCCGACTAACTATCAGAACCGTAGAGAGTTGGAATATTGCAGATCTAGAGCCTAATTATCTTTGGCTGTCTTTAAGCACCCTTCATAGCCATTTCTTTCCCACCACCGTGTCTGACTTGACATCTTTTTAACTCCCATGTAAATTCTTTTGGGACATACCAACAAGATCACTAGCTTCCACCAACCTGAAAGCCCAGGAATGTGACAAGCATTCACCAGATAGCATCTGCTGCAGCCCCTGCTACTGGGGGCACAAGAACACAAAGGCAGAACAAGCAAAGCTACACCCCAGGTGCTCGGAGCTGCTGCAGGGGCAGCAGAGAGCCGGATGGAGGAGGCTGGAGTCCCCCCCCCCCAGGCGAAGGGTGGGATGGGGCCCCTGAGGCACCCTCTGCGTCAAATGGCACCTGCAATCAGTGAGGTTGGCCTGGCTTGTTTTTGATAATGGAAGACAGTGTTTCAAAACAGGCATAGAGAAGGAAACAAATGTTAATATTGTTTTAGCCACGTCTGGGGTAGACACTTTATAGCAGAGGGTAAAAGGAGTAATCATGAGCGCCAACCTCCATGTTAGGAAGTGTCAGAATTGTGTTAATAATAGCAATAAATATTTATTAGGTGTTTAGTGTGCTCAGTGCTGTTCTAAAAGCTTTAAATTATTAACTAATTTAATCCTTTCAAAAACTCCATGGGATAAGACTGCTGACTTAATCTATTTACAGTCAACATACAGACAATGTGCCCAAGGTTATGCTTTGGGCAAGAGCTGACGCCAGGCAGATTGCTTCCATTGTGGGCTTTTACTCCAAACCTCCTGAAAGGACATTAAACCATGATAGAAAACGGGTTTGGAGAGATGGCTCAGTGTTAAGGGCACATAGTAACCTTGCAGAGGACTTGAGCTCCGTTCCCTGCACATGTGTTCTGCCGTGCAAAACCTCCTCTAATTTCAAGGGGCAATCCTACGCCCTCTGCTGGCCTCCAAGGACACTGTACCCATACACTCACTCACACACACACACACACACACACACACACACACACACACACACACAGTTTAATTAAATTCCTGATTGTGGGTAATTACCTTAATCACGGACTCGAGTCCAAGTATTACCGTAAAGATATCCCCTCTGGCTAAATGAGGTCCATCAACAATCTTCTCGCTTTTCTCTAATTCCCTTGGGGATAGCAGATTGGGTTGTGAAGAGCATGGGACTAGGAAAAGGGTTCAGTGGAGGTGACGTACACTCCACGGATGATGTTAAGCGATGTTAGGCCAGAGTGTGGTGTCTGCCTCATATCTTAGTGAGAATAAGCACAGATTCATTGTATCAGTCAGGGTTCTCTAGAGGAACAGATCTGACAGAATACATTAAAAGGGACTTTATGGGACTGGAGAGATGGCTCAGTGGCTAACCTTACTGCCTGCTCTTCCAGAGATCCTGGGTTCAATTCCTAGCACCCACGTGATGACAACCATCTGTAATTCCATTTCTAGGGAACCTGACGCTTTTTGGTCTCCATGACTGTCAGGCACACATCCGGTGCACAGGCAAACATGTAGGCAGGACACTCATACACATAAAACAAAGTAAATGAAACAAGGCAGGGTCAAGATCAGCCTGGGCTTCGTAGTCCCAGAAGCAAGACAAAGAGCACCATGGGAAGAAACCCCTTGCCCGTCATGACCGGGAGGGAAGAGGGTGCCATGTCCCGTGAATATGCGTCTCCCGCCCATGTAAGTGTTTGTCACCCTCCCCTTAGGAAGCCGCAAACTCACAGTCTGCCAGTGCCACCTGCTCTGCGTCAGCAGGGATCAAGGCCCTAGGAATCACTGTCGCCTTTCTTTGCCAGATCCACACCTGCGAAAGGTGTCCTGTCTCTACCGTGAAGTCTTCTCCTCCAGTAGACAGGAACTGCAAAAACAAACAACAAAAAAAAAAACCAAACAAAAACAAACCAAACCAGAAAACCAATACCTAAAAGAGCTTAGCTACTACAACCCATAACCAAATGGGATTATGCTGAGGACCCCTGGCACATCCCGCCCTCTCCCCTCCCTGCAGGACGTGATTGGCTGAGCCGACACAGCTGCCAGTGCCTAACGGGTGTTTTTGTCAGGCTGAGCCAGGAGTGAAGGGTGGGCTCTTCTTCAGGTGCCACAGACTCTCGCTGTTTTGTTTTAAAACCAAATTTTTATTTACTTTCCTTAATTATGGTTCATTATTGGCTGTAAGCAATCGATTTTAGAAATATTTCCCAGGAAGTCTCGCTTTACTTGCAGGTCAACAGGATGACACATTGCGAAAGCAAGACTCTGGGAACTCTTCATAATGGATGCGTCATCAACAACACACGGATTTCCCCCAAAGCAAATATCCTGACTAAAGGGCCATTGTTTTACAAAACATAAACCCACAATCTCTGTCTGTGACCCCTTGCCAGGTTCAGCAGCATTCCAGGCTCCCGCTGTTATTGTCAGGTTACTTTGCTAAATCCACACCTGCTTTAAGAATAAAGAAACTATCCAGGGCCTGAATCGATAGCTCAGTGGTTAAGAGCACCTGCTGCTCATGAAGAGGACCTGAGGTGGGTTTCCAACCATGCACACCTGGTGGCTCTCAACCACTTTTAACTCAAGCTCCAGGGGATCTGGTGCCCTCTACTGGCCTCAACAGGCACATGCATTCACACACACACACACACACACAAATAAACCTTAAAAATTTAAAACACCCATAGTGGGTTGGGCCTTCCCACTCACCCAACCCATCATCAATCGTGAAAATGCTCTACACACCTGACTCCAGGTCAGTCTGATGTAGGCATTTTCTCAATTGAGGTTTCACTCTCGCTCTATGTCTAGGTTAGCATGGATTTGACAACAACCAACTGGCACAACTTCTCTGCCCTAGGGATGGATGCCTAACAGCGTTCTTTCCTTCTCTGAACAAGTTTTAAATGGCCATCTTGACATCTTTGCTGAATTTGACATTTGGCAGTCTTACAGGCCATCTCTGCTGCCTGCATTTGTTCAGCCTAAGGGATGCACATTCCTGGGCCTTCTCACGTCTTATAACTTTTAAAAATAAATACATTCTGTCATTACTCCTGCCACCATCGCATATTTAGAGCCTGTCGACTTGAGCGGCCGTGTATTTTTAGTGGAGTTTTCATATTTATGCACTCCTTCGGAATGTACAGTTTCTTGACAGGCAGTGGGAAGGGCGAGTCGGTTTGTCAGGCAACATGGTCTCTGCTCTCGTTCTGTTTCTCGCTTTGGGAGGAGCTCACTGACTTCCTCCCCGTCTTTGTCAGACCACCAGCAACACTAGCGCAACATTTTTTTTGTAGTTGTATTTGAGCTACCTTCCTTATTTTCCGTGGCTATTTCAAACTTTCTCCCATTTTTAAATTATACATTTTCTGAGAACTTCATACATGAGTACTGTGTTTACATCACGTCTTCCCCTTTCCCTCTCCAACCTCCTGCTCCCCCTCAAACATATGGCCTCTTCTTTCATTGTTAATATTATTACTACTGGCGCTGTGTGAATTTGCAGATATGTATGTGTGCACACAAGTGAAATAAAATAAATTTTTAAATAAAGAAGAAATCTGTACTAGCGAGACCCTGGCCTTTGCTTCTGCTGTCTTCACAGGGACAATATGGTTAGAAGGGATTGATGTCTGCTCATATGTATACATATATGGATATAGATTACATATAATATATAGTTCAGGTAGCCTTTCATTCTATCTATCTATCTATCTATCTATCTATCTATCTATCTATCTATCTATCTGTTATTGTTTATGTGTGCCTGCCATGTGCGTGCAGGTGCCAAATGAGGCCAGAAGAGGGAGCCAGATTCCCGGAACTGGAGTAACCCACCAGTACAGCCCCACCCCCATTACCACTCAGCACTTGTTTCACTGCAGGCCGCAGGTGACTGTGTGCCCTGCACATGAGCTCAAGCTTGATGACTCCACAACTCAAGATGCTACTGGAGACTGATTAGGGGCCTATGAAACAATGTATCTGTGACCTGGAATTTTGAGACAAGGTCTCATTATGTTGTACAGGTTGACTATTTGGAGTGTAGTCTTCCTGCCTCAGTCTCCCCAGTGCTGGGATTACAGATGTGCACCACATGGCTGACTGTTTCCAGTCTTTGTTGTTTGTAGTTGCTAATGATGCAGGGGCGATGATATCCGGCCATGGAAACTTCTCCACTCACTCAGCTTCACTCGCTGGGCTTCATCTTGTCCATTCAAACATTAGTGTAAACATCATCTCAGGCATGAGCAGATGGTCTCACAATCCTTCCCTTTTTTCCAAACATTCGGCATTTCCTTATCCTTTTCTTCCCAATGCTAACCCTCCACCTCTCACGGTTAAGCTCAGTGAGAATATGGACTTTATCTGCACTGCCCGCTGATGGGAACTCAAAACCTATAAAGCACAAAAGGTATCAGGTGGTCATACACAGCTGAGATCCTAGCACTCAGGAGGGTGAGGATTGAGAATCATGAGTTCCAGGCCAACCTGGGCTATGCAGAGAGACCCTGTGCTTAAAAACCAGAGGGAAACAAAAATGCAGGAAGAAAAAAAGAAAGAAGGAAAGGAGAAAAAGGGAGAACAGGGAATGAACTTAATCAACTGGGACATTGAACATTATCTGAAGATCTGATAGGTTGAATGTGCTCTAACCCTCCACGGATGGTGTAAGCAAGTTGGGCTAGGTTTTCCGTAGCTGAGCAACCCCCCTCCAGCAGACCTCCTTGAAGGTCATGGTAACTGATTCAATTTTAATTTTTACAGTTATAGGGGTGAAACTTGGGGCCTTGAACAGATGCTCTACCTCTGAGCCATGTCCCAAGCTCCTCACTGGGGGACTCTAGGCAGGTGCTCTACCACTGAGCCACATCCCCAGCCCCTCACTGGAGAATTCTAGGCAAGTGCTCTAACACTGAGCCACATCCCAGCCACACCATTTTTATTCAGTAAAACTAGGGGATTTTTTTTTTTTTCTGTTTTGGAGATAGTTTCACACTAGCTCAGGTTGATCTGGAGCTCACTATATAGATAGAGTAGACCTGAGCTTCCAGTGGCCATCTTACCTCAGCCTCTTTTTCATTCAGGTTACTTTTACTCTAATGACACCTCACTGTCAGGTGTCCTCCTGGCTCAGAGAACTAGGTGAGTTTTCACATTCACGATGTCTGCACCCGAACAGGTTCTGACCTGTGTGTGAAAACACTGAGATCTAGCCTGGAGAGATGGCTCAGTGGTTAGGAGCACTGGCTGCTCTAGCAGGGAACCCGGGTTCGATTCCTAGCATCTCTACGGCAGCTCGAAACCATGGGTCCCTCCAGCTGCAGGCGGCCTGCCATCCTCTCCTGGTGTGTGCAGGCGCTGCGCCCATGTGGTACGCAGACACACACCCAAACACACCAAAAGAAAAAAAAAAAAGACTCTGGGACATTTTCTTTACCAAACAAGCAAGACCACTGCTCACCAAGACAGCAGACCAATGTACAGAGGGCTCTGACCATTTCCCACAGTCCCCCAGCAGCAGAGGGAAGCCCAGGATGACTACCCACAGACCCCAGAGCACCCCAGCCACGGTAGGAGGTTCAGAGTGAGATCAGGTGCTAACCCCACACCACTGTGGCCGAGCACAGCTTATGTAAATAATCTTAGTCGCAATAATAAGAGAGATAATTGTTCACAGGTGTCATTTCCTGGGGAAAGAACTCCACCTTTTCTTCTGAGAGGAAATGCTAATAGTTTCATTCAATTTATGAGTCTTAATTAGCACACTGCTGTTCTAATTATTGTGCGGGGTCTGAAATCATCTTCCCTCGCCCCTTCCCCTCTCCCGCACAGCCACACTCAATCACCCACTTCTGTCCTTTATGAATATGCACTTCTGGGCATGTGCGCACATCTGCGCATGCCAATCACACCCAGCACCCAGTGACGGCCTTCTGAAAGCAATCTGTCAGTCTTTGTCAGCGGCCCCTCCCCGCTTTCCTTTTTCTTTCTCGTGCTCACACACAGAGACACAAATGCGGCTTGATTTTTATTTTTAACATGTATTTATCTTTATTTTACACATATGGGTGCTTCGTCTCCACACATATGTGTGCCTCTGCTTCGCTTCAGTGACTAGTGCCCTCAGAGGACAGCGTGTGTCGGATGCCCTGGGGACTGGAGTCACAGATAGTTGTCAATAATCACGTGGGTGCTGGGAATCAAACCCAGGTCCTTTGTAAGAGCAGCCAGCATTCTTAACCACTGGGCCATCTCTCCAGCTCCACAGATATTTCTTTTCTGGCAATCGAAGTATAAACCTTCAGAAAAATTCCACTGTTCTGATTATGCCTCTAAGGTGGTTTTGATGGGAAGATGTTTCCTTCTTTATTCTCCCTCCCTCCCTCCCTCCCTCCCTCTCCCCCCGTGGCTCCGCCTCAGTTTCTTGAGTGCTGTGTTGCACGAGTGGAAGGAAAGGACATCCTTTGGGGCTGATCCTCTCCACACTGAGAGGTAGGGTCTCTTATTTCCATGGCTGCGCTGTGTACCACGGGCTGGCTGGGCACCAGGCATCTCCGTGGCCCTCCTGGCCCCTCCCCCCACCTTGCTGTAGGCGTTCTGGGAACACAGACCCACACCAGTGCGTACGGCCTTTCTAGATTTCTAGTTATGTGTCTATACGTATCTCCGTGTGGGTACATACACTCAAACCCAGGTCCTCAGAGTCCAGAAGAGGAAGCTGGGGTGCTGTGAGCGGCCACGTGGGAGCTGGGAGTTAAACTTGGCTCCTCTGAAAGGGCAGTCGGTGCTCTCAGGCACTGAGCCGTCTCCAAGCCCTGCACCTGGCTTTTTGGATGGGTTCCAGCGGTCAAAGCTGGATCTCCATGCTTGCCTCACTGCCCTTTTTACCCACTCAGCCATCTCCTTGGCCACCTAAGAGCACTGGCTGCTCTTTCAGAGGTCCAGGGTATGCTTCCCCTCATGCGCATGGCTTCTCACAACCACCTGTCGATTCCAGTTCCAGGGAATCTGAAACACACTTCTGGCTTCCACGGGCACTGCCCCCATGCAGTACCCAAGCACACGTGCAGGAAAAACATCCCCACACATAGAACAAGTAAATATTTTTATTAATCAGTTTATTTGCTTTGTATCCCCCCTGTAGCCCTCTCCCTCCTCCCCTCCCAATCCCATACCCTCCCTCCCCCTTCTCTATATATGTCCCTCCCCCAGTCCACGGACAGGGGAGGTCCTCCTCTCCTTCCTTCTGATCCTAGTCTATCAGGTCTCATCAGGAGTAGCTGCACTGTCTTCCTCTGTGCTTGGTAAGGCTGCTCCTCACTCAGGGGGAGGTGATCAAAGAGCAGGCCAATCAGTTCATGTCAGAGACAGTCCCTGTTCCCATTACTATTGAACCCACTTGGACACTGAGCTGCCATGGGCTACATCTGTGCAGGGGTTCTAGGTTATCTCCATGCATGGTCCTTGGTTGGAGTATGAGTCTCAGAAAAGACCCGTGCCCAGATTTTTTGGTTCTGTTGCTCTCCTTGTGAAGCTCCTGTCCTCTCCAGGTCTTACTACTTCCCACTTCTTTCATAAGATTCCCTGCACTCCTCCCAAAGTTTGGCTATAAGTCTCAGGATCTGCTTTGATACGCTGCTGGGTAGAGCCTTTCAGAGGTCCTCTGTGGTAGGCTCCCATCCTGTTCCCTGTTTTCTCCCTCTTCTGATGTCTATCCTTTTTACCTTTCTGAATGGGGATTGAGCATCTTAGCCAGAGTCTTCCTCCTTGGTTAGCTTCTTTAGGTGTTCAGATTTTAGTATGTTTATCCTGTATTATTGGAGTACTATCTACTTATAAGTGAGTATATACCATGTGTATCTTTCTGCTTCTGGGACACCTCACACAGGATGATCTTTTCCAGTTCCCACCATTCGCCTGCAAATTTCATGATTTCCTTGTTTTTTTATCGCTGAGTAATATTCCATTGTGTAGATGTACCACAATTTCTGTATCCATTCTTTAACTGAGGGGCATCTGGGCTGTTTCCAGCTTCTGGCTATTACAAATAAAGCTGCTACAAACATGTTTGAGCAGATGTCTTTGTTGTATACTTGAGCATCTTTTGGATATATGCCTAGGAGTGGTAAAGCTGGATCTTGAGGAAGCTCTATTCCTAATTGTCTGAGAGAGCGCCAGATTGATTTCCAAAGTGGTTGTACAAGTTTACATTCCCACCAGCAGTGGAGGAGGGTTCCCCTTTCTCCACAACCTCTCCAGCATGTGTTGTCACTTGAGTTTTTGATCTTAGCCATTTTGATGGGTGGTAAATATTTTTAAATTTTTTTCACAATTTATTCATGACATATCTCTATCAAGGCCTCTTTGCTCAACTCCTCCCAGTCCTACTGCCCCTCCCACTCCCACCCTTCCCATCCCCTTCCCCTAGTCTACTGAAACAGGGAGTTCTCCTCCTTTGCCATCTGCCCATAGCTTGTCAAGTCTCATCAGGACTGCCTGGATCTGTATCACCAGGGGTAAGTGATCAAAGATCAGGCAACTGAGTTCATGACAGAGGCAGCCCCTGCTCCCCTCACTTAGGAATCCACATGGACACTGAGCTGCCTATAGGCTACATCTGAGCAGGGGGTCTAGGAGCTTTCCATGCTTGGTCCTTGGTTGGTGCATCTATCTCTGCAGGAACCCCCTCCCCCCGGGCTTAGATATTTTACCTTTCTCCTTGTGGAGCCAAAAAAATCTTTAAAAAAGGTTTTTATACACGTGGGTATGGGGGTGTAGACCTGTAATCCCAGTTTTGGAAGTCTGAAGCAGGAGAATCCTGAGTTTGAGGACAGCCTGGGCTATATAGCAAGATATTCGGGAGGGGAAGGAAGGGGGGGGAGGAAGGAAGGGAGGGAAGGAGAGAGAGAGGGAGGGAGGAGGGAGCAAGAGAATGAATGAGAACAACAGAACAGAACCCCATGTACCCTCACTGGTGGTTACTGATCTCCACCTCTATCAATCTGACCTTCTCATCAACAAAAAGACACCTTGGATAATTGAAAAGAGCTTTATTTTGTATATAATCCCCTTATACAACAAATTAGAAATGTTCTTTGTAAGGTTTTTCCCAACAGATGCCACACACTGGCAATGGGCACAGGAAGGTCAGCTGCTGCTCCAACCTGACAGCAGCCCAGCTCTCTCCCCCAGACGAGGCGTGAGTCATGACTGGAGCGCGCAGGCTCGCGGCCCAACAGACAGGATCCGAGAGCAACTTACTGCTCTTCTACTGGTTCCAAGCTGTGATTTAAAACCAAACGCTTCAAGTGTACTTTGGCTAAGGGCGGGCTAAGCTTTTGGGAAATACCTCTTGAATGGCCCGAGGTCCACTAAGCGTCTTAGTTAGCCAGTTGGCTAACACATCGGAAGCAACACGGTTGACACGGCGGGACCCTCCTTACTCACGGAACTCTGCCAGGCACGGGAACAGTAACTGTCTATTTAACAGTCAATATGGAAAACTGGCCAACAGTGCGTCCACTCGCCAATCTTCTGATGAGACGCCAGGGGCTCTTACTTCACGGGGGTCCTTGTCTGCAGCCCTATTTCTTGCATAAATCATACCAGCAACATGATTTGGGAATAATACTCTTGAACCTTCCTGTCAGCTGAGACTTCCCCCCAGCACTGGGTAGAACCCAGGACCTCGTGCGTGTTAAGCGAGCTCTCTACCTCTGAGCCACACGCCCAGCCTCCAGCTTAGACATTAGAAAGGTGGGATGAGCACATAAGGCAATTCCCGACGGACTTGAAGCTCGGCTATCTCCTTCAGTTTAATTCCCTCAATATCTAATAACTTTCCTGCTCACATTTTTATTTAAAACTAAAAGATTTTTTTTTTTTTTTTTTTTTTTTTTTTTTTTTTTTTTTTGCAAAAGTGCTTTTTTATCTGTCTGTCTTCCTTCTGCAGTGCTGGGGGATCAAGCCTAGGGCCTTGTGCAATGCCAGGCAAACACTCTACTGCCAAGCACACGCCCAGCCCTCTGGTGGTCAGGCTCTGTTCTCACTATCGGAAGCAGGTGCGCACCCACAGACCCGGGGTGGGCTGCCGCTGGGGCATGGCTCCGGGAAGGCAGGCAGGAGGCCTCGCCACCTTCCACACTGCAGCAGGTGGCTCCAGGAGCGCTGGAGACGCGAGGCTCCGAGGAGTCAGGAGTGGAGTTAATTAAGAGTACTTCTGCTGTACTGAGAGGTGCTTCTGTGAACTCAGAAGCAAAGCCTCGTGCTTGCTCTATCCAGGGCGGCGGCTGAGTGCTAGTACAGCCGTGCCCGGGGCCCACAGCAGAAATGAGACCTCCAAGGCGCGGGCTTCAGCACGCACAGCGGGGGGCAGCGGCCAAGGGCAGATCCGTTTTCCTCCCGAGTGCCAGAAGACAAGGTCATAAGCTAGTCTTCATCAGAGCTAAAAATATCAAACTTGATTTGCTGAAAGATTTGATCGCTAAGAGTAAAAACTTGTACTGTACATATCACAGTGTCTTGGGGAGAGCGCCCGTGGGAAGACTGTTTTGGCACTTCTCACTGTCTAGGAAATGGTTTGGCAGCAATGGCGCCGTGGAGAAGGCACGCGCCGGCCAGCGTGCCTTCATCACGGTAAGGATGTACCTCCAAGTCTAGGTCCATGGCTCTTGGATACCAAGACGCCAAACACCAAGCAATTAGACGAATGCGTACAGGAATGTTTAAAACAAATGCAAACTCACTCACAAAGTAACAGTCGCGATGTGCCTTGCCCGCGCCTGCTTTCCCCTAAGAGTAAGGCACTGGCCCAGAATGCTCCACCAGCAGCAGGCATGCGGTCTTGCTGGCTTCCTTAAACTCTTAGCACTGAGGAGCATGTTTTCTCGCTGCGTTACCCCAAACTGCACCAGTCTCCGACCTCATTAAGGGGTCCAGAAAAGGCAGGATTCCAAAGTTTCAACGGCCTAAATTGAATAACCTGTCAGCGTCTTACTTAAATGAGTTTTTCACAAAACCTCTGTACCTGAAGAGACAATGGGAACACATTGTGAATGCTACTTAGCAGCAACCGGACAGCGAGTCATCAGCGCGAGTGGCGCTCTCTGGCCTGACGCTTGAAGGGATTTATTGCACTAACAAGTGGGGAGAAACACTTAAATCACTTCTAAATGGCAAGAGCGGGAGAGAAAGTTAATTTCATTAGCTATCTTGATTTAATTAAGTGGACAATATGCCTGTCTCAGCAGCTCTCACATGCCCTCGCCATTAGAAATGAATTATACAAGCAATCCGGAAGCTCTGGGCAGGTGCACCACCCCTCTCCTGCTGTTTACAAATGCGCGCTGCTGGGAGGGCCCTGGTCACCTGTCAGTGAGGAGCGTGATATCTTCAGGGCCGAGGGAAGACTGGAGACCACAGGTCAAAGGGTATGAAAATGCCACACAGAAACGGTGCAGCGGACCCCGGTGGCTGGCCTCGTCCACACTTACCAGGGCAGCCCTCACGGTGCTGTTCCGACGCCTGATGGTGTCCGGTGATTTGAAGACACTGACACAGGATTTAATCTGAAAGCTAGGAGCCATGTGACTACCCGGCAGGCAGTTTTAGAAGAAATTGGAAATAAAATTGAAGCCAGAACCACAGCCACCCAAGTGGCTGAGAAACCTCACAACGCCAAAGTACAAGTTCAGCCCACCTAAGTGACAATGTCAACAAACGGCTAAAACCTGCAGCTTCTGTGAAACCAGTGGAGATGGAGACGCTGGCTCCAAAGACCCTTGCCTGTCCCTGAAGATGTCTCCGTGGAGGAGAGAGCCTCTGCCAAGCGTTCTCTGCAAGGCTGAGTATACAGATAACGAGGCCAGGAGAGCGCTCAGCCTGCAGTGACCACATGAAGGACATCTACCAGTACCTCAGGCAGCTTGAGGTTTTGCAGTCTATGAACCCACACTTCTCAGATGGAAGAGATAGAAATGGACATATGGCTGGTCCAAGTCCATTCCGAGCTCCGGCCTCTGCACTGCCATTGTGGGCAGGTTCCTATAGGCTAAGCCAGTCTGCCAGAAGAAGCTGCAGCTAGCTGCACTCACAGCTCTGCTCTAGGCTTCCAAATATGAGGAGATGTTTTCTCCAAACAGCGAAGACTTTGTGTGCATCACAGACAATGCTTACCCCGGTTCCCAGATCCAAGAAATGGAGACTGATTTTGAAAGAGCTGACACCCGAGTTGGGCCGGCCTTTGCCTCTCTGCTTCCTAAGGCGGGCCTCAGAAGCCAGGAGGTCGCTTCAGCCAAGGGTCTGAGGGAGTGGACTCTCATCAGCCTTCTCAGGTTGCAGCCGGCGCTCCCCGCCTGTCTCAGAAGGCGCTGGGCCAAGGAGAAGGGAACTTGGAGCAGCAGCACGACACAGGACGCACGGAGGGCGAAGCCCTGCAAGTCATGCAGCTCGTGGCCAAGGATGCGGTGAACGCCAATGAAACCTCACCAAGTTCATCGCGGTCAAGAACAAGTTAGCAGCAGAAGCCCGAAGGTCGCCACGACCCCTCAGCTGACCTCCACAACCATCAAAGGCCTGGCTTCCCCTCTGCTGGGCAGGCCTTGGGCTGCTGGGCTTCCATCCTGCCCTCCTCGGATTTTGTACATACTCTAGTTTACTTCACAAAACCTCTCCTCAGCCTAACTTTCTAAATGTGGATTGAGGGAACACAAAGCTAATGCTTTTCGTAAGGTATCCGTGTACATCTGTCCACTCTACACTGAAGAAATGTAGGGTGGCCTACCATAACTGTGCTCTGTGCTGAGGGAAAATAAAGCTATTGATTTTCTTAAGGTTAAAAAGAAAGAAAAGAAAAAAAAAAAAAAAGAAGATGCCACACGGAACTCAAAGAGTCAAGAGACAGACTAAAAACCTAAAAACCTTAGACTATAAGTTTCTAGGCTATGAAAAAATTACAAACGCTAAAAACACAAAAGTTTACAAAGTTTTGCAAATCCAGTAAGTTGAAATGAGTAGGAAACAAAGCAAAACTATTTTACTTGCAAGAGAGATCAAAAAGCATGGCTAGATTCCCCACGCAGACTTCTGGTATAAGCCCTGTGACATTTGCTGCTTTGACGCAGCGTCTCTTTACACAGCCATGGCTGGCCTGGAACTCACGATATAGACCAGGCTAGCCTTGAACTCTCAAGAGATTCGTCTGCCCCTGCCTCTGAGTGCTAGGATTAAAGGAGTGTGTCACCATGACTGGCCTGGTAGCACCCTGATTGCTGTGCCAAGAATTAAAACACACACTCTAAGTCTGCAGACACACTGAACATGTGACATTTCAGAGCACAAATGGAACAGTTACGATTCAAAGACCTAACATAATTTGTTTCTTCACTCGTGTGAAAAGCATGGTAAATTGGAAAATGTTATAAACTTTTAACAAGACAGGACAGTAAGCTTTTAGAAAGCCACCGACGGTCTCAGGCGAGGAGATGCCAGTAACTGAGTTGTGCAGCCTGTCAACTACACTCACTCACAACTGGCTCAGCTTCACTGAAAATCACAAGCATTTCAGATCTTAAACAGGCTCTCATTTTCCAGGCCGCCAGAGGGTCACACGTGATTCCCTCAATGGCAAAATCCCCAGCCAGCCTTGGGCAGGTGCACCTGTTAGGCTAGGAACACTCACGGAAAAGACAGCCAGGCTGGAAAAGACTGGCCTTGGCGGAAGGGCTTAGGACGATGGCGGGGCTTGTCTGCAGGCTGTCTGCAAGCCCAGCATGCCAAGCCCACTGCTGACTCCCGGATGCCAACTCTGTCAGCTGTAGACGCACGGTGGTTTTAAGAATGGACCTGGTTACTTGTTTCTGGACAGTTTGTAGACGTGGAACGTCTTGTTCTGGAATACTCTAGTGAAGTGGGCTGTGTAGGAAGGCAGGTTCCTTTTGATCTCCTCACAGAAGCGAGGATGTTCTGCAGGTCTCAAGTCAGGGTCACTCTCTCCCGGCCCATCCATCTCCTGAAAAGAAAACAAACCCAAATACAACGTGAGTGGTGGAGGTGAGCCCTCGTCCACTCATCAGTCCACGCCACCCATTCACCCACCTACGTATCTACCCGTCCATCCTGGCTTTTGTTTATTGCTCTAATTTTGAAACAAGGTCTCTCTCTGTAGCCCCAGGCAGCCTGGAAATCCAGATATATCCCTGCCTTTGCCCTGAGTGGTGGGATTAAAGGCATCCAGCGCTCTGTCCAGCCCACATCCTGCTTTTGGGAACAGGACCTCACTACATAGCTAGGCTGGCCTAGGCTGGCTTACAACTCCTAATCCCCCTGTTCTAGCTTCATGAATGCTGACACGGAAAGCATCTGTCACCACAGCCACTGGGAAAAAAAAAGTCACATTTATAAAGCCAATAAAAAGCAGGTAGGTCCTGGGCTTCCCTAGAGAAGTGATGCTGACCAGGTAAACGGTAGTTCAGTGTGAGCACCACCCAGAGATCAGATGATCTATCTCGCTCTCCTCCCTCCAAGGCTGGAAAAGAGAATTCTGTGTCATAAGACTTGTCGCCATTAACAGAGCAGAACCAGAACTCAGGTGTCCCCCTGGCTAATCTTTTGTCAACTGGTAAAACTGGACTCATCTGAGAGAGAACCTCAGCTGAGGGGCGCCAGCATCAGACTGCCTCAATCAAGTCAACGCGGCATCTGCCGAGCGCTGCGGGAGGGAGCAGGCTCCCGTGGCTGGTGCTGCTCCTGGGGGGCAGGTCCTGGGCGGCACAGAAAGCGGCCGAGGAAGCCATGGACAGCAAGCTGCTAAGCAGGGTCCTTCCGCAGTGTCTGCCTCCGTTCCTGCCCTGCCTTCCCTTTGGGGTGGACTGTAAGCTGTTAAACCCTTTCCCCTCCAGGCTGCTTTTAGTCTTGGAGTTTGTCACAGCACTAAAACGCCGACTGAGCCACCGTTCCTAGAAGCACACTGTCTTGTCCTGTCCACAAAAGTTAAACGCAAAGAACTACAGCAACTGGAGAGAATTCCCTGGCTCAGGTGTCACGAGGAAGAGCAACGCACAGGCCTGCCACACGCGTGCGTTCTGCGCACCCTCTGGATCCAAGGCAGTGGCTGCTGATTACTTTCCTTGGCAAGAATCTGAGTCCCAGTTCTGCACCCCAGGCTGGTTTTGGATTTAGGCTAGTTTCCACTGTCAGCTTTTATAGCATTGGTTACATCACATCCCCCAAGAACAAAGACCCTGTTTCCTGTGACCTGGCCCAGCTCCAAGGGAGACACAGCTTGTTCTGTGTGGAGGGCAAGATTAGCTACCCCGAGGCTGTGTATGGATGGTGGACGAGGGGGAGCAGGATGTGGGCCACGGGGCCTGGGAAAAGGGGGTGGCCCACTGCCTGATACTTAAAAGATGTGCCAAAAGGATCAGTGTGCTTGGAGCACTGTGCTTGGAGGCAGATGTGTTGCAGATAGCAGAAATTTTACGCAGGGCTATATCAGGCAAACCTGCCCACGGCAGCGGTGCTCTAGCTGAGGCAAACTGGGAACCTGCAGCTTTCCGGGCCCTGGCCCAGAGCCCGCTCTCACTGACAAGCAGGACCTCTACAAATGTCTGACTTGTAATGTCATTTATCCACATGGTTTAAAGTGATCAACATCCCTTGAAATTCCTGCTGGATTTCCACCCTCTCTGAAAGCTTCCCAGGATGAAGAAGCAACTTGCTCACGTGTCCATTGGCGACATCCAGCAAATCTCGAAGCCGGCAGCCCCTGTGGTGCCGGCGTTCATAGCAGATGCTGTCTTCCAGGATCACAAAGTCAGCACCGAAGGACCTCAGGAGTGCGTGCACGTCCTCTGGGGACCTCTTCGCATATATCTGATAAACCTTCAGAATGAGGTAGAAACAGGACAGGGAATTGGTGGAGGAGGAGAGGGAACATCCCTTGGGGGGATGCTAAGAGCTGACGCTCCAATCCCCTGCGGCCCAGGCCACTCTTGTCCTGTCAGTCACAGTCTGGAGTAGTCGGGGGGTGGAGAATTTCCAAATGGATATTGTAATTATTTAATAGGAAGAGGGGAAAGAAGTCCCACTGAACACATGCAGCATAGCGCCAGCAGCACTCGGATTTAGACTGAGTCACTTTCAGATTTGAATATGTTTATCATCTTATAATTCTGAGGATTTTAAACCTGGCTGAGTCAACAGGACAAACAAGCAGGCTGGTGGCACCGTTTGGGCACATGTGTGTCTAGGAGGGAGACCTGGTTTCCCAGCACGGCAAGGCCCCTGGCCTTGGTTGGAGCAGGCCCTGCTGCTCTGTGGCTGTTCCATTGTGTCCTGCTGGCCCAGGAGGACCAACCTCAACCTCTTCCCTGGGGAATGTCCTAGGGAATCTGCAATAGCAGCCTTCCCCAGGGCTGCCCTGCCCTCTTCAAGTGCACCACAATGCACCCTAAGCAAACACTTCTGGGAGAAGGCAGCTGTGGGCACAGCACAGGGCCGAGAGAAGCATGCTTCCTCTGCGGCCCTGATCCGACACTGTGTGAGGGCCTGATTCAGGATAAGACATCCACAGGGAAGGGGAGATGGTTGGGTGATCTGCCCTTATCGCCTGCTGAGGTCTGAGAGGCAGCCTGGGCCGAGAAGACTCAATGTCCTGACTGAAGGTGACTGCTGGTGTCCCTGGGACCTCCATGGTTAGGGCTTTCCATCCGGTACCACTGGGAGAGGGCGGCGCACAGCCGTCTTTCTGTAGCACTGCAGAGTAACTCCTAATGGAACCAGATATGGGCCGAGCTGCTAACACTTCAGCCAGATGAAAACCTCTTTAGCTCTTTAACAATATTGCAAAGCAGGGGCCGGAGAGATGGCTCAGAGTGTACGCTGTTCTTACAGAGGACTAGCATTCAGTTCCCAGTACCCATGCTGGGTGGCTTACAATTAACTGTGACTCCAGCTCCAGGGGATCCGATGCCTTTGGCCTCTGCGAGCACCTGTACACATATGCACAACTAGCAACTAGCGAAGCCCCAAAGCACACTTTACACATAATTACAAGGGAACCGAAAGGAAAAGTGGTGGTTAGTGTAGGCCAGGCACATCAGGACAGGCCTGTAATCCCAGCACTCAGAAGGCTGAGGCAGAAGGATTACAAGTATGAGGCTAGCTTGTCTGAGGCTGCAAAGTGAGACCCTTCCTCCAAAAAAAAAAAGCAGCAGCCTGAAGCACCGATCAGTATGGATTCTTGCTGATAAAGACTGGGCACCAGTGCTGGCCGGCACTGATATCTGCATGTTCACAGGGGCCTTGATAACACCTCCTCTCAGTGCTGACATACCAGTAGACACTGTGCAGATACAGGTTTCCTCTCTCGACCACTCTGTATGACATAAGTGGCCTAAACGACTGAAGACACAGCACACACACATGAAGCATTTGGCTTTCAAAATGGTCAGGAGGGGCTGAGCTTGTGGCTCAGTAGCCAGGGCTCGCCTTCACCTGAGGTCCGTCTGCACAGTGCCACTGCACTGGTACAGTCAGCTCCGGAATGGAGTGTCAAGAAAAAGGAGGGTGGACTACGGTAGTTCTTTGTGAGAGGAAGAATGGGTGGGGCTGGAGAGATGGCTCAGACCTTAAGTGCACGTCCTATTCTTGCAATTCAAGGACCCAAGTTCAGTTCCCAGCACCCCCACCAGGAGGCTCATGACCACCTCTAACTCCAGCTTCAGTGTGGATCTGATGCTCTCCTGGCCTCTGTGGGCACCACACTCAAGTGTGCATATGCACACAGACACAGACAGGCAGGCAGGCAGGCAGACAGGCAGACAGACAGAGAGACAGACAGGCAGGCATGCTCTTTGCCTCCTGGGGAGGCAGCGAGTAACAGGGTACAGGGGCGAGGTGAACACAGCTCAGCCACTCCCTCCTGTATTCCCTGAACTCTGAAGCAGGTGACTGTATTATTATCTTTTTAAACAACCAGCAACAGTAAACACCCCCAACATTGCCACTCCCCTCCCCACCAGAAATGGCCCAGGGCTGGTTTATGAGCCATAACCATTATGTTCTCCCTTCTGTTCCTTTCCTTCCAAAATCACAAGCTCCAAGGCTTCCCCACATCCTAAATGCTGCCTCCCACATCCCAGGAGCTTCTCCTCTCAACCCTTTCCTAAGAGGAGCATGTGCTGTGCCCAGCCCTTAAAAGGCAGAGTCAGGAGATGCCAGGCCCATGCCCTTATGTCCTGGCTTCCTCTAAACCACAGGCTGGAGATGGTAGCATGCGGTCCCTTCTCATGGCACAGGGAGGCCTGCCTGCTACCCTCGGGGGCAGCACAGGGCACGGAGAAGCAAGCACAGGCAAAGATGGGCCTCACCGCTTGGGTCCGCTCTCGCAGGCTTTTGTCTTCATAGTGTGGGTGGTTGGTTAGGGTCCGTCCTGTGCACAGCTTGACTCCAGCCAGCAACTGCATGCTTCCAGCAAACACAGCCTTTCTTGGTGTGTTAGAGCTACGAGGTTTCAGAGTGTGAATTAACTCCAACACCAAGATTTCCAAAATGACATCTCCCCCTCAGAATTACCCAGCTCTGAAGGGGAGTATGAAGAATCAGGGGTCGCACAAATGATCTGAACTGACATACAGCCAAGATATTTTATGCACACTTTAATTATTTACTTATTTTGACACATTCTCATGATATGTCACCCAGGCTCATCTGAAACGCAAGCTTTTCCTGCCTCAGCTTCGGCCCGCTTCCTATCTGTTTTCTGTCCACTAGGAGGAAGGCCTGGGTGGGGGTGTTAGCTTTCCATGTGAACGGTTGTCTTTTATGATGGGCTGTTTTAAGAGGCAGGTAGCCAGCTCCTGAGTCCAGCATCTCTGCACCATCCTTTTCTGCTACTGGGCAGAGAGAGGTGTGGTCTAACAAAAGATCTCTGCACCTGCAGCTGCTTTTTGAGCTAAAGTAAAGGGTGGCTGAGAGCAAGGCATGGAAGGACCTGTGGCTGGAGAAATGGCTCAGTGGTTAAGGACACTGGCTGCTCTAGGGGTACAGTGCCCTGCACCCACTCAGCGTCTCACAACCCACACTAACTCCCATTCCAGGAGGATTCCATTGTCTGGCTTTCTCAAGCAACGCATGCAGAAGGTGTGTGTGTGTGTGTGTGTGTGTGTGTGTGTGTGTGTGTGTGTGCACGCAGAAACTCATACACAAAAAAGTTTAAGAAATGGTAATAAAAACAGTAAGTGAGAGGTCAGGGAAATTATGACTCAATTCCATGGGGTCAAAATAGCAAAATTATGTAAAGAAATAAAATCTGGTATTATTGGAAATGACATGTAGAGAAAAAAGCCCTGTAACCATAAATGCAAAAGTTGGGAAGAAGCTTCTAAAGAGAAAATCCATCACTAAGAGAGGATGTGCATTATTTCTGATATGGAAACGTTCTGCATACGCCACATGGAAGGTATGTCCCCTTTCCTAGGCCCTGGAGAGAAAGATCTTTTCTTCTTCTAAAAATTTTCACACTGAGTTTTACCATGTAGCCCAGGCAAAATCACCATCCTGTTGTCTCAGCTTCTCGGGGGATGGGCTGATAGACGGCTGGTCAAAGCAAGAGCCGTAGTAGCTGCCTTAGTCCCCTCTATCTGGCAAAAGCCAGGAGCTGTTATTGGGGGCACCAGGCCTCTGCCCCAAAGAGATATTTCCCAGATGCTCACCAGGAGCATCCCAAGATATGTTTATCTTTGAGTTAAGAAACAGGAGGGGCCAGGTGGTGGTGACACACACCTTTAACCCCAGCACTGGGGAGGCAGAGGTAGGTGGATCTCTGTGAGTCTGAGGCCAGCCTGGTTCAAAGAGCCAGTTCTAGGCCAGCCATCGCTACATAGTAAGATCTTGTCTCAAAAAAAAAAAAACAAAAACAAAAACAAAAGACTAGAAAGAAAAGAAATACGAGCTGTTGGTGATTGGAGCTGAAATGATGGAGGCACTCTTGAAGGCTATTGGAAATTCAAGAACAGAGCCAGAGCAGGCTGCTGCAGTCTTTGGACAGCAAGGCCTGCACTGCAACCGGCTCCGCGGCTCCGCGGCTCCGCGGCGGGGCTCGGGGCCGCCTCGTCACGTTCCTCTTTATTCCAACTTAACACTAAGAATACAGCCTGGATGCAGGCCAGCAAGGGCCTACGGATGTCTGGGGGCAAGACACACTCTGCTTCAAGTGGTGACACTTACAGATAGATTACGTTCAGAAAAACTCGAGATTTTCTTCCTAACGATGACATCCATCTATGGTTGCATTCCAAAGAGACTTCCCGGGTGAGGGGAGAAGAGCGGATGGAATTACAATGAGCAGGGAAGGAATGACAGACACATCATCTGCACCCTCCCTCACCCTCACTGAAGTCTAAAATCTGGATTCCAACAGAGAGAAAAGTTTAGCACGAGCTTGGCCGGCCTGCCGCGGTTGTCAGCATTGTAACAGGCAGATTCGGGAACACAAAACAGATAGACGCCTGCTCTGCCCCCAGATCTGATCTTACAGGCAAGTTTGACACTGGTCCCACATGGTCGGCAGAGCAGGAGGGTTCTGAAGGACTGGGAGGGTCTAAATAAAGGCAGAGAACTCCATGGGCAAGCACTCAGGGAAATTCGGTTTGTTTCAATTAATGTGCACTTAACACTTAGCCTGGACCTCGTCTATCTTCCTACCCTGCGTTCAGAGTCTAAACTTTAGTTACAGTCTGAATTTTAGACTGTCTCACAGTTGCTAATGGGAATAAATATGAATGAGAGCAGAGCTGTTTTTTCCCCGGGCCAGTCTTCATTCCCGCTGGATCCTCTCAGTGGTCTAAGCCACCACACTGCAGTAAGCCCACGGAGACACAGCCTCTGCCTGACACAGGGTGAGAAGACACAGGAAAAGGAGCCGTGTCTGGCGGAGCAGGAGGCAGAGGCGGCCCTGATTTCATTGTGTCTTGAAGTGCAAGGCTTCAACAGGTGAATTACCACTGAACTAATGGACAAACTGAACATTTCAAAAAATTTACAAAATTATGCAGATGGGAGAAATGATTCATTAACTATAAAGGTGTGGGGCTGGGGTGACTGAGAACACTGGCTGCTCTTCCAGAGGACCCTGGTGGGATTCCTAACACCCACACCGGAGGACGCAGGTCTGTAACTACAGTTCCGGGAACCTGATGTCCCCTTCTGGCCTCCGTAGACACTGCATAGGCCTGGTGCACTTCCGTGCAGGCAGGCAAACACTCAGACACGTTTAATAAGAGGTTCACCAGCACCCAACGTCTGGACTAAGACAACATTATCTTTAAAACACACAGACATTCTTTCTACCCTGATTAAAAGCAAAGGAAATTCAGTGTGTGCTCTTCAGTTGTGCTGAGAACATTCCGAACACGGCAGGCTTCTTGACTGTAGCGACTACTTGCAGTGAAGATCTCCGAAAGGCAAGCAATTAAAATGACATTCCTCAAAATAGTCCCATCTACATCTTTCTTAATTGCATAAGAGACTTTCCAGGCAGCAAAAATGTGGCATTCCAGGATAGACTAGCACAAAGCATGAACTGGCCAGGCAGCTGCTGCTTCAGCCTTGCTCACGTAAATGTGCTTTCTAGTCACACCCAAAGCCCGTCAAGGCACCACCTGGCTTTGGCTGAAAGAGATACAAGAAGGCAGAGGAGCCAGGAATCCAATCTCTGCACCTACGCAAGTGTCAGGAGGGCACACCTCAGCGCCTACTGGGAGGAAACGCACACCACAGTGAGCACATGGTGGGCAGCAGGCAGCCAGGTGTCCAGCTGGGCTCCAAGCAGAGATAGTGCCAGCCTCCCCGCTCATGGAGAGGTGGCTGAGGCTGTATGACCAGAGACCTGGCCTCCATAAAAAGTCCCTGCAGGCTAACATGTCTTTATACAAATGTAAAGAATTAAAATCTGCCTAGAGTTGTGGCACAAGTCTAGGCCCAGAGAGCAAGATCCCATCTGGAAGAAAGGGAAAGGGGGAGGGAGGAAGACAGGATGGAAGGGAGGGAGGGAGAGAGACAGAGGAAGAGAGAGAGGCCCCATTCTTTCGGCTGGTTGGCTGAGATGAGGTCTCATCCATCCCAGGCTGTCCTCCAGCTCATTAGGTCGCCGAGGATGCCCCGGGACGCCCGATGTTCACGGTTCCTCCTCCCTGAGGAGGTGCTAGGAATACAGGCTTGGGTCTATTAAACTGCCCAGGCTGGCTCGATCTGACTTTGTAGTCTAGGCAGCCTTGAATATTTGAGCTTCCTGACGCTGCCCTCCACGTAGATGGGCCTGCTTTGTAAACTGACCATTCCATTCCATTTTAAACAGCTTCTGAGCACACTTGTGGAGTTCTACAAACCATGAGGTGGAATGAAGAGCCTGGGGAACAGACAGCAGAGCCGGCACAGAAGCCCACCTGCTGTGCTGAAGGGGCAGCCATGATGGACAGCTACCAGCACTCACATATGTACCCTGGTGCCCTGTTGATGCTCACGCAGAAGCTGCTGGACTGTACAGGCAAGCACCTCAGTCAGCCCCGTTCACGAGCCCTATCAGGAAGCAGGTTCCTGAGGGTCTCTCTAGCCTCTATGAAACCACAGCTGGGCTCCCTTAGAAGATGGGACAGTCCCTAACGCCCACCAAGGCTGTAGCAACTTTCAGTGTCCTCGGCTGACAAGTCCTCAGCCAACCTGTAGAGAGCCCAGAGCAGGTGTGTGGCTCCCACAGATCAGAGCCTGGGATGGGGTGGGGGGTGCCCTGGGGGGCATGACTGGTTGCCTGGTAAGCCTCCTCCTCACACTTTGTTAACAGATTTTTCTTACACTAGCATGGAAGACTGCTAGGTGTGTCCCCTGGATTTTTTGCATGTTTCATCCTAAGTAAGTCTTCCTTTGCCTGAGGCAAACACCACCATGACTGCACTGACAAAGGACACCCAAGGACAGATCAGTCAGGATGGCCAGAGTGCAGGGACCACTCCGTGACCGTGCTGGGCCCCAGCTGCAGTCTTTCCTCCTGGCGGCATACACGACCTGTGGCCAGTCTCTATTAGGGAGCCAAAGTAGATGGGAGAAATCAGAGAGGGTTAAAAGAATATTGAAGCAGGATACAGTGGCACATATCCCAGGCTTTCTAAGTCTGGCTACCAGGGAGGCCATGACAGGAGGCTCAAAGTTCAAAGCCCACTTGGGCTACAGAGGGACTTCATAGTCAGCCCCAGTAACTTAGTGAGAACCCCCACCTCAAAATAAAAAGTCAAACAGAGGTCTGGGGATGGCACTCAGTAGTAGAATGATGCCTGCCTAGTGTGCATGAAGCCCCAGGCTCAACCTCTAGTCCTAAACAAATAAGAATATTAAATGTATTCCCTTACAGTGAGAACCAAAGCCTGCCGACCACAGCTGATTTGAATGTTGATTTAAACAAACATATTTTGTGTCTAAATAGACCCTACTTTGGCATACATTCATCATCACTTAAGCTTAATTTACAAACATGCCAAGTAGCTATTTTTACAAAAAAAAAATATTTCGATTTGAGGAATTTTAAGGGAAAAGAGGCAAGATTAGATGACAATGGAACCAATATTTTTAGAACAATATGAATCTTTCAGTTGCTGAGGATGAAAAAAAAAAAAAAAGACAATGATGAAAGCCGACCAGCCAACAAGTCAGAAGGAGTATGCCGCAGAAGAGGCGCCGTTAGCTAAAGGGTGTTCTCAGGTGCCAAGGCCAGTCCCCAGCGGGGAGGAACAAAGCCTCATGCTGCCTTCTCTATACCCAGAATATCATTTCACCCGTACTTCTGAAGAGCCAGAAATACTGCTTTAAATAGGTTTTTGAGGGGAAAACTTGAAAATAATGTTGAGTCTGAGCTAGTCCGGAGGAACCTCAGCTCCACTGCAATCATTTGGACTATAGCCAGGGAACACAGGTGAGGAGCTAAGGATGCTAGTCCAGGGGGAGGTCTACCATCTACAAGATGCATATAGCGCTCCTTCAAGAGGGTCAGCCTAAAAACGGAAAGGGCCAGGGCTGGAGGGATGGTGGCTAAGAGCCTCTGCTGCTCTTCCAGGACCTGAGGACCTGAACTGAGGACCTGAGCTCAACTGCCAGCACCCATGCTGGGTGGCTCCCAATGCTTTACAACGTTAGCTCTAGGGGATCCAACACCCTTTTCTAGATTCTATAGGAAACCCCACACAACACACAGGCCCACATGCACATAATAGAGATAAAATAAAAATAGAAAAAATATAGTCAGAGAGGCCCGGCCTTGGCTACAGATGCACACGCTGTGAGTATCTACGTGATCAGTCAGGACAAAAGGAATTAGCTTTTCTTTATACGAATAAATAGCCTTTTCCTATTTACAATAAATGCGGAAAGAATTACTTACTCGTTATTTACCCATCATGATTTAAAGTTAATAAATAAAGATCAAGTGCTGTTCCCTGCTAGAAATATGTCAAAAATTATACTCCTGTCCAGTCAAATCCTGGACTAATGCCACACAGATATTTAGATTTAAGTCTCTATAAAACCCGTGCGTGGGGCTCAGGGGACCTAAGCTACCAAGCAGTTGCCACCTCCTAACTCAAAGGACCACTAAGTGGTGCTGGCCTGTGAGCTCAGTCCGGTGGGTTACCCACGAGGCTGCTGCTAGAAGCCGGGGTGACGGAAACAGAGGTGATGTTCTGAGGGCTCATCTGCCCGCTGCTTAGGTGACATCTCATAAAGCAGGAGAGCTTGCTCCGCCGAGCAAGGGCATGCCGCCCGGGGAGGGAAGCCTGCCCTGCTCCTGAGTCAGGGTCCCTGAACTAAACTTGGAAGCACACCAGTTTCATTCTGCGGCTGGAGGCTGAGGAAAAGCAACCAAGTGCAGGCAAAAAAGAGGAAAAAAGGAAAAGAAAAGCGAGCAAGCAAACAGAGAAAAAAAGGAAAAAACAAACAAACAAAGGAAACCCAAAAACCAGAGCAGTATCACAGCAGGGCATTCTGATGTTGTTTTGTATTGAAAATCTTCTCTGTGGGCTGGAGAGCTGGCTCAGTGGTTAAGAGCATTTGTTCTTGCAGAGGACCTGGATTCAAGTCCCAGCACCCACATGATGGACGGCTCACAACCATTGAGGGCACCAGACAGACATGCAGACAAAGCATTTATATACACCAAATTATAATTAAAATAATTACAAAAAGAAAAATGCCTTATTTTTCAAATGAATTAATTGCTTTTTTAAAATTTGAGGCAGGGTCTCTCTTTGTAGCCCTGGTTGTCCGGGAACTTGCTCTATAGACCAGATTGGCCTCAAACTCATAGATAATCTGCCTGACTCTGCCTCCTGAATGCTGGGCACCACCACGCCCACCTAACAAAAATGTTTTAAATAAAATTAATTTTTCTCTAAGCCAAGAACTTAGGCAGAATAATCATTTCAAGGAAGCCTACAGTGAACTGCCATTTTAAAACAAGAAAGGTCAGTTTCATGTGAGTGTCCACATTAAAAGTAAATATAAACAAGAAATATAAACAGAAAATTATAAAGATAAAATCAACAAAAAGTAGAAACTAAGTTTAACGTGAGTTAAGTGATCTTTTTAAATATGTTTATTCATCTGTGTGGGGGGTATGTGCATGTGGATGCAGTTGCTCTGGAGGCCAGTGGATGGCGCCAGATGCCCTGAAACTAGTGGCTGTGACACCAGGTGTGGGGTGTGGGAACCCAGCTTGGGTCCTCTGCTAGAGTAGCAGATGCTCTCAACTGCTGAGCCTCACGGGTAAAGAGACTCTTACTCTTGCTCTGTCAGTGTTGGGAGTTCACTTTCTGATCCTGTTTTCTATTTCAAATGAGTGTTTTCTTTCCTTTGGGGGATGTAGCTGCAGAGAATCCTTTTGTTGTTTAAAGACAGGGTTTTGCTATGTGGCCTAGGCCGGCCTTGAACTCATGGCCTCTGCCTGGGTGCTGGTCTACAGGTGTGCATCACCACACCCAGCCAGGACAGTTCTTGAAAGGTAGAGCTTTTTTTTTTTTTCTTCAAATTCATGGTCTTGATTTTTTTTTTTTAAAAAAAAAGGATGTTACTTCACAATTGGAAAATAAACTCTGCCCTCAAACAAATGAGATCTACAGTTGACTTCAGAAAGACATTTGAAGTTTTAAACTTAAAAAGTAAAGTTCCTCTTACTTAATCCAGTTCATCAGTTCCACTGTATCTGGGTCATAGAATTCTTTCAACTCGGAGAGTTCATCCATCATTCCTGGCCAGGACTGAAATTAAAAACAGAACAAAAATAAAAATGCACCCCTGTGGCTGTCACTAAGATTAAGTAACAGAGAAAGAGAGACTGTCCTCAGAAGCCAAACACAAAAGGCAACTGCTCCCCAGGTCCACTTCAGCTCCGCAGGGTAAATGGAGGCCGGAATCATCCCTGCTGCAGCTAGTGTATGTGTGTGGCTCAGTCAGCTTTTACACGCGGGCCCTGTGCTGCTAACAGCAACCACCTCCCCTGCTGGCCTGCAGAGATGGCTCAGGGGCTGGGAGCACTGGCGGCTCTGGCAGGGGCACCTGGCTCAGCTCCCAGCACCCACATGGCAGCTCTCAGCAGATGTGATTCAGTTCCTGGGGATCCACCCCCTTCTTCTGGCCTCTGCCGGAGTGGCTTGCATGCGGTGCAGACCTACACTCGGGCACTGGAGCACATGAAAGGCTTTCAGTAGAGTGTCTCCCTGTCCTCGGGAGCATCACATCAGACCCGCTGGTGGCTGGCTCTGTTCTGGTGCTGAAAGTCTGACGAATGGTTTGGTATATGTTAACAGAAACGCTGTCACATCAGGAACGAACGGTTGCAAACTGGGCTCTCTGGGAACATCAAATGTGTTAGACTTGGTTATTAACGCCACGGGGCAACTTGTGTCACTTCAGGTTATGCAGACACAGTATAAAAAGAACATTCCTGTCTGCCACTTACCTAACACAAGTTCTAATTCATTAATCAATTAAATCCTAATCATTCTCAAGAGATGGTAGGCCAGGCACCACTTCTCCTATTAATTCCTATTTTGATTGTTTGAGACAGAGCCTTACTCTGTAGCCCAGGTTAGCCTCAAACTCCTGACTCACTCTGCTAAGTACTTTGGAGATTAAATGTGTTGGCCCCGTTACTTCATAATCAACAAAATACAGGCATTTTACTTAACAAAATGCTCCAATTATTTTGGTATATCTGTGAATTCAATGGGCGTTGGATATTTTTCTAATTTTAAAGTTGCTGATACTGAAAGAATGTTAAAATCTAGTGTATCCTGAGGGAAACTCCTTAAATAATATGCAAATAAACACTTAATGTCACTTTTTTAATAGAATGCAATAGATTAGCTGGGATTTCACCAATCCAATAAGCGAATCGAGAGCAGAATAAATGCTTTTAATCTCTGGGTCGGAGGGGCCTAGCACATACTTTCCCTTTGGACAGGATTATCCTAGAGAAAAGAACATGACCCACATTATAACTGCCAGTAAAACTTAAGTCAGCCTTCAAATAAATACTCATGTCACTTAGAGAAAACCTTCATAATTGGCACAGATAGAAAATAGCTTTAATGTTTAATGTCAGGAGAAGACTCCTCATATTGATTTTTTTTTTTTTTTTTTTTTTGGTGAGACAGGGTTTCTCTGTATAGCCCTGGCTGTCCTGGAACTCATAGAGATCCTCCTGCCTCTGCCTCTGCCCCCGAGTGCTGGGATTAATAGTGTGCACCACCACCGCCCTGCTTACAATTCTTTCCTTGAAGACAAAGCCTCACTTACTATGCAGCCCAGGCTGTCCTGGAACTCACTCTGTAGTGCAGGCGGCTACTGAACTAACAGAGATCCCCTCTCTCTTCATCCTAATGCTGGGTCTGAAGGCATGTGCCACCATGCCTGGCTTGCTTTGCAGATTTTGAGGATTCTTGGGCAAATGCCCAAGGCCTGCGCACTACTCTTGAGAAACTCATTAGGATCCTGACTCTCTCACCCCAGGGCCACCGTGGTAGCCTCAGGGAGCAGGGTGCAGGCTGTTGTAGGGGCTTTCCCAGTGCTTCCCTTGGTCCCCTACAACAGGGGTCTCGCCAGGAAGACTGTATGACAAGGACAGGCTGTCACAGGGGGAGGAGCGCTGAGCATCAAGGAGGTAGAAGGTAGGTACTCTGCTACTGAATCTGCTTGGTGCAGGCCAGTACCCCAGGACATGGTTTTCCTGTGACAAAGCCCCAATACAAGCACCAGAGCAGGCTTTGCCCACCTGCCACCTCCGCAGCATCACCGGGGCTGAGGACTCGGGCCTGAAGTGCAATCCACATCTAGCATTTACTACTTTGAAGACTGATGCTGCTCCCTGCCTGGGAATGATGTCTAAGAGCCAGAGCTCTAGAGCGTGCTTTATTGCTCTAAACCTTTCCTGAATCTTATCACCAAGTCCTTAAACAGCTTTCAAAAAAAAAAATCAAATTTCAACAAGTAACTCAGCCCTCATACACACACACACAGTCAATCCCCAGTCCCATACTGTCCTGTTCTCACAGCTGTAGTGTTGATAATGCTGAGCTTGCCAGGGTTTAGCCCTCATAATTCCATGTAAAGACGAAGTTGCCAAGTTGTTCATTAAACATTTACCTTGTTTCACTTATTTACATGAAAGAGTAAGCTCCCTGGGGCTGGTGGGCTCTGCCGTGACAGCAGCTGTTCTGACTGGACACTGACGATCAAATAGTTTCCCAGCCTAAAGTCTTGAGTTACAACTGAAGCAAGGCAGCCTGGAGGCTGAGCTGCGGGCTGACAGGTCAGGGCCTCTCCACAGAAGCCCCCAGTCCACTGCCTGAACTTAAAACCAATGGTGAAAACATCAAGGTAGTTTTGGTTTTGGTTTTAGCTTAAGAGAGGGCAAGAGTTCAATTAGATTAAATATTTCATGCTATTTTCAAGGCTATAAATCTCAAAGAGGTAACAGAAGAGTCAGCAATGACTGGTTGATCAGCGACCGATGTCTCTGAGGGGTGTCTCGGAATACTTTCCAATCAGTGCTGGAGAATAGGACACTTTTCACTCTTATTAAAGTGTCCTGGGGCTGGGGGAGGGGTCAGCCTTTCTTTCTGTTGTCTAGTTTTTGTTTTGGGTCTCACTGTGAAGCCCGGGCTGGCTGTGAACACTGCTGAGGTTCCTGGCACAGCATACCTGGCCTCACACGCTAACTTGACAGTGTCTGCTGCCTACGTCCCGCCCTCCTGAGGTCAAGCATCTAACCAAACGAGCCCGTTAAAGTGGGTCCTAGCTTACTCTCCATAAGCCAGGCAGCAGGAGAAATTTCTTTCTGCCTTACTGGTTTCAAAATAGGTCTGAAAATATTTTCAAAATCTGTTTCCAGTAAGAGCCAACAGCATAGCTTTTTTACTTTTCTGAAAGGCATTTTTACTGTAACGCTTCACCTCTAAAACTACAGGTTTTCAAACGCTGACTTTGCTGTCAAGGCCGCCTCGACACAATGCGAAGGAAGCCTTTGTGGGCGTCACGAGCCCCTCTGCCGCCAAACGGAAGACTGGGGAGGTGAGCCTTACCTTACAGCACAGGTACAGCAGCGTGAGTACCGGCACCGAGTACCGCACGACCCAGATCTGCGGGACAAAGACTCTCTTTAGAGCACACGTCACCGACCTCTTGGGCCTCAGAGTCTGGCTCTGCTGACCACACTTTTCGAAGACAGTGACAAAACCAAGGGAACTGAAGGAAGCCTCGGTCTCCAGCCTGCCCAACCACCGAGCTAAGCGAGCCACCCACGGCTTCCACTGCCTCCTGACGATCGTGCAGGGCAGAGCAGTTCCTGGTGACGGCTGCTCGGCCCTATCATGTGATGCTGGTAAATTATTTTTAGGAAAGTGCCTTAGAATAATAACTGTAATTCTGGACAACGGAACTACTGCAAGCTTTCATTTTGCTTTTTATTGAGTTCCTAAGTTCTGTGTCTAGAGAACATATCTGAAGTGCAGAAATATAAGTGCCTTAATGCAACTGACGACCAGAGCTTCTGTTCCTGCCCCGGGCTCCTGGCCCGACTCCTCTCGGTGACGGGCTGTGACCTTGGACGTGCAAGCTACAGTCTTTCCTCATGGTCATGGTCTTTTATCACAGCAACAGAAGGCAAACTGTGACAGAGGGGGCTCACAGGGGAGTGAGGGAGATAGAGAATGCGGACAAGTAGCCAGAACACATTATCCACATGTATGAAATTGTCAAAAAACTTAAATGAAAGCTAAAAAGATAACATCATAATTAAAACAGTAATAAACATTAAAATAAACCCTCATCAAAGATCAAATGGGCGAATCCACTCTACGCTATACTCGGCCCCCACGGAGACCTGAGGGACCTGACCCTGAGGGAACCCTACAGCTCTTTTCCAGCTGACAGGCAGGACGGCACTGACCCTCTTTGGGTTGCAGAGGTGAAGCAGCCTCAGGAGCAGTTCCCAGATCTCAGAGCTGCACAGGCCGAAGGACGCGAACACGCACATATGCGAGGTCCACAGGTACTTCATCCTGAAACAGCAGAGACGGGCTCAGCGGCATGCGCGAAGGCCTGGCCAGGGCGAGAGCAAGAGAGGGAGGGACGCGCACACACAGTGACAAGACAGTCCTGCCAATCTGCACAGAAGCCACTGGCTCGGGGGTTACTCATCCATCCCATCACTTGCAAGGCAGGATCACAGAGGCAAACCGCTGAAGAATGTTTGCAACGAGGAAAACCCGACAGTAGTATTTCCCAGAGGGAAGGGAATGCATAGGGCAGACCCCGGGGGACAGGGGACTGCCAGGAGGTCTCCAGTCATGCCGCTAGGTACCATCCATTAAAGAGCTGTCAAGCTACCTCAGATGAGACAGAAGTACCTCATCGTACTCAAGGCCAAGACGCCGAACAGAATGGTGTGGGTCAAGTTGTACGCGGCCTCTGGCTTCAGGTCAACTGCACGCGTTCTTGTCTGACCAGTGCACTGCGGATTCGAGGACTCACTGCAGAAAGAGCCGACAAGCGGTATTAAAGCTGGATGCGTAACTGATTTAGGCCAACCTTGGTCCTTCCCCTGGAAGGAATGCACTGGCATCCATCAGTGTGGAACCTGAGACCCGACATCACAGCATAAACGTATTGGCAAGTAAATTACTAGAATTTCACAGAAGAGTTTAATCCAAGTAAGAATTTTAAATCAATTTAATTCTTTGATCAAGAACAACAGAAACAAATCCTCTGTAGACGCCTGAAATGGGAGAACGTTCAAAATGTTTTATGAGTTTCTATCAGAACTTTTTCAAGTTTTAAAAAAGCCAAAGTTTGAAAAACACAGGCCAGTGAACTCCGGATTCAGTTAACAGTTGGCGGGCACCCCGCCTACCAACGCCTCCTTACTGATGTCCCACAGATGAATGTTATCATTGTCAAAGGGATGCTCCAGCGGTACACCTAGACCGTGTGAGTGTACTCACGTACACAACACAATGAGCACCAACCCTCAACATCATTTCACCGTGCTCTTATTCATCTGTTCATTTTACTTACTTCTTTGTTTTTGATAGGGTCTCCCTATGGCTCCTGTTTTAACTCCTGCCCAGATTACAGGTGTGTACCACCAGGTCCACCTGCGGGAATTCTGTTTTATACCTTTTTCCTTATTTGTTTGTTTTTTTAATTTTTTTTGTTCTATTTGAGGTGCACAGACGTTTTGCCTGCATGTATGTCTGTGTATCATGTGTGTGCCCGGTGCCCAGAAGAGGGCCATGGATTGTGTAGATGGTTGTGGGCCGATATGTGAATGCTGGAAATTGAAGAAGTGCTCTTATCTTTTGATCAATCTCTTTGGCCCCAGCTTTAAAACATCAAACAAACAAACAAACAACAGAATCCAAGGGCTGAAGAGACGGCTCAGGGGTTAAGAGCACCAGCTGCTTCTCCAAAGAACCTGGGTTTGGTTCCCAGCTCAGTATTGCAGTTAATAGTGGTCTGTATTTCTAGTTCCAGAGGACCAATGCCCTCTTCTGGCCTCTGAGGGTATGCAAACTGTCATACAGGGATAACACACAGACAAACACCCATACCAAACAAACCAACCAACCAACAAACAAACAAAGGCACCTGGGTGGTGATGGCACACACCTGTAATCCGAGCACTAGAGAGGCAGAGGCAGGCGGATCTCTGTGAGTTTGAGGCCAGGCTAGTCTACAAAGTAAGTCCAGGACAGTCAAGGCTACACAGAGAAACCCTGTCTTGAAAAAAACCAGAGAAAGAGAGAGAGAGAGAGAGAGAGAGAGAGAGAGAGAGAGAGAGAGAGAGAGAGAGAGAGAAGGAGACACGAGAGACGAGAGACGAGAGACAGACATGGTGCTTTTCCTTAAAAACCTCCTGAAGCCTCCCCAGGTAGATGAGAACCCCTAATGCGTTTATCTACAATCATATGGCAAACCAGCTTCCAGATGCACCCCAGATTCTGTGAGCTCTATAGGCCATGGGTCCGCTGGACTCTTGTGCTTGGGGTCCTGTCCACACGTGTGTATCTGCAGTAGCATTAACTCTGCCATCTAGAAGAACTCTCCTGTTCCCAGGCACTAAGGTTTATCTTGAGCCGGTTTATAACTGATGAAGAATTTTCATAGTTCCATTTAAAAAAGATTTTTTATTTATTTATGCATCTGTGTGTGAGTTCCTGAGGAAGACCAGATGAGGCCACCTTGTCCCCAGGGACTGGAATCGCAGGAGGCTGGAGCCACGCACCACAGGTGCTGAGACCGGACTTCAGTTCTGGAAGCGAACTCTGACCCAGCGAGCCATCTCTCAGGCCCTGCTTTATTCTTAAGAATCATAAGGCTGAAGGGGTCCGGACTCAGGCCAACCACGGCGTTTATGCTGTGTTTACCAGCATTTTAAAGTACCTATGCAACCACACAGAAGTGGGGCTTTTCTGAGAACCTCATCATGCTCTCACAGATGACAATCGCTTCAACTTTTAAATTTTCTTTCATTGAAACATTCAAAGATTGTAAGTGCAGAACCCTTCGGCTTGACGGGAAGTGTCCTACAAGTCTGCCAAAGCCGCCTTCACACCCCCTGCTGCTTTCTTCCGCAGGCTGGGAGATGTGCGAAGTTTCAAACACAGGCAGTGAATACACAAAAGGTTCAGTAACTACTCATAATTACGGTACATTCCAACTTTAGGAGCTTTCAAACGAGTCCTGATGGGACAAATGAACAATAATTAACTATTTTTCTGGTACTGGGACTCGAACCCAGGGCCTTAGGCATACTAGACAAGTAATGTACCATTTGGCCAATGTCTGGTCCTCGTTTTCCCTTCTTATTTTGAAACAGAGTCTAACTTGCCCATATTGGCCCTGAACTCATTTTGGTGCAGGGTGGCCTTGAACTTGTAATCCTTCTGCCTCAGCCTGAGTAACTAGGCTTATAGGTCTGTGTCACCATGTACAGAGTTCTCACTTGAGAACCATGTGATGTGCCCAAATTAGAAGAAAGAAAAAAGCCACAGGGACTAATCACTGAAACCAAACCAGACTAATGAAGCAAGACGACAGGTAGCGACAGCTGAGGCCTGCAGAAGGGCTGGTGAGAGACACTGTTTTCTATACTAGTGTGGTTTTCACACTGATACGCAGCAGGTCTTCCTATCCTACAGGAAAGGGGAAGAAACGCTGATGGGCCGCCGACTTGCCAGAGGGCCCCTCCCAAGCACGCCAGCTCGGGCAGGAACCCAGCCCGCCTGCACTGAGTCCACTCTGAACTGGGCGTGTTCTCCTTCAAGCTGAGCAGGGCTCTTCCGTCCTGTTTGCTGTTTGTATCTGCACCCTCCCTCCCCATCTCCTCTCCAGAACAACGTCAATAAAGAGTGTTAAAAGGTCCTACCTGAGATTGTGAAAGGCGACAACTGACGCAGTGATCACCGTGACCAACAAGACGAACACGTACGCGTAAAACAGCAGTGTCTCCGAGAGCCTTTGGAAGGTGTTGAGAGGCAGGAGGCCAAAGGCTTCTTCACACAGATAGAGATTTGCGTCGAAATCCCTGGAGAAGGAAGGCAGGGCAAGATGTCACATCCAAGACAGGCAAGGCAAGAGGAGGAAGACCTGAAGCCTTCATTCAGGGCTCCATCTTAATGTCCCCATGGCTTCAGCATGAATCGGCAGGCACGGTCTCACGCCAGTCATACCTTGTTGCTCCAAACCCAAATTTGGCCTTCAGAAATTTAAAGATGTGTTCGTCTGACTTCAGGTTAAGGATTTTCTGTTAGGAAGAGAGAAAAGGAGATAGCTATTAGTGTCCTGGCCATGGTTCCCCGACAGCCAGTGATGAACAGAGTTTAGCAGGAGCAAACTAGATGATTCTTGGCTCCCAAAATCACACCTCGCCTGTCTCCCCTCCCCTTTAAAGGGTGATTCTTTATTCAACAAACATCTGCATGAACTCAGCATGCAAAGTGGATAAAAGAAATGTGGCCTGTGTGAACTCAGCATGCAAAGTAGATAAAAGAAATGTTGCCTTTTCGATTTTACATCAGAAAATCAAAAAATGATCTGAAATCTCAAGCCCACGTGGCTGTTGGGTTTGGGTTCTGAGGACATAAGTGACAGGACTTATAACTCATTCACATATAACTCTGGACAGAAGTAACCTTAAAGTATAACTGTCCCCAGCTCCAGTGCTCATCATTAGTGACTGTAATTTTAATTTATAATTTTAGTTTTATTTATGGCGTACAATAACTCACATAATACCGACAGTGGGAGTTGGAGAGATGGCTCCAGTGGCTAAGAGCCTATATTGCTCCTGCAGAGGACCTGAGCTGGGTTCTTGGCACTCAAGTAGGGAAGCTCCTAACTGTAACTGCAACCTCAGGGGACCTGACGCCCTCTCCTGGCCTCCATGGGCACTGCACCCATCCACAGACACACATGGAAAGGGAGAGAAGACAGACGGGGGGGGGGGGGGAAGACAGGAGCTCCACAAGGAGAGCAACAGAACCAAAATATCTGGGTCCAGGGGTCTTTTCTGAGACTGATACTCCAACCAAAGACCATGCATGGAGATAACTGAGAACCCCTGCACAGATGTAGCCCATGGCAGCTCAGTCTCCAAGTGGGTTCCCTAGTAAGAGGAACAGGACTGTCTCTGACATGAACTCAGTGGCTGGCTCTTTGATCACCTCCCCCTCACGGGGGAGCAGCTTTACCAGGCCACAGAGAAAGACAATGTAACCAGCGAGTGGGGGGATACCGAAGAGGCTGATGAAATCACCAGATTGTAAATCACCAGAACATTGCCCTAGCTTGAAAACACTCGGGAGGCTGGGGGATGGCTGAGCAGTGAAGACCACTGCTGCTCTTCCAGAGGACCCAAGTGTGACTCCCGGCACCCACATGGCGGCCCCCAGCCTCCGGCAACTCCAGTTCAGGGGGAATGATGGCCTTCCTGGAGAACCACACATACACGTGGTGCACAAACACACATGTGGGTAGAACACCCACGTACACGAAATAAAAATAACAAGATTAAAAAACAAAAACAATGGGCACCGTGGCCCAAGACGTACACTCCGAAGGAAAGCCTGCCCTCTGAAAACCAGATGGAAGAGAACAGAAAAACAGCAGACATTAAACAGAGCTATGCTCTAGATCACTTACAGCAGAAGCGGAAGGCGGAGGCAGAGCCAGGCTGGGCTCCTGGCAGTTCCAGGCCAGCCCGTTCTGCTCAGGGACCGGGCTGCCGAATGAGCGATTCTACTATCTAGTTGTTTTAAAATTCATATTGCTCATGGGAATGGAACTCAGGGCTCTGGGTTCACTGAGTTCAAGTACTACCCATGATGACATCCCAGCCTAGAGTTCATTTTAACTTAGCAAAAATGAACTCACATCTTTTTTTGAAAAAAAAAAAAAAAAAAAAAAAATCTGAATAAAACCTATCTTGTGGGGCATGAGTGAAACGGTGAGGTGCATGGTTCAAAGCCAGCTAGGGTACAACCTGTCTCAAAAAAATCTCCCAAACATGACAAATAGGAAACAGTCATAAACAAAGCAAAACAAACAAACAAAAAAACCAAACCACTATAAACCAGGTGCAGTGGCTTACATCTGTAATCCCAGCACTCAGGGAGGCAGAGGCAGGTGGCTTGCTGTGAGTTTCAGGCCAGCCTGGTCTACAGAGCGAGTCCAGGACAGCCAAGGCTACACAGAGAAACCCTGTCTCAAAAAACCAAAACCAAACCAAAAAACTACTATAGTGCTAATAGGAAATATTGAAATGTTTTTAAAATTGAGCCTTAACTCTTATGAATTAAAGGAAGGACACTGTGCTGGCTAGTTTTAGGAGAGGAAAGAGCCTTAATTGAGAAAATGCCTCCATAAGATTAGACTGCAGGCAAGCCTGAAGGCTATTCTCTCTCTCTGTCTCTCTCTGTCTCCTTCCTTCCTTTCCCCCTTCCCCTTCCTTCCTCTTCCCCTTCCTTCCTCTTCCCCTCCCTCCCTCCCTCTCTCCTTCCTTCCTTCCTCCATTTTTGGTTTCCCAGACAGGATTTGTGTGTGTAGCCCTGACTGTCCTGGACCTTGCTCTGTAGACTAGGCTGACTTGAAATCAGGGATCCAAAGCAAGCAGCACCACCCCACCCAGGGGTGTTTCCTTAACTAGTGATTGACGGGAGAGGACCCAGCCAGTGTAGGTGGTGGCATCCCTGGGCTGGTGGTTCTGGCTTCTACAAAACTTGATGAGCTGGGTGGATGGGAAAGGAATAGGCAAAGGGAGAGAGGGGAGGAAAGGAGGAAGGGTGAGACTTGGAGGGGAGGAGGGGTGGCCCTACAACCAGGATTTAAAGTGAAATAAAAATAAATAAATTAAAAGAACAAAACAAAACAAAACAGGAAGGAAGCGGGCTGAGAAAGCCATGGGGAACAAGTCAGTAAGCAGCACCCCTCCATGGCCTTTGCATCAGCTCCTGCCTCCAGGTTCCTGCCCAGTTTGAGTTGCTGTCTTGGCTTTCCTCAATGGACTGTGAGTGGGGATATGTAAGCAGGATAAACCCTTCCTTCCCTCAGTTGCTTTTGGCCTCACAGCTTTATGACAACTATAGTAGCTCAACTAAGACAGATGCCATGGCGATCTGATGGAGATGTCCTCCATGACTAAAACAGATACCTTGGTGATTTGATGGAGATGCCCTCCATAGTCTCAGATGTTTGAACACTTGGTTCTTAGTTAGTGGTACTGTTTGAGGGGGCTCAGGAGGTGTAGCCTTGCTGCAGGAAGTGTCTTGTCACTGGGACTTGAGAGCTTAAGGCCTCACCCTGTTCCCAGTTTGTAAGATGTGAGTGCTCAGCTGGCTTGGCCCACCATCTTGGACTCTCACCCTCTGGAACATAAGCCCAAATAAACTCTTCTCTGAGTGGCTTTGGCCATGGTGGTTGTCACGGCAACAGACAAACGACTGATACAAATATTTTGTGAAATGAATAATCAAAACCAACAAAGCTGAGTGTGGCCCTTGCTAGGCCAATTATGGGTCAGTGATTCAACTATGCTTTTAAGATGAGAGCTATTTCTAATTAAAAGTTCAAAACTTATCTCCAATAACATAAATACATTTCAAAAATGGATTACACTCACTTATTAACTTACCTTAATAATGTTGTTGAGAAAAAGTGTCAAACAGAAAACTAGAAGTAAATGCAACAACAGTTTCCCAATCCTCGCCAGGAACGTCCCGGTTTTTAGGTTTTTCTAGAAATTGAAAAGAATTGTGTTTCACATTTTAATTAACATTTAAATAAACTTTTAACGTCACAGTAACTTCATAAACACTTGAGATTACATTACTTGCAGATTTAAAATGCTGGCTCACAGGAAAACATGTGGAAGACAAAATCTACTTCACTGGGTCCCTCCCCTCTATTTTAATAATTTTACACATGATATGGAAAGGGGGGGATATTGGTGGTTAAAGGTCTAAGGAGACACGAAGGTGAGAAGGTGTGGGGCGCTGGCGAGATGAGACTAAGGATGTACCAAAGCGCCTTCCGGGAACCTGCTACTTTGTAAGGTGATTTATAAGTGTAATGAATCGCAGAAGGAGTCTGAACAGAGGCACCTGCCTTCGTGAAGAAGGCTGTCCCTACAAGACACAGGTTATAGAAAGACAACTCCGGTGTCAACACGAGTTCCTGGACAGGAAGGCTCCTGAAGACCCTAATATGACACAGGCTTTTGGCTGCCCACCGGAGCGGATGTTACCACCCTACTGGTGAAGACACCCCACACGTGGGTTGTAGAGGAACCAGACTGGCACCCACTGGGAAACTTCCTCTCAGAATTCGAGTTTTCCCAGTGCAGGAAGAAAGGTGCTGTGCAGCCTGCTGCAGGGGAATGGAGCAATAGTCTAACTCCGCACTGACCTTGCATGCTAAGATCCTAGCCTGCCAGGCAGGGTGTTCTCACAGGTGTGATGGTGATGGCTGTGACGCTTTCTGATTGGACGAAGTCTATTCACCAGGAGGGAAGTCATGCCTGCTTCTGTAAACTTAATCAAAAGCACGTGGCTGGGGAGGCCATTAGCCCTGGGGAAAACCCTCTGCCTGTTGTTTTGTTGAATGGTCATGTCTAATTGGCTTCTAAATGTTTCTATCTATAGATCTGTGCTGCTCTCAACCTGGGTCAGAGAATCTTCTCTTTGTAGAGGGAAGTCAATGCAGGGGCTCACAGCTAACCAAAGCATGGAGAATTGTTGACCCTTGCCTGTTTAGCCATAAATGAGACACCTACACCTATACCACACCCCTGCCAAGGCTCAGAGAACACCAGGACAGGGTGGGTGGAAAGACTGCAAGAGCTGGAGGGTGAGGATTAGAGCTCTGAAAGGCTGCCTTCAGGATTTGACGCAGCGACTGTGCTCACGAACTCACAGAGAGTATGGTTACCTTCAAAAGACCTACACAGGATCAAGTCAGAGAGAAATCCCAGTACAGATGGGGGAGGGACTGATGAGGCTGGCCCAGCTGAGGAACTACTGACAGCTGATGGCTGATGGGAGACAGCCAGCCATTATTCGGAGGGTATGGCTCCCAGTCAGCAGCCCATGGTGCCGTGGATGGCCCACAACCATTTGCGAAAGTTTAGCACTAATTGGATTCAGTGGGTAATTTGATAAACGAAGACAAAAAGTTGGAAGGGGACACGTTGGGGGGGGGTCTGAGGAGAGACTGAGGAGTCAAGAGTGTGACTAGATATGATCAAAATATACACATGTATGGAGGTCTCAAAGATTTAAACATGTATATAAAAGAACTTTACATGCTCTTATAATACCATACGAGATGGCCCATGCTCTTGCAAGGATTTGTTTGGATTCTTTGAATTTTGAGAACGGTCCATTTATTTCACTTCAATATCACTAACAGGATAGGCAGAGACAGGAAAGGGTGGTGTTAGCACAAACAGCAAGGGGTCTAGACCTGGAACACCACGATGGAGGCCTGGGCACTACTGAGTATACACAGTTTTTTCTCTTGCATTGCAGCTTTGCACCTATCACATACAATAATGTAGTTCACATAAGCAACCTTGTCTGATGCTTGAATTAAGGTTTCAATTGCATAAGAAACAGTCAGTGCTAGGAGGAAAGAATGACACGTGACCTGAGCAGCTTGAAACAAATGTTTCACTGTGCGCTTTAAAAGAAAAGCCAATGTAACCCTGCTGGGGCTCTTCCTGGGAACTGGGTCATGCTTTCATTTGAATTCAGGATGAAAATAAGGTACAGTGAGCCACACAACCAAAAATAGATTTTATAGGGCTGGAGACATGGCTCAGCAGTTAATATCATGTACTGCTCTTGCAGAGGACTGCAGTTTGGTTCCCAGCACCCACTTTCGGCAGCTCACGACAACATATAACTGGTCCAGGGGAGCTGGTGCCCTCTTCTGGCCTCAGTGGGAACTGCACTCATGTGCACATTCACAAAACACAGACACATACAAACACAAACACACACGTTAAAATTTAAAATCTTTTAAAATAAGTAGTTTATAAAAATTAAGAAGTCCTACCTGAAGTTTTCTTACAATTAACACCGAAAGATTAAAACTGATGAGCAATGATCCCAGAATCATGGAGTTAAAAAACTGAAGTGTGCAGACAAGGAGCAAGCAGCTTATCTGTATGCCATATAGCCAGGTGGCCTGTAATGAAGATGACACAATGAAGATTTCATCAGGAGACCAAGACAAGGTGACAAGAGTAGTTATACCTCAGGCTGCAGGCAGAAAACATACCTAGCTCCAAGAAACACATCTATAAAAGGACACTACATTGAATAAAGTTCACTTGTTTTCAGTTTTATTTTTTCATATATATATATATTCATATATATATATATATATATATATGAATGCTCTAGCTGCATGTACACTTGCACGCCAGAAGAGGGCATCAGATAACATTATAGATGGTTGTGAGCCACCATGTGGTTGCTGGGAATTGAACTCAGGACCTCGGGAAAAGCGGACAGTGCTCTTAACCACTGAGCCATCTCTCCAGCCCTTATTTTTCACTTTTAATGACAAAAAGTTTTAAAGGTTTCCATTCACTTATGTGTGTGTGTGTTTGTGTGCATACCTGTGTTTAAGTGGGTGTGAGTATGTGTGCATGCAGTGCCTACAGAGCCAAAAGAGGGGGACAGATCCCCTGGAGCTGGAGTTAGATGTGGTTGTGAGGCCCATGGAGTGGGTGCTGGGTTCTCTTTAAGCACTGAGCCATCTCTCCAGCTCCATATCAGTATATTTTAAACTTTGTGGTATTAATGAAAAGGGAAACAAAGGGGTAAGTGTATCTGAGAAAGTGACAAAAATGCAGTTTAGGATTTTCGGTTTTCTTTCCAATTCTTTTCACAGTTAGTATCTACAGCCAACAGCCCGGGCTTCATCTCATCACATTACTTCCTAGTTTTCTAGACCATCCATTTCAGGACCGCGTCAGGCACGACTTCATGCAGTCTGTATTCAATCCCCAGATAAGGCTGAAAACCCTGCAGAAGGCTTTCTGCTCTCTTGCCTCACCAGTTCATAGCAAGGGGCAGCACGCAGCCTGGAGCCAAGGCCATCTTAACTGTCACCTGCACTCTAGAATGAATCAGTGGGGTGACGCTACACTCTAGAAATGAGAGGGGGCTGACCGAAGGACCGGCTGTACTACTGTATTTAAAGGCCTGGTGTGTAAGAAACATTCAGTACAGGTAACCCTTGATGTAACAACACTGTCGCCATGGAAATAAGACCCAACCAACTCACAGTTCCTGGACACATGAGTAGCTACAGCCAACAGTCAGGACTGCATCTCTCCCATCCCATTACATCCTAATTTTCTAGACCATCCACTTAAGGACCATGTCATACACAACCTCATTTAGTTGGTATTCATCACACGACAGCCTGCAACTGCCTGCGGTTCCAGGTCCAGGAGATCCAGCGCCCTCTTCTGGTCTCTGAGGACACTGTCTACATGTGGTGGTGTACACACACACATACATGTAAGCAAACTCATACACGGGGAAAGAAGAAGTCAATCTTTTAAAAAACGAACCGATAAGTTCCTCATTGCATATTCATGCAGGCCTGTGTAAAATACCAGCTCTGCTCAGCAGCAGGCCTGACTCCCTCTTGGCTGCAAGCTTCTCACCTCAAGGCAAACCAATCTGCTTCAAGCACGGAGAAATGAGGCGTGTGGGCTCCGCCTCTGCCCGGTGTCCCCAGGAGCTCAGAGCACAGGGTGCAGCAGGTTTTAGGATTACAAGGTACTTCATGGTACAGAAAAACATTACCCAGATCAGTAATTGATAGCAAGGTGGGGCCGAGATCAAAATCCAGCACTGTTGCCAGCAGAGGCAAGGTGGGTTCAGGCTGGTGCCTAACAGCTCATAGAAACGCCATGTCCTGCCATGTACAGCAGGAGCTTCTCACGTTATCGACCATCCTGTGAAAACTTGAACTGCAGAACGCTACCGAACTGCAGCGATGCTCTGAACCTCAACTGTGCTCCCTCGGGCTTGTTCACCAGCTGCTGGCGCCTTACAAAACTTTTTTTTTTCTTTTTGGAGAATCACATACGTGCGTACAGTGAATACAATCCTATCTGGCCCCTGTTTCTACCTTAGGCCCCCGATAAGCTCCCTCCCGAGTTCAGGTCTTTGTTTCGTGTTTGAAACCATCAGGTGGAGCTAGTGCTGCCCATAAGCGCCTGGGTGTGAGGGACCCATCAGAGCTTGGAAGGCCCACCCCGGCCAAATCCTCCATAAAGAGCGATTCGCCCTCCTCAACTGTCCTCTGCCAGCAGCAGCTGAGGAAGGGGCAGGGTCTTGATGCCAGGACTTCCGTTGGCTTGATCTTGCATGGGTCTTGACAGAAGCCAAAGAGCTGAGTCTTTGGGACCTGGGCCCAGCAGGAAGGTAGCCGCGAGCTTCAGCAGCTACGCTCAGCTCTGGTTCTGATCCCGCTTCCCACCTGACGACACTCACAAGCAGCACTCATGCTCTACACACCACAGGGTACCAGCCGTCCCACCGCCAAGCCTCCACCAAGACAGACTGAAATCTCCAAGAAGCCCTGAGGCAAAAGAAACAGTTACCCTTGACTAGTTCTGCCCCTAACTGTCACTAACATTACAGTGTCACCAATATTACAATGTTCCTAACATTCCCAAGTTTCCCCCAGGCGGTGATGAGACAGCTCCATCATGTGGGTAGATCTGCTTTCTGACTTTTTGAATTTAATTTTTATGTGTATGAGCTTGACCATACACAGCCCAGCTTCTTCCTCCCGCCCATCTCAGACACTCCTCACATGTCTCCCTCTAGGGCAGGGAACCATAGTGATTATGGATGCGATGGCCATGCCATGTCCCAAAGACAGCATTTCACAGCCCTCCTCCCGTCCTGCAGCCCTTACATGGTTCTGCCCCTCCTTCTATGATGTTCTTGAACCTGTGGGATGGAGTTGAGACGGATGTCCCACTTAGGGCTGCGCGGGGTACCACATGTTTTCTGGCTATGAACTTCCTTAGTCCGCTGAGCTTGGCAGGGGAAGGCAAAGCGTGCAGTCTGTCTAGGGTAGTGTTTGAGTTCTATGGAAACAAAGAACTCGGCTCTGTACTGAGTTGGTCACCTTGGAAGTGTGCTCAGGATGCAGGCGTCACCAGCTCCCTTTGCTCCTTGGGGCATTTTCAGAACCACTTCTTGGCCCCAGCATCCACCTTCCACCCAAGCCCCCCTCCCCCACAGGAGCAACGGGAGCCGGTGAAGTTTGCATGCAGGGAGGGAAGGGGTGTCGTCACAGCTAAGCGGGGGCTGAAGTCAGATTCCCCATGTGGCCTGTGGGAGATGGTGACAATTCCAGATTTCCTGACATTGCCCTGGCATGTAGCAGGCATGCTTCAGCAGAGCCGGGTGAGAGCAGAAATCCAGGCGCTCCCACGATCACCTGCTGGCAGAGGTGTGAGTATAGCTGCACGTGTTTGGAAGGTGTTGGCTGCCACCGGCTGTTAGTTTTCAGTCTTGCTAAGTTTTCTCTTTTCTGGTCCTCTGCTACAGACAGTTTCTTTCTTTTTTTCTTTTTTGTGAGTTTTCCTCTAATTCTACTGCTATTTCTGGGTTTCTGATTTTTCTAGTATGTACTCTTGGATCTGTGAAAGAAAAAGAAAACCATGGAGACTCACTGCCTTATTTTCCTTCTGGTCTGAAAGTTTCTAGCTGTCTTAATTGGGATTTTATTGTTGTGAAGTGACATGACCATGGCAACTCTCATAGTGGGAAACATTTAATTGGGGCTGGATTACAGGTTCAGAGGTTTAGTCCATTACTGTCACGGTGGGGAACATGGTGGCAGACATGATCCTGGAGAAGGAGCCCAGAGTTCTACATCTACATCAACAGACAGCAAGAAGAGAAACAGACACTGGGCCTAGCCTGAGCATCTGAAACCTCAAAGCCCACGCCCAGTGACGCACTTCCTCCCACAAGGCCACACCTCCTACTAGTGCCACTCCCTGTGGGCCAATAGGGCCATTTTCATCCGCAAAATCATCTCCTTTCTTAACTCTATGGTCAGTCATTTGCTTTGTGTAGCTGTCCAGGGATTTACACTGTCCTAGAGACAGGAACAAGAAGTGTGTGCCTTCTACTGTCTGCACTCGAGACTCTTGATTTGAAAAGACTTCTCCTATCTCACAAATATGTGTATGCATTGAAATGCACGTCCATGCAGGCACCTGTGGAGGGCAGAAGACGATGTCCGATTCCCTGCAGTCAGAGTTACAGGCATCAAACCTGGGGTTCTCCACAAACCAGCAAGCATTCTGCTGAGCCAGCTCTCTAGCCATTAACTCTCTTTAAAAGAGTCAATTTTTAAAAACATTATGTCTGTAAGTATGAGTCTGTGAGTGGGTGTGTGCACGTGAAATGCTGACTATCAAGACAAACCATGACTACCGGATAGCACACACACCAGGACACAGATAGGCTTTGTTTCTATTATACCTAGTGTTTGACAGTCAACAAGAGTACGTATTTCTTGTATTGAGAGAACGTGTCTAGAAAATTTTTAAGGAATATTATGGAAGAAAATAATAGTTTAGCCAGGAATGTCTAAATGTCTCATACCTGAAACCCCAGCACTTAGAAGGCTGAAGCCAGAGGCATCAGGCCAGCTGGGTTATAGAGTAAGACCCTCCCTCGAGGCGGCTCAGCGTTTAAGATCACTTGCTGTTCTTGCAGAGAGTCCAAGTTGGATTCTCAGCGCCCGTTTGTCAGCACATAACCATCCATTGCTTACACTATAGGGGTTCTGGAGCCCTCTTCCGGCCTCTGCAGGCACCAGGCATGCATGTGGTGAACATATATACTGACAAAACACTCATATATGTAAAACAAAAGTAAATCCTTTCTGCAAAAGTATGTGCCCTCTTGAGTTCTGTATTTAAAAAAAAAGGTACTCTATATTAAGAAATTTTAACAGCGACGTTGTATTTTAAATTGTAAGCCATGTTTATAAATGGCAACTGACTGAGATACCTGTGTCTTAAATAGACGTACTTTCAAATGATCTATTTATGTATATTGTTTGCCTGCGTGAGTTTATGTGTACCATCTGCGTGCACTGCCCATGGAGGGCAGAAGAGGCCACTGGATCTCCTGGAGTTGGACTGACAGGTACGTAACTGTTTATGAGCTGCTGTGTGAGCACGGGGCATTGAATCTGGGTACCCTGTGGGAGCAGTAAGCTCTCTACACCGCTGAGCGATCCTTCTAGTGCCCGGAGGCACCATTTAACTTAAAAAGGTGCCGAGGGGCTGGAGAAACGGCTCAGCAGTTAGGAACACTAACTACTCTTGCAGAGGACCCAAGTTCAAGTCCCAGCACCCATATGACGGTGCACAACCAGCCGTGACTACAGTTACGGGATGTCCACACCTCGTCTGGTCTCCATGGGTCCTGCACGCACACCTGTGGCATCCGTAACCGATGCGCAGGCAAAGCATCCCCAAAAGCAAGTAGAGGAACCCCACAAAGTTGTTGAGACTGTCACACTGGGCTGCACACCGTTCTCGGCTTCAGGTGACTGCTACCTAGGCGCACAGATCGACAGAGCTTCGTCACTGTCACGAGTCTGTAGTAGTTTCCATCTCGCCCTACCCATCGGTGCCCACCAGGAGGAGGAAGGCGCGCAGTGCTCACCTTCACGGCTGGCAGCATGTCCAAGGAGTCCAGGATGAACAGCACCAGCGCCTGCAGCAGCAGCATGAACTGATTAAACTGCCATGTCAGGCTAAAGAGAAAAGTTGACACGAAAATGGCAAAGAGTGTCAGCCTCTGTGGAAAAAAAACACAAAACAAAACAAAAACACCTTTGGATGATTCATGTCTCCAGTCGTAAAACAAGCTCGCAGCTAAGTTTTCTCAAGAGTGGCCCGAATCCCCATAAACCAAATAAAAGCAGAGAAAGCATAAACTGTTGCTTGAAAAACCTTGCATTTTTTATTTAAGCTCCAAATATCCCACAGTGACATTCTCATATAAATATTCGCATACGGTATGCGCACTCCACGTACCGATGTGCTGATCTAGAGGCCATAATATACCAAACCACATCTCAAGAGCAATGGCTTAGAAATCCTAACAGCTTCGCAGAACCGTGTGTGGGCTTTCTGCAACGGCGAGGGGAGACTGTAAAGAGGACATTTTTAACTTGAAAACATTTTCTCTGCACAGGAGGAAAAAGCTCCGAGGAAGGAAGCTTCACTTGGGAGTGAAGAGCTGGCTCAGCAGTCAGCAGAGCTGGCTGTTCCTGCAGAGGACATGAGCTCAGCTCCCACACCCACCTGGGGCTGCTCACAGCTGGAACTGCAGCTCCAGGAGACGGACGCCCTTCTGTGTCCTCCATAGGAACCAGGACCCAAGTGCCCATAACCTACACACAAATACATGTATGCACACAGAATTTAAAAGTAATAGGGCTGCAGAGATGGCTCAGAGGTTGAGAGCACCGGCTGCTTTTCTAGAGGTCCTGATTCAATTCCTAGCACCCACATGGCGGCTCCCAACCACCTATAGGGAGATCTGGTGCCCTCTTCTGGCCTGCAGGTGCACATGGAGGCAGAATGCTGAATAAATAATAAATAAATAAATATTTTAAAAGAAGAAGATATTTGGTCATGGAATGAGAGCTATCCCTGCAGACTGCAACATCTTGCTTTGTCTACAAAACCAGATGATTAAAAACTACACTAGAAACTAGGCTGGCAAGAAAGCTCAGTGGGCAGAGTCATCTAGCACCCCAGTTCAGTTCCTGGATCGCACAAGATGGCAGGATGAGAAATGATTCCCAAGTTTTCCTCTGACCTCCACAGGAGTGCTGTGAAACCCAACACACAGGGACACACACACATACACACACACACACACACACACTCTCTCTCTTATACGAATGCACATTCATACATACAGTCACATATATAAATACTCATATACTCACACTCATACACTCATACTCTCACACATTCTTACCCACTCACACATACTCACACACACACTCTCTCTCAGACTCACACATATTCACACCCAAATGAGTAATTAAAGCAGTCTAGAAACTTACTTCAGAAAGGGTCTGTAAATTTGGCCTCAGGAAGTAGGTAATTGCCGCAATCTGAATGGCAAAGAACGGCAGAGCCCAGTTCTCCCTCAGCGGGATGGTGAACTCGACCCTCGTGGTGTCTATCCTGTGGGAGGAGAACAAGACAGCCAAGTCACTGTTGGTGCAGCAATTCTCCAAGGAATCCTAACAGGAAGGTGACAGGCATTCAGTTCCGGGACACACAGGGTCTGGCCACTGGTTCTCAACAGCGACTGTCACCACCATCATCACAACTGTCCCATAAGCATCAGAGCGCCCTCGCTCCTTATTCGCCAAGAGGGATGGGAGCACCAGCGCAAGCAGCTGGGGTACGGAGGCCCACACTGAACTCACGCTGAACTCCTCCTCGCACCTCTCTAGGCCCTGCAGACAAACTTCTCTTTTCCTTTTTCTTTTTCTGTAAAAGATGGTTTTTATTTTATGTACAGGCTCGTTTGCCAGTGGTGGCCTGAAGAAGGCACTGGACGCACAAGAAATGGGGTCACAGGAGGTCACCACCTGCCACATGGGTGCTGAGGACCAAGCCCGGGTCCCGTGCAGGAGCAGCCGGTGCCAAGCCATCTCCCGGCCCCCGGGGCTCGTCTGACTCTGAAGCTTGCCAACGGCACTAACCCTACTAGAACGTGACCCTGCGGAAGGCAGGAGGCAAGCTTTCACCTCTGTGTGATCAGGACTGACAGCCACACATGCTCACACTCACTGCCAAGAGCAGCCGTGCCCATCAGAGCGTGCGAGCACAGGCGGCAGCCTCTGAGTCTCCAGGTCCAGGCCTCTAAAACAGTGGCCACCTTGGGGGCTGTTGCTGTTTTGAGTCTCTCTCTGTAGCCCTGGCTGTCCTGGAACGTACTATGTAGACCAGGCTGGCCTGGAACTCAGAGATCTGCCTGTCCGCCTTTGGTACACCACCGCACCCGGGCCCTTGTAAGGCTGTTAACAGAAAAGATTTCGTGGAGTGCCTAGCACATTATAAATACTCACTATACTTACAATAAAAATAAATTCGGGAGGGCTGGAGACGGCTCAGAGGCTAAGGGCACTGGCTGCTCCCCAGAGGACCCGGGTTCAGGTCCCAGCACCCACGTGGCAGCTCATGACTCTAACTCAAGTTCTGAGGCTCTGATGCCCTCCTCAGGCCTTTGTAGGTGCCAGGCACACACATGGTGCATGTACACATATGCAAACACTTAACCACATAACTTAAACACTTAAACACATACTTAAACACATAAATAAGACTACATTTAAAAAATACCTTTCATAAGATTGAGAAGAAAATCTAGGTTAGAATTCATGCTAACGTTTTAAGGCTCTTACTAAGCACTGTTGCTGCTACTGTAAGCTGAGCAACTAGTAAAAGAAGTCTTTTTTTTTTTTTTTTTTATGATCAGGGTATCATTATGCAGCTCAGGCTGGCCGGTCACCTGCTAGATAGTTAAGGCTGCCCTCATCCTGTGGTGACCCTCAGCCTTCTGAGTGCTAGGATTACAAGGCATGAGGCACCATGCCTCTCCAACAATCCTGAATGTGTTTTAAAAATGTTAGTCCATAAGGCTCCCACATTAATATGGGATAATATTAATATTGATAATACTAAATAATAAAAGACTTTTATATATACAGCACAGCATGTTTTGCTGCAAATCCTATCATGGTGGACGGGGAAGTTGGGTGTGCCAGGGAATGGCTCTGACGGGAGCAGCTAGGAACGCAGAGGCAGGGGGATCTGAATCCAAACCCTATTTGAGCTACAGAGTGAGTTCAAAGACAGCCTACAAACGTAGTGAGACCCTGTTGCAAAAGGTAAAAGTTACAAAGAACGTTTGGGTCATAGGTTAGTAGTAGAGTGCCTTCAGGATGAACACAACACCCTGGACACGACACAACACACACACACACACACACACACACTCAAGACACATATATACTCTCATAAACACTTACTCTCATTGTGAACTGAAAAAGCTGTTTCTAGTTGTGGTGTGGCCCAGCCCTAACACACACCTTTACTCCAAGAGCTAAGTAAAGTCGACCCTAGGTCAGGAGATGGAGCAAGACACCAGCCTACAGGGAGTGAACATAAATAAACACAGAGGAGGGGCACTGAGCTGAAAGGCATTTGTGACAGCGTGGAGAAGGAGAGAGGACTATTTTCCTTCTGGGATGTCAGCTGAGCAGGAAGGTCAGCTGGGCCCTCTCCCTGCCTCTCTGAGCCAGTAAGTTTTCACCACCACAGCTGGCTCCTGGGTCTTCACTGGTTAAAAGAGAACATTGGGATTTTTTGTTCTAAAACAACACAAAAACACACTCACACACACACTCACATACACACACACACTCACACACAAAAACTCACATACACCATGCATACTCACAAACCACAATCACTCATATATACACTCTCTCACACACACACACACACGTACGGACCCCTCTACTATTGAGGGAATACCTAAATTGTGTAGAGGTGAGGTGTGTGGCTGAGGAAATACTGATCACAGAGCAAACAGGGAATGACAGCGGGATTATGGGATCATAGTGGACAAAGCTACTGTGAGGTACTAGAGGAGAAACTTCCGAACGGAGCCTTCTCCCTTGTTAAATAAGAAGTGTACTCTCAAACCCAGAAGCACGGCAATGCTGTGTTTTGGCTCACTAGCCAGCCTCTGCATAGAACACAGTTATCCTCATCCGGAACTCCAAAAGTCAGAGGAGTGAACTGACCCAACTCACCTGTTAGTGACGTACCAGATGGCAGCCAGCAGTCCTGACAGCCAGGTGCCACTGAGGAGCCAGCTGGTTGTGTAAAGGGCCGTGACGTAGACTGCTTGGAGCCCGAAAAGAGTGTAGATATAAAAATAAACAGGTTCTAGGTATTTCTGCAAAAGACAACAATAAGGGCTGTCCGTCAGGGCTGGGCACGCCCACCAGAGGCAGCCTGTGAGCCTCGTGTCTTAGCTACCGCTCTCTGCTGTGAAGCGACATCCTGCCCACAGCAGCACAGGGAAGAAGGGGCTTCCTGGGGCTCAGTTTCACAGGGCATGGTCAGGGCCATCACGGTGGCCATGTTCCCATCATGGCGGGTGCATTCATGGTCATCCCGGCGGGAGCATGGCAGCAGATGGCTAGAGCTGCACCTGAGAGCTAACCATCTGACCCTCAAGCAGAGTCAGAGAAAGAGCTAACTGGGGATGGTGTGGGCTTCTCAAAGCCCCCTCCAACACACACCTCCACCAGCAAGGCCACACTTCCTAACCCTTCCCAAACAGTTCCACCAGCTGCAGATCAAACATTCAAACACACAAGCCTAGGCGGCTATGTTCACTTAAACACCACAACTAGCACATGCCAGGCCCTTGGTTCATTCCACAAACCATGAAAGTTTATCACAAATGTCCTAACCCTCCTCACTGCCATTTTTAAAATATGTCCACAGAGGCCTAGGGAGCCAGATCACAAAGAAGGGCCTGGGAAGTGGCTCGGTGCTTGAGAGCACTTGTGGATCTCGAAGCGGACCTGAGTTTAGTTCCTGCACCCAGGCTGAGTGGCTCACAACGGCTTTTAACTCCAGTTCCTCAAGACTCTTACACCTCTGGTCTCTTATGTACCTGAACTCACACACACAAACCCCTACACAGACACATATATACATAATCCAAAATAAGAGGAATCTTTATCAAATATGTCCACAGAAAGGTAATGCTGAGAGGTTTGCAGCTGACCCCAGCAGTTGGGTCATCATTGCTTTCTACCTACAAGCAAGCAGCTGTCCTTCTCTAAACCACCAAGAGAAAATACAAGGACAGCCTCCAGGCAAACCAAGACCTAACCTTGTCTAATTCTGCCTCATTCGTGTGAGAAGCGGTCACTGAGCTGATGATTTTATGTATATATTTTTTAAATCATAAAGACACGTCACAGAGCGGGGCAGTGGTGGCTCACCCCTTTAATTCCAGCATCTGGGGGGCAGAGGCAGGAGGATCTCCGTGAGTTTGAGGCCAGCCTGCTCTACATATCCAGTTCTATGACAGGCAGGGCTACCCAGATTAATTAAACCCTGTCTCAAAAAACAAAAACAAAAAGAAACAAACAAGTAAGTCATAGAAAAGCATGTTACTCAGGAATGGTTACATATTCTCAAATGAAACTATTTCTTAAGCTTCTAGACTGCAAGCGTATGTATTATGACACAAGCTAGGAAACACCTGCTTATAAAAATAAACAGTTATCACACAGGATTAACATACACACACACACACACACACACACACACCAAAGTCCTCAGTGCCCACAGGGATGATTCTCTACCAAACTGCTGAGACCAGAAGACCAGGAGGGAACCTTCACTCTGAATGGCAGTGTGCACCTTCACCAGACCATAAGAACTCACCGCTGGAGAAGACTACATACCTGTATGGGGAGGACTCTATATAAAACGCTGAGAAAGACTTCTTGGTAAATATTCATTCGTTGAAGGAGGTTAATAGTCCTCATGGATTCAGTTTTATTGTCATAGATTAAGCCATGAAAACCTAAGGATGTTTGAAAAAAGAATCAAGAGTGAAAAAATTACAATTGTACTTCTCCATTCATTGAACATGATTCATAGACTCTGGTACTTTGCTGGGAGTGTGGTCAAAAGAACTGACCTCAAAGTAAACGATAGAGCCATAGTGACAAAGACATCATGGCAATGAGACAAAAACTACACATGCAGAGAACGGAAAAGAACAGAGGACCCAGCAATAAGCCCACGCCTCGAAGGCAACCTAATATTTGACAAAAGCATCAGAAACACACATTAGAGAAAGGAAGGGTGGCTGGGTATGGTAGCGCACACCTTTAATCCCAGCACTAGGAGAGGCAGAGACCGGTGGATCTCTGGGAGTTTGAGGCCAGCCTGGCTTACAAAGAGGTCCGGGACCGGTAAGGCTACACAGAGAAACCCTGTCTCAAAAAAAAACAACCAACCAACCAACCAACCAACCAGCCTCACCTAAAATGCTCCCACCTGCTAGAAGAAAACCCACCACAATACAGGTACACTTAAGAACTTCTGAATAGAACCCCAGCAGCATGGGCCCCCTCAAACTGACAAATGCGACTGAGGGCATTGAATTAAAAAGCTTCTGCACAGCGAAGGAAACAATTACTGAGTGGACACAGAAGCCTACAGAACGGGAGAAAATCTTTGTCGGCTCCACCTCCAACAGGGGCTTCATATCTAGAATGTGTAAGAAACTGCAAAGGGCTGGAGAGATGGCTCAGAGGTTAAGAGCGCTGTCTGTTCTTCCAGAGGTCGTGAGTTCACTTCCCGGCAACCATGTGGTGGCTCACAACCATCTACAATGTTATTTGATGGCCTCTTCTGACATGGATATGTACAAGCAGATAGAGCACTCATATACATAAAGATAAATAAACATTACAAAAAAAAAACAGAGCTAAGGCTACATAGCAAAAATAAGATAAATCATAAAAAAAGAAACTGCAAAAACTGAACACCGGAGAACTAAAACTGCTAATCAGTAAATGGGCTAATGAACTGCTGAACAGTTCTCAAAGGGAGGAACATGAATGGATTTATCTTTTAAAACTATTTGACATTACTAACCATCAGGGAGATGCAAATTAAAACGACTTGGAGCTCTCATTTCATGCTGGTCAGAATGGCAAACAAATGATAACAAAGGCTGGAGAGGATTCAGGGAAGGGGGAAACCTTCATCCGCTGCTGGTGAGAGTATGAACTGAGGCAGCCACTGGAGGCTTCTCAAAAAGTTAGAAGTGACCATTAGCAATTAGAATGCCCCTCCCCATGTCCCCTGAGAAGTTCTTGGCAGTAATGCTGGCTGGGGCAGGGAGATTGATTTTAGTCAATGGTATAACCACTGCTAAGCTGCCAGTGCCTCAGTGAACACCACTCAAAAACGGTTATGCTGGCAACCGTGACTAAACTCAGTGGGTCACAAACAAAATGAGACAAAACCAAAAGAGCCATGGAAGAAGGTGGAAAACCTGTTAAAAACAAACTAAAAAACAAAACAAGGTTTATCAGAGGTAGGGAGTGGTGGGAGAAGATGAAAATGACCAAAAACGCATTATACACACATAGGAAATTTGTCAAAGAACTTTTGGGAATTATCTTCCTCAAAACTACTCATCATATGACTGCCTGCCCTGTATCAGCCTGTGAGCGACCTCAAAGTTGTTTCTGCTGTGTGGCAGGAGCACACATGCTGGGAGTTACAGAAACAAATTCTCTCGATGTCACACCCACCAATGGCTCAGGGACCCTGACTGAGTCTTGCCAAACCAGAATTTGCGGTTCTGAAATTTTTTTTTTCTCAGAAATAGCCAGTATGATGAAGGCAGAGTTGGGGATTGTATTAAAATTAAGATAAACTCTCCAGAAGAGAGGGCCAACACGACCCAGAAGCGGTGCTGGTAAGAGAGCGTTCAGTGCATCTCAGGTGTAACCATGGCGACCGTGGGGAAGATACTGGCAGCTGTGGGGATGTCACTGCTTAGGGTTCTTAGGACACCCCTGCCTCCTTCGCCTCTGGTCCCTTCTCAGAAAATCCAGAAGACAGGTTCCTTGAATGGGATTACAGTCTGATCAAACCAGGCGCTATAGGGGATAGAGAGGTGGCTCAGTGGTTAAGAGCACTGGCTGCTCTTCCGGAGGACCCAGGTTCGATTCCCAGCACTGATACAGCAGTGCACAACTACCTCTAAGACTTTTTGAGCTCCACAGGCACCAGGAACACACATGGTACACAGACATATATGCAGGCAAGACATTCATACATTTACAACTATGAGCCAGTTGTGGTGGCACACGCCTTCATCCCAGCTCTCAGGAGGCAGAGGCAGGTGGATTTCTAATCGAGGCCACCCTGGTCTACACCGTGAGTTCCAGGACAGCTAGAACTATGTAGAGAGACTCTGTCTCAAAACAAAATAAACAAATAAACAGACACAAACACAAACACAAACAAATAAATAACAGTGTGTCAGTGCAAAGGTGGGAGGGAGCTTGACTGAAACCTGGCAGAGGAGGTAGCAGCACCCAGCCGAGCAGCCGCTCTGGTTACCTTGTCGGAGGGTCGGAGCCTGCAGCATCTGCTTGTAGTAAGAATAGTACAGTCCACATTCCGTCCTGAATGAGATTTCTCGCTCTACTTCCTGAAACAAAGTGAGAACTACTGGGTTTACTTGCCCTAGTTTTGTTGAAACGCCCACTGTTACTATAGAAACAAGATGCAGAACTACAGACCGTAGGAGAGAAAAGATACTCTGCAAAGACCAGCAATCCTGATGCAGTGAGGCTTGAGGGAAGTGTCTGCAATCCCAGTGGTAGGAGGCCAAGACAGGAGTACCATGAGCTCAGGGCTGGCCTGGAGACTACAGGAGAGACCCTGCCTCAAAATGACCAAAAGAAGGCTAAGGATGCGGGCAATGGGCTGGGTCATTACTCTCTATTTTCACAGGTGTGTTTCCATAAGAAACTACTTTTAAAACCTGACAGAACTTGTTCCCCCACTTTGGGGTATTTCAAAGCTCCAGTTTCATTCAAATTACAAGTACAAGGAAACGCAAAAATCACAACGAGATCCAAGTGACATTAGTTCTCGGAGCACTGGGGCTGGAGAGATGGCTCAGCAGTGAAGAGACCCCATACACATTTTTTTTAAAGTACGAATGATTTAAAAAGCTACAATCTATGCCATTACAGACTCCTTTACTCCAGAGTTCCACAGGCCAGGTCCTGGAGCTGACATCACCCTGTGTAAAAAGCGGTATGATGCACGTCACCACATAGATCTACGTTCCCCAAACCTCAGGTAGCTGGGAGAGGGCACAAGCTCTCACACCGGCTGCTAAGCTGATTAAAATCCTCATTTCAGTACATCTTTGCTCTTCTCTACCTGCCATGTTTTTGTTTTTTTGTTTTTTCCAAGGAGTAATAGACATTTATGGGCTAAAGAAATGACTCAGTGGTTAAGAGCCCTGGCTACTCTTACAGAGGACACGGTTTCAATTCCCAGCACCTACACGGCAGCTCACAACCTGTTAACTCCAGTTATAGGGGTCTGATGCCTCCTTCTGGCTTCTGTGGGTACTGCATGCACATGACATACTCAACTAACATGAGGCACACGGTCATACACATAAAATTTAAAAATATATTTGTTTCATTTTTCTAAACCCTTTTGATAATTTATTTTTATATGCATTTGTATTTTTGCCTGCATGTATGTCTGTGTGAGGTGTCAGATTCTAGAGTTACAGGCAGCTGTGAGCGGCCATGTGGGTGCTGGGAATTGTACCCATTTTCTGGAAGAGCAGACAGTGCTCTTAATGGCCGAGCCATCTCTCCAGCCCCATATATTTTTATTAAAAGAAGAACCACTTGGGCTATTTATCTCCAGACCTGGAAATTAATGTATTTCTCCACCCTTTAAATATTTTTTATCCTTCAAAAACACCAGTGAGTGGTCTCAGCAGACACAGCTGTGTGCTGCCAAGCCTGACAAGCTGAGCTCCATCCTCTGACCTCTGCACATGTGCCCTGGCAAATATGTGCTAGACACACGCTTGAATGAATGCACGCACACACATGCATGCACACGTGTATATGCGCTTATAAACACACACACATACACAAGCGCAACTAAAAAGAAATTTTGTAAGAATGTAAAAAAAAAAATCCAACTATTGATTTCAGGAAACTATTGGCTGGTAATGTTTACTCCTCCAGGGACATGTAAGAACAGACCTTATATACTGAACTTCCTTTCGTAAAAAATAAGCATTTCTTGGGGAAGTCAGGCATTAAGGAAGAGGAGGGAAGAGAGCAGAAGGAGGAATAAAGAGGAAGGGAGTGAAGGAGGGAGAAAGAGGAGGAAGAGAGATGAGGGAGAAGGATGTGAGGGAGAGGAGGAGAAAGGGAGAAAGTAGAAGAGGAGGAATCTGCTAGGCATGGTGCCTCAGGTACCCAGGAGGTGGAGACAGGAGAATCCGAAGTTTGAAGTCCAGCCTGGGCTACATGGTGAGACTTCATCTCAAAATAAAAGTTTTAAAAGGGCTAGAGGTGCTGCGCACGGTGGCACATGCAAAATTACTCCCAGCACAGGATCTCTGAGTTGGAGGCCAGCCTGGTCTACAGAGAGAGCTCCAGGACAGCCAGGGCTACACAGAGAAACCCTGTCTTGAAAACAAAACAAACAACAGCCAACAGTGCTGCAGAGGTACCCCGGAAGTAGACTAGCCTGGCCTGTGCACGGAAGTGCGAAAGCAAAGCAAAACAAAAACCCCGGACAGTAGGAAGCTCCACTACCAAAGCAACCTCGGCTTCGTGGAAGGGACTGTGGAGTCCGTGCCCCTTCTCAGCTTCCATGGTGGTTGTTTGTCTTCCCAGCAGTGAGGGGCAATCTTTACGCTAACCTAGCCATCTTTAATTCTTGTGAACACACGATTTACTGCTCTCGATAATATACAACCAAACCGGTCCCCTGTGCTTTGGCACCATTCAAACTCCCACTCGGTCAGATAACCATGGAGACGGCCTACTGATGTTAACTGAGCAAATACTAGCTTTTGTTCATGCAAAAAATAAAAGGAGAATAAACCCATTAAGTGCAATTACACTCCTCTTTCCTCCAGCTGCCTCTGAGGGCTCACAGTGCCATCAACGGAGCACCCTAACTCCAAGCCTAGAGTACCAGTCAGGAGCCAGCTCGGTCGCTCACACCTTTGGGCTTCATTTCCTATAGGGCATGAAGGGAAAAAAATCTTATGAAGATGAGGGGTTGTTCAAAGTGTAAAAACCGGAGAGCTTCTGTGCCCTTCCCCCTCTTTACCATCTCCAGAACAGTAAAAACCAAAGGGGGATCTAATTAGTAAAACACGCATTCAAACATGATTAATTGGTAATCTTGGCAGCAGCTGTCGAGAACCAAATGCTATCCTTTATTAGACAGGCACTCGCGAGTGTTACATCTGCTCCACGCTAGGAGAACATCTGCTTCACTCAGACGCTTTCCCAGTTCCACAGCAATTTATACTCTGGTGGATCTCGCCAATGAAAATCCACCTCGGTGGAAGTTACCCTCTGCAGAATGCAGAGTGGACAAATCCTCCACGTTTGCATCTGCATATGTCCTGAGGGGAGAGCAGTACTTGGTGCAAGAACAAAGACTGAAGATGATGACGGAAAGTAGAAAGACAGACGGACTGTGTTCTTCTTTTAATTTGTGTGCGCATGTGCGCACACCTCACCTGCAACCCGCAGAGCCAGCAGAGGGCGTGAGAGCTCTGGAAGCCAGAGCTCCAGGCAGTTGTGAGCTGCCACGTGGGTGCTGGAAACAAAACTCCGGTCCTCTGGAAGAGTAGCAGGTGCTCCTGACCTCTGACCCATCTCTCTAGACTTGCGAGGTGTACCTGTGAAGATCTGCATCCCTAAAAACATTTCAGTAGTAGCTTGGATAACAATCTAAGTACTAACTGTGTGTGTGGGGGTAAAAGGGCTGTTCGCACACAGTTCATGATCTAAACCCCCGAGGGTATTCGAGCAAGCCGCTGGCAAAGCCCGAAAGGTTATCGGGCCCTCTGAGAATAATGACACTCAACTCAGAAACACGGCAGGTTCATTTTTTAAAACCTCCCATCGATAACTTTTGTTGATAAAAACTATGCCCTCCCACCCCCCGATAATTAGGCTGCTGGGAGCAGAGAAGCCAACGACCCGTTAACTTTCTGAAACGCTGTTTCCGAGTTAACAAATCATCTCACCAAGAAACGGGGAGTTCAAGGGAAGACAGCTGTGCAGAGAGTCCCGCACTGGGAACCATGCCCTTGGCAAACATATTTACGGCACGTACATGGTTTATTGTCTGGTTAAATTCCCATCCATCTGTTAGGATGGAAGGATTCCTGCCCTAGAGTTGATTAAAGCTGTGACACGTGACAGCTGACAAGCAGGGTTGGGGAGAAGGTTAAGTCTTGCAGGCCCTCCCGGCTTCCAGCGGGCCCTGCCCGGGAGCCACCGGCACGGGTGGATTAACCCTGTTTATTCCAGAGACACCTTGCTTTGAAGGGAGTTTGCAAATCCTGCAACTCTTAAGGCTCACCGGCGAAACAAAAGCCCAAGAAGGAAACACTAGAAGAAGCCAAGAGAGCGATCCTAGCTTTGTAGGTGGAAACAGAAGAGGTCTAAGAATCTGGTGCTAGACCCAGAACAAGAAGGAACAGTGCAGAGAGAACAAAGGAGCAGGCACGCGGCAGCTCACAGGCATGTCTAGTTCCAGCGGACCTGCCCCGTCCTCTGACCCACTGTCACCAGGTGCACACACACACACAGAGGCCAAACACTCACACACAGAAAATATCACTCTAAAAAGCAAACTTTCTTTTTTTTAAGAACTGGCTGAGGGTGTGGTGACCCCAGCACCTGGGAGGCTGAGGCTGTGACTTTCAGGTTCACATAGTGAGTTCCAGGCCGGACGGGTCTATAGAGTTTACCCCTGTCTCATGATGATGATGATGAGGAGGAGGAGGAGGAGGAAGCTGCAGAGCAGTGATGCTAGTGAAGGGTCTGCCATATAAAGCCACACCCAAGTACAAGGAGGAACAGCTGGGAGGGTACGGCAGCCTGAGTGAAGACGAGGTACAGGAAGAGCAGGTATTAGGGGCAGGAGGCAGGTGACAGAGGGCACCTCTGCTGGTCCCATAGGGCACTCTGGGCCTGAACCTGAGAGCTTGTACGGGTGGAGTGTGCAGGAGTTAGGAGTTCATTAAGCTTGGAAAGCGTGCGTGGGTGATTAACATTTTTATTTTGAGACAGGGTGTCAGTAACCCAGGCTGGCTGGCACTCAACTGATCTCTGTGGCTTCCACCTTGTGTTAGGATTACAGACATGAACCACCATGTTTGGCTACACACGCGCACGCACACAATACATATATTTAAAGATTTTTACTTATGTGTATATCTGTGCACCTGTGTGAATACATGCCACCAAAGTACAGGTGCTCAGAGTGTCCAGAAGAGGGCGTTGGATCCCAAGGAGCCGGAGTTACAGATGGCTGTGAGCTGGGAATCAGGTCCTCTGGAAGAGCACTAGGTACTTTTAACCTCCGAGGTACCTCTCCAGCCCCTTAAGTTTATATTTTAAAAGGCTCAAAAAAACAAACAACAACAATAACAACAAAACTTGTCGAGGTCAGAGTGATCCCACTGGATCCCCGGGTGAAGTAAGCTCAGAAAGATAAACAGTATACCCCTTCCCTCACATGTGGGATCCAGGCAGAAACACACGTGAGGCATGACAGCTCTGTGGGGAAGAGGTAGGGGGCTAGAGAGATGGGGAACAAGACAGGACTGGGGGGAAAAGCAGACCATATACTTCAAGTTTTCTCTCACATGCAGAGTCTAGATTTTCAAGAGACACATTCCTGAAGGCAGAAGCAGGAGGAGGCGAACAGAGACAACAGAGGGTCATGGGAGGTAAACAGAGGCAAGTGCACGTACAGGCTTGTTTGAAATTTCGTAATAAAAGCCACTATTTATACTCATTTTAAAAAATAAAGGAGCAAGCCGGGCTTGCATTAAGGGGTTGCTGTCATGACACAGGCAGAAAAAGGCACAGTCTTGAGACAGTCACCTTCTGGGCATTATATCTGCTAAGGGGCAGGATTTCCTGAGGGAGTTCATATAGGGTCTGAATGAGCAAGCAGCTTCGAAGCTATCATGTACGCCTACCAGTCAGACATGATGTTTTGAGTTACAGCTATAGGAAACCTCAAGGCCAGGCCAGGCCAGGGCTTTGGTCTGCTGCTTCTGAAATTCCCACTGGACACCAGAAGAAAGCGGCCAACTAAGAGGCTGCTTCACAGGTTGTGGATTTCGGCGGAATGCCTGGGAGCTACCAGCATGGAAACCTTAGAAATCAGTTGGACAGAAGAGATCCAAGGTCTCCTTCAAAAAGGAGACATTGTAAGCCACAGAGCCTTCGGAAACCTGGTGCTCAGCTGGGCGCAACTCCCAAAGAACGGGATCCTGGCAGCAATGCACCAGACCAAGTCCAGGCAAGGCTGGGCAACTACCACTGGGTCACTCTTGGCATCACTGGTCATTTCCACGGGTGCCTTTTCAGAGCAGGGCTCTGCACTCAAGCCTGATTGGAAAGGGTTCCAGAGAGAACCGTTTCTGGAGGAACAGGGATTGCTGGGACAGCAGCCTGAAGGTACATGGCAGAAGCGGCCCCCAGGGGAGTGAGGGTCAAACCGCCAACTGCAGAGTGCCAGGCCTCAGCACTGGTGCACGGAAGCCAAAGGCACAGCCGTGTGTAGCACACGCCTGCAGGCTCAGTGCTACGGAGGCCGCGCAGCCAACACTCAGTGAGCCCAGCATGCACCCAGTCACTTGTGCACAAACACAGGGCTGTGGAGAAGATGTCCAAGGTGCTAGATGGAGTCAGTCATCCTCTTAAGCTCTCTTACAAAGATGATCAGAGGATGAAGACAGGAGGAGGTCAGTGCAGCAAGGACGCCAGCTCGGACGTCAGCTGGACAGGGTTACCACTCCCGCTGTGACATGGAGACCAGTGACATCACTCAACCCTTTAAAATACACTGGATGAGGATAGGGGTTTCATGGTTCCGGCTTGTAATCTCTGATGTATATATGCTTGTGCATAAACATGTTCCCCCTCGGCACAATGGTTTGGTGTTGGCCAGTTCTGTATTCTCAGCCACTGCATAGATGTTATGCAGGACAAAAAAAAAAAACCAACTGCATTTGATGCTGGCACTGTGACAGCTCCATAAAATGTGTTCTCCAATAGTTTGAATAGTATTGGAGTATTTCTTTTAAGAGTTTGGGTGAGGGCTGGAGAGATGGCTCAGTGGTTAGGAGCCCTGGCTACTCTTCCCCAGGTTCAATTCCCAGGAACCACATGGTGGCTCATAGTCATCTGTAATGGGATTTGATGCTCTCTTCTGGGGTGTACCACATACGCACATGGAACACTCACACAGAAATAAATAAATAGAAATTTAAAAGTTTGGGCAGCTATAGCTATAGGTCAAGAGTAGAGCACCTGCCTTGAATCCCCCCCCCAGTAATAGGCTGGGGTGTGGCTCAGTGGTACAGCACCTGCCTAGAATCCCCCAGTGAGGGGCTGGGCATGTGACTCAGAAAACAGGTAATTTACCTAATGTGCAAGCCCTTAGTTCCATCCCTAGTGCAGAAGAATCTTCTCATAAAAAAGAAAATCTCTAATGCCTAATATTTTTAGGGTGAAGAATGGCAAAGTATTCTCTATTAAAACTACAGAAGTTGTTTTCTGGGGCCACCCTCGGCAATGACTATTTTTCCAGAATAAAGTCCATTTTTGTTTTCTAAGACCCTCAGATTTGCATAGACATGCCATCTGTGATGTCACGATTTGCTTCTGCTTTTTAGTTTCTGTATTTCTACGTCATTTCTTCCATATTTGTGTGTTGGTGGATGAGGTCACACTGATGGTTTTCATTTTCACAGAACATTTTTCCTGTTCTCTATTTAATTAATCTACTTTTTAGCTGTATCTCTCCTTTTGCTGGATCATTTACTTTCCAATTCCATGACAGAATATTCCATTCATTTCTGGGCACTCATTCTTATTCTATATTATACTATTTAAAGCAACAAAACTCTACATAGTGCTTTGAAATACATTTCTGCTTTCTAGGTTTCATCTATAATTTCTAAACATTCAATATTCATCCCGTCTGTGCTCCAAGAATTATCTAAAAAAATACTTTTAGGCACTTGTCTATAACGTTAAAGGACCTGGGTTTAATCTTTAGGGCTACGAGAGAAGAGAAAGCAAGAAAAGGGGCGGGAAGGAATGAAAACTTTAAAATTACAGGTAGCAAGGGCTTTATATTTAGTTGGCTCAAATTCTTACTTAAAGGAAGGAAGAAATCAAAGAGAAAACTGTCACATTATCCTAAGGCAGGCACCACAGTGTTTATTTTACTAAGTCTTTCTATTTTTTTTTTCTGTAGAACAAAAGAAAACAAATGAAAAACCTACCCATGAAACAAACAAACAAACAAAAGGGGAGCCAGAGAGGTGCCTCAGCAGCCAGAGCCCTTTCTGCTCTTGTGACAGACCCAGGTCCAGTTCCCTGCACCTACATCAGTAGGCTCACAATTGCCTGGCACTATAGTTCCAAGGGATCCAGTGCCCTCTTCTGACCTCTTGATGCATAGTGTATAGGCATGTATACACACATACACACACACCCCTACACATGTAATTTAAATATAAAAGTTTGGAAGTCAGATGTGGAAGTACATATCTGTGAGTTTGAGGCCAGCCTGGTCTACAATGAGTTCTAGGCTAGCCAGGAGTAGGGAGACCTTGTTTAAAAAAATAAAAAAAAAAAGTTTGGATATATCTGATATACTCACATTCATGTACTTCGTGTCCTGCTTTTGGGAATGTATCTTTGTATCTCTCTCTCTCTCTCTCTCTCTCTCTCTCTCTGAGTGTGTGTGTGTCCCCCTCTTAGCTGGAGAGGTTTACAGGATGACTCTCTTAACTACAGCAAGACAGGACAATTGATTTACCTCTCTGTGCACTCTCTACTGGCGTTCTGCAATTAGTAATGGTCTTAGGACCATGTGTGTACTTCTGTGCTTTGGGGTAGTTTTCGTTCATAAACACACCCACGGGGTTTTGTATTTTGAGACACCTTCACTACGGAGCCCAGGCTGGTCTTGAACCCAGGTCTCTCAATTCTCCTATCTGCACTTCCAGTCAGGTATTAGCACACCACAGATCTATGTGTTGATTTATCAGGTTGCTGTTTTTGAGACAGGGTCTTAAACAGCCCAGGCTGGCTTAAAAGTCTCTATGCAGCTGAAGATGCTCGTGAGCTTCTGTTCCCTGGTGCGTCCTCCTCTCAGTGCTGAGAGCTCAGGTGGGCACCACCGTGTAGCCTATTGGATCCTGGAGGTAAGCACTCTGCGAGCACTCCACCGACTGAGAACCCCCAGGCCAACTTAACGGTCTGAAATATACATTTACTTATAGATATAGTCTGCTTTTAATTATAAAAGAGAATCAGGCTGTCTCCATTACCTGATCGTTTTCTCCTTCCCCCTTCGTGTGCTATGTTATTATCATATTGTTATTTAGTCTTAGATTACACGATCAATCATTACTTTACTACACATGGAAGTCTGCACTGCTAACATCCAATATACTGCATGCTATGGGGTTATGTAGCCTTGGTCCTACAGTAAACAATATGAGTTCTAATGACAGCATTTCTCAGTTTTTAAAAAAATAAATTCTATTCTATTCTATTCTATTCTAGCCTAGTCTATATAGACAGGTAGGTAGGCACGTAGAAACATACATATGTACATAAAACTTTTTTTTTTTTGGATGCAGTCTAGCTATATAGCGTTGGCTGGCTCGGGACTCATTCTGTAGACCAGGCTGGCCTCTATTTGACTGCTTCTGCCTCACTTTTGCATTGTTTTAAAATTTGTCCAAAGGCTGGGCTATTTCCTCTCAATGTCTTTAGGAGCTTAAAAACCGTTTCCCAGGATAAGAAGAGTTTACATAATGCCTTTGGTGGTTTGGGTAAGAATGGCCTGCAGAAGCTCATAAATTTGAATGCTTAGTCACCAGGGAGGGGGATTATTTGAGAGGATTAGAAGGATTAGGAGGTGTGGTCTCACTGGAACACAAGTGGCCTTGTTGGAGGAGGTGTCACTAGGAGTGGGTTTGAAGGTTTCAAAAACCCACAATTTTAATGTTCTCTGAAACGGAGGGCTATAAAATTACTCTAGTTATATTTTATAATTTTAGATTATATTTTATAATATAAAATCACTCTAATACTTTGCTGTATTCCCCACGCTAAGCTCTACAATCTCAGAGTGCTCTATAACTCGTTATTCTCCTGTGCACATAATGCAGTCTGCGTGCAGACAACTCTGTACAGCTGCTGCTTTCCTCCCACTTTACAGAGATTCCAGGGGTCAAACTCAGGCTGTCAGGCTTATGTTGCCACACACCAGGCCATCTCAGTAGCTCAGGATTAATGTCTGTGTACACATGCATACATACATACATCATACATGTATGTATGTATGCATGCATACATACCCAATCTAAGGTATCCAAGGCTGCCCTCAAACCCATTATGTAGCCCAGGATGACCCTGAACCTCTGCTCTTCCTCTCAATTGCTGGGCTTTCACAGGTCTGCTTCACCACTGTTCCATGTTTTTACGGTGTCACATTCTGTGAATGATTTTGCTGGGTTAACTTTTCCTGGGACCAGCTATGTCCTTTCAATTTGTATACCCACATTTCCCTTTATCCTTGAATTCTCTGGGCAACATATTCTGTTTCACCTTTTCCCTCTTCTTTGGCTGGGACAGGAGTGTTTGCTATCGTCTCGCTGGCTGCCTCTTCACCTCCAACCCTTGACTAATCTCACTCCATTTGCTTCTGTTTACAAGCCTACCCAACTCCTCCTCCTGTGCTTTGCACAGTCCTGTCTGCAGGGTGCGGAATCCCGTTTGGTCCTATTTTCTCTTCCTTTTCTAAATTCTGTCGGCTCCTGTTTCCTTTCCTTTTGTGGCCTTTCCTCTGTCTCTCTGTAAAAACATGGACTTGGGGTGGAGAGATGGCTCAGGGGAAGCACTTGCTGCTCTTGCAGAGGCTCTGTGCCCACACGGTGGCTCACAGCCACCAGTGACGCCCATTCTACAGGATCTGATGCCCTCTTCTGGCCTCTGAGGGCACTGCATGCATGTGCTGCACATACAGACATGCAGGCAAACACTCACAAATTTTTAAAAAGTTTCTCTGCTTTGAATCTATCTTCCAAATTAGCAAATAGTTTACTTGGGGGAAGGGTCTTGCTGTGTAGTTGAGGCTGGCCTTACACTTTGCTCTCCTGCCTTAACCTCCTGAGTACGGGGGTTTCAGGCCTGCACCACTCTGCCAGGCTGTTGGTGACGGATTTGGTTTTACTCTTCAAGTCCTTCCTATTAAGTTTCCCAGTTTCTTCTCCCCCTTTCTCTTACTGTATCATTTCACAACCTTCTGCTGGCACCGCCTGCATAATCACTCATTCTGAACATAACTGACAAGCTCCTTGATCAGGTCCTTCCAGAAGGGCTGCGGTGGGAAGAGGTGAGGGACATCCTCAGCAAAAGCTGCACTACAGTAGAGGCTGCTCTTCAAGAGCGGTTTCTCGGCCCGTCCTGGTGGTGCATGGCTTTAATCCCAGCCCTCAGGAAGCCCAGTCAGAGGCAGGGAGAACTCTGTGTTCAAGGTCAGCCTGGTCTACATGGTGAGTCCCAGGCCAGCCAAGGCAATGTAGTGAAACCCTGGGAATGATTTCTTTAGTTTTTTCTTTAGTTTAGTGAACAGTGACTGACAATTTGTTCTACTAAATTGCCATGTCCTTCACATACGGTCAACCTGTTAGGACTCCTTCCATTCTCTCTAGCTACAGTCTCTGTCACAGAGGCACACCTGGAAAAACTGCTTTGTGGCTCCTTGTGCCCATTCCTATGTCCCATTAGGGCATGGTGGCTTTGTCTCTGGGGCATGCCTGTGCCTCAGGCCTAGCTATATTCTGCAGCTTCACCTGAAGGCTGAACTGGAGAGCCCTCACTCAGCACTGAACACTCCCCTGGAAGTGATTTGCTTGCAACAACAGTCTTCTTAGATTCAGGGGACACAAAGCCTGGGTGCAGTGTGGTAGAGCTTGCTTTTCGTGCACAAGCCTTATAAGGAAGGAATGGAGGGAGGGAGAGAAAGGGAATCCAGCTCTCCTCATTTTCCTTAATTGTCCTGACACAATTTTGAGATGAGTAGAATGTGACATGTTTTTACTGCCACTTTAAAGTGAGAAGTTAAGTAAGTAATTTTGGGAATTTAATGACACGATTAGTAACAATCCAACTCTTCAAAATTGGGGCACATTCAAAGAGTGAAATAAACAAGGCTATGCGCATGTCAAGTCTGCCGAATACACTTTTTATCAAATAATGGTGCAGGCTTGGTAAGGACGTGTAACCATCTATGTAAGATGTATGTGATATGAGATGAGATACGGAGACTTACACATATGATATTGGGTTTTCTACATGAAACACATATGCATGTAAGATGAAAAATAGAAGGAAAAACATAATTCTTTGTGGTGTTAGCAGGAATGAAACCCAGGCATGCAGCTTGCGCACATTGCGTGAACCCAGGGCCTAAGCAAATTCTCTACCACTGAACTACATCTCTGACCGACTTTTACTTTGTTTACATTGAGATGGGGTCTCCATAAGCTCCTCATGTTGGCTTTAAACTTACTCTGCAGTCTTTAGACTCAGCATCCCGAGCAGCTGCTCCGGCCAGCCCTACAAACAGTTCATGATTAAAGTAACGCGTACTGAAGCTGGGTGTGGTGGTGTGTGCCTTTGATCCCAGCATTCAGGAGGCAGAGACAAGTGGATTCCTGTGAATTCAAGGCTAGTCTAGACTACATTTCCAGGACAGCCAGGGCTACAAAGTGAGACACTGTCAAAACACAGAAAGAGTGAGTGTGAGTGTGAGTGTGTGTGTGTGCATTCCTAAATGTATAACTACAACCTGCTCTGCCGATATAATGTATGCATGTATGTGTTTTCAGAGCTAATCAGTTAGTATTAGATAATCAACCGGTGTGCCCTGCCCTATTTCTAAAAGCAGTTAAAAAAGACATCATGAACTTAAGTGGGTATTTGGGAGGGTTTAAAGGAAAGCGAAGGGAGAAATGATGTAATCATAAACAAACAAAAGGTCGTAGTGAGTCCTCAGCAGTGTTCTTCACCTGAAAGTCTGTTTCACCATCACAGGCACGTATAACAACAAATAAAAACGCAGTAAAGGTGCAATAAATGAACACGTAATGGCAATGCAGGTTTTCTACAGCCCCTGCTGACAGCTGTCATTAAAATGCACTGCCCGGCTCCCGCCCGCCAGGACTAACAAGGTCCCTCCGGCCAAGCTCAGCTTCCATCTGACCCAGCTCCAGAAGGACCCCCCAGCAGCCAGCTGCCTCCCCCTCCTCCCTTCCCTTCCTGCAACCCCTCAGGCCCACCCTGCTTCACGCACAAGCTTATTCACTTAGCCCCAATAATGCTCTGGGCTTTAAGGGCAGCGCAGCAAGTAACAGTGTGGACTGTGCCCTGCAGTTTGTTTTGATTATAATAAGCAACAGTGGAAGAAGCAGGCTACACTTAAAGGCCAATTTAAAGCTAAGGTTTTTACTAGGGTTAAAAAAAAAAAAAAAAAAAAAAGAAAAACAACATAAACTGTACTGAGCACACTGCAGACACCAGGGTATGTGTTTTTAAATCTATAACATTTGAAGCTTCATGGCAAGGAAAGTAAACCACAGTGACTGAACAGAAGGAAACAGTCTCTAACCCGTAAACGAAGCTGAGAAAGGGACGGATACATACTCTGTGCCCTGCCTAAGCCAGTCTCTCCTTCAGTTTTCAAGCTGACGTCTCAAGGTTCCCACTTTTCAAACTCTAACAAGGCAAAGAACAGTCCAACATCTATTCTGAAGCAGACTGTCACACCTTCAAGGTGAGCCTGGATTATCCCAGCGTTCCAATGAGGCGGCTGAGGTGACGACACCCTGCCCCCATCTTGCCCTGACTCTACTGTCTGCCCTGGCACTGCTCCCCCAGGCACCCTTGAATGATCACGTCCTCGTGGCCAACACACCTGGGATTTTCCATGACCCTGACCATTGCCCACATATGCAAGTAAAACACCTAATATGTTCTGCCAAAATAAAGAGCGACCAGGTTCCCCTGGCCTAACCTGAGAGCAAGGTCAATTGTGTTTGCCTTTAGAAATGCTCTACCCCTGAGCTTTGGGGCAGGGTCCTGCTCTCGGCCTTGTGTGCAAGGCAGTCTGTAACTTTCTCGCCTGAACTGTAGCCTCAGGCCACCCAGGGCTGGGCATCGAGACTGTGTTTCAGAGGAGACAGAGACATCAAATTGAGGTAGGGCGTGGTGGTGCATACCAGCACTCAAGGCTAGCCTGGGCTACGCAGTGAGATGTTAGCTTAAAAATCAAACGTAAATCACTGGAAACACAGAAACTTAATGAACAAGTTGTTTATCTTACAGCGGATTATTTGTCATCTTTGAATAATCAGCAATTCCAAGTACTCAAAAAACAAAGTATTTTCACTAAAACATAGTTTAGTGCCAGGAGCAAGGGCACTCGCCTTTAATCTCAGCACTCAGAAGGCAGAGGAATGCAGATCTGTGAGTTTGAGGCCAGCCTGGTCTACATACTGAGTTCTAGGACAGCCAGGGCTACACAGTGAGACCCTGCCTCAAAACAAAAAGAGACACTTTTCGAACTGTCAGTGAGACTCTGGGCTCAGTGGTAGCCGCTACGGGACAGGGTGTGGTGGGTGGAGGAAACCTGTGAGAGGATATGCCAGCTTGCAGCTTCCCAGATGGCACCGGAGGCACAAAAAGATGCCGTCCAGGCTTCTCTTTCTTTCCCACTCTACACACTTTTGAAACAATCTCACCCACACATCTACAAGCTGGTAATATGAAAATGTCCGTTTTTCAACACAGATGGGGCGCCTGCCTTCCGAGCCACGCAGCCAGCTTCCTCGACTCCCTATCTTTAGCGTGACAACTCTGAGAGCGCCTTGAGTATCAAAAGTCAGCTGGGGGTGGTGGCGGGGCAGTCAGGAGTTCAGGACCAGCCTGGCACACGGTGCCACCTGGTCTTTGGAAGTAACTTCTAAGTCCCGGCAATGGAGAATCTGGCTGTTCTTAGCCCCCTGTTCCAACTCACTGTGAGTGGAGCCACCCATGGGCAAGTAAAGCCAGGAGACTGAGCCGGCCATGAAGAGGAGGCCAATAGCCTGCCTCTGTGGCTTCTGCTTGAGTTCCTACTTCCGGGTTCCTGTCCGACTTCCTTCAGTGACAGCCTGCAATATGGAAGTATGAACCGAAACAACCCCTTCCCTCCCCGAGTCACTTCTGGTCACGGTGTTTCATCACAGCGACAGGAACCCTAAGAGACGCGTCTACACTGGAGCTTAGGTGAGCTGCCCCGGCTGGCTTCCAGCCACACACTGCCGCAGGGACGTGCCAACAGGGCACTTAACCTGACCTCTCGGGGAAGGGCAGGGGTGCTTGGGCTCAGGATGCCCCAGGCTGCCCTACATCTCTCCTTCAGCCACTTCTTGCCTGTGTCTCTGTGACACCTTCAAGTTCAGCACGTCCCTGAGTTCTAGGAGTCCTTCTAGCCAGCTGCTCATCCCCAGGGGCTCGTGGGCACCTCTGAATGTACAGCCAACTGCTCAGAAGTGAGAGCCATCTGGGTGTCCCTCAACTTGAGACTGGAGTTTGGCCCTTTTTTCTTTTCTTTTTTTTTTTTTTTTGAGATATCACTGTAGCTGGCCTGAAACTCAGGAGACCTGCCTGCCTCTGCCTCCCAAGTGCTGGGATTAAAGGTGTGTGCCACCGTGCCCAGCTACAACCAGCGTCTGTAGCCAGGGCAGTTTTGCCCAGGACTAACTAGTTCTCATCCTTGCAGGTTTGGCCAAACTGGTGGCAGCTGAAGAACCAAATATGGCACCGTTAGGAAGAACGGTAGATGCGGCCGGCCGGCTCACAGAACACATCCGGTCATCACTGACCTCTCTGCCCTGCCTTCTGGGAAAAACATCACCTTCCATAAAACGAAACAAAAACTATCCTTCAGGTCGACTTCCTAGAAAACTGTGACTCAACCCACTTCTGTCCAATTCCATACAGCCCCTGAAGCCTTACGTAAAGGGAGTGCAAACTCAAGCTCCCCAAAGAAGCCGCGTCTGTGTGGACAGCTGCGGACAGAGACAGATCCTCTCCAGCCATCTTTAGTCTCAGTCTCTTTTGTCCCCAGCCTCTAATCTAAGGCATCTGTCTCACAGGTGAGACTTTCGGCATGGACTCACTTAGCAAACCAGTAGCTTCTCCCAGATTCAGAATGAAGGAGGTCATCAGAAGGTACCCAGAACCACAGCAGAGACCTCCCCGCCACCCCCAACTCTGCCATAATCTCTGTCCTAGTTTGCTTTCTACTGCTGTGGGCAAACACCATGACCGGCTTGGGGAGGAAAAGCTTTATTTGTCTTACACATCCAGCCGATCATAAAGGGAAGTCAGGGCAGAAACTCAAGGAAGGAATGGAAGCCGGTGCCACCTGCCCAGAGACGGTGCTGCTCCCAGCGGGCTGGACCCTCCTGTGCCAATCACTGCTCAGTTATGGGCCAGGCATTTTCTCAAGTGAGGCCTCCTCTTCCCAGATGACTCAAGCTTGAGTCGAGCTGACACACACTTGGTCCCCACCGGTCTGTGGCCAGAGGTTCCTGTACCTCTCCCACAGCAGCATGCGGCACTCGGGGCAACATGAACCCACACCCGGGCTATGCGCGCTTGTGCTGGCTCACAACTACCTCTCATTCCACTTGGAGCCAGAGCTGCGCTGTGTACACAAGGTCCTTTTCACACTCCCACAACTCTTCCTTACTGTGCTCACAGAACTCTGCCCCCCGCCCCCGTGCCTCCTGCCTGATTCCGGATGGGCCAACTTCGTTCCCACTTTGGAGCCGCTTCCCTGCGATCTCCCTGCTCCTTTTTACCATGTAGGTCTTGGTTTCCACGTCTGACCCTGGAGGGCTCGGCTTTCCCTGGAATCTAAGGAGACCTCTAGTCACGCATCATCTGCTTTCAATTTTCTTTCTGATTTTGTCCCCCTCATCAAGATTAAGTTAAACGCCTCCTTCAATGCCGGATTCCCAGGCCTAGAGGAGTGCCTGGCTCACAAAAGATAATCGCTTACTGAGTATCCTAATTGGATATTCAGCCTCATGGAATCCGTTGAACAGGATTAACTCAGCAGTGGGCTCTGGCTCTATTCTGCCCTCCTCAATCCATTCTCCACAGCGCAGCCTGAGGCACCTCTCCAGGGAGGCGTTGGGGCCTGGTTAGGTAAGAGGCTCAACACACACTCAGGAGCCATCTTCTCTCAGACAAGAACACAGGTCGTTTGCCAACTGGCTGTTTCCACACTCAGTCTACCCTTTCTGCAGTGAGAATTTTGAGATTTTGGTTTCTTTAAAGACACAAAAAATTGTAAGAATGTTTTTGCTTTAATCCCAGGTGTGGGGCTGCTTCGTATGATTTGCCTCGTGCTCTAGCAGAGGAGTGGTTTTGCCAGCTACAGACAGTTTCTGCGACCCTGTTGTTTGGAATTCTGGGAATGTTTCAGCAGGTCTAGGAACACTAGGGCCCTGATAGGCGGGGTTGGTAGTTGTTGGTTGTTCAGGGGGGTTGCAGGAAGTTTGTTAGTAGTTCTGCTCAAAAAAGAAATAAAAGAAAATTAGAAAAGAAAATTCCCACCTGTCTCTCCTTCATCTCCCCCCCCACTGTCTCTCCCTCTCTGCTCCTTCCTGTGGCATTCATCTCCCCTTCATGGGTCTCTTTTGTTCACCTTCCAGGATGTCTTAACCAATAACTTCTAGAAAACCTTCCCTGGCTTCCTTAGAACTCTGTCTGCCCAGGAGCACGGGTTCAGGATCTGCGCCCCTATCTGATCCTTGCATTCTTCTCAAGAGTATCACACAGAGGTAGGATCTTATTTGTTTATACTGCTCCCATTAAGCACAAGGCCTGTTTAATACCACGGGTGCCTGAAACATATTTACTCCATTTGGTATGCTTGACAAGCTGAAGCCCTTGTTACTCCACGCTCTCCACAGAATTTAGTTCTACGTTACCCATAAAATGGGCGTCCAACCCTGGACCGAAGAAGCAGCAGCACAGCGTGGCACAATGGCTACTGTGACCCAGAGAAAAGCCCAGGTGGCCAAGCACCTTGCTGAGGAGGTACGGTCTTTCAAGGATGTGAGCAAGGCCACTGAGACCTCAAAGAGCTTGACTCAGTCGCTGTAATTAATTACATGGTTTCTTTCAACGTCTTCCTGCCACATAGTCCCACGGACTTATTTCAGCCTTTATTCAAAATGAAGATATTAGTGTTCATCAAGAGACATCCACGTGGGGCTGGAGAGCGGCTCAGCAGTTAAGTGCACTTGCTGTTCTTCCGGAGGCCCAGGGCTCAGCTCCCAGCACCCACGTCCCGTGGCTCAAACCACCTCTGACTCCAGGGGACCTGATCCTCATTTCTGGACTCTCGGGCACCTGTACCCACAGCCCAGTGCACACGCATGCATGCACACTATACATAAATAATAAAAGAAATCCTAATAAAGCAAGTCGTGTGCAACGTGCAAGCTTCCTTCTGTGAAGTCACAGACATGCCCTGAAACAATGCCAGCAGGTTCTAGAAATTCCGAGAAAGACAGAAAGCGAACAAAATGGTATTTAGAGAGTCAGCCTTGTCCCTCCACTCTCAAGAAAATGATGACTTTTCTACTCAAACCCATCTGCACACACTGACGAGGGCTCCAACTGAGTTTCTTCCTTTTTTTTTTTTTTTTTGCCTATTGCAACCAACAGACAGAAAAAAAATTAAAATTAAAAAAATTTCCACCATAACCCAGTTTATACATAATCAAAACTAAAAGTAACAAACTAATCAAGTCAGGCGGTGGTGACACACTCTAATCTCAGCACTTGGGAGGTAAGGCAGGTGGATCTCTGTGAGTTCAAGGCCAGCCTGGTCTACAGAGTGAGTTCCAGGACAGACAGGGCTAGAACAGAAAAACCCTGTCTAGATTTCACTGAAAAGCATGACTCACAGATTAATATACCAGTTCTATAACCCACATTGTGGCAAATACTTATACTTTAAAATAACTATAGTAAAACTAAATTGATTTAAAAAAAAAAGAACAAAATTCAATTTCATTGCTTTTTCTTTCTTCTTTCTGCATGTGTATAGGGGGACAGAGAGTACACAGGCACATATGTGCACTTGTATGTGAGTGAGTGGAGGTCAGAGGTCATTCCTCAGAAGCTGTCCCTGTTGAGTTTTAGGAGATGGAGTCTCTTACTGCAGCCTGGGATTGTTAGGGTATACTACCACGGCTGGCTTTTTACGTGAGTGCTAGAGATCTGAACTCAGATCTTCACTTTTTCAGATGGGGGGAGGGTCTTACTATGTAGCCCAGGCTTGCCTCAAATCCACAACCCTTCTGCCTCTCTCCCTAGTGCTGGGGCAATTCAGATACCACCATACTAATGAGAAACTCCTTTGACCATACAAATTCTGATTTTTAAATCATGAACTCTTAGAGTCTTTTTACCTTGGAGCCACACCCTCTCAAGATCCTGGAATCTTTTCTCTTTTGAGGGAGCAAGGGTTTCTGTGACCCAGGCAGCTCTCTGAATGTCTCAGCTTCCTGTCTCCACCTCCTAGGGCCTGGGATTACAGATATGCACTACCGTGCCAGGATAAGAGAATGGACTGGATTCTCATGGTTCAACTGCGCGCTTTCAGTCATCCGTCTACACGGTTAGCTACTGGGGCAGCAAGTGGGATCAACATATAAGGGTCCCAGGAGTCCATACCTTAATATTGGAAAACCACAAGTCATTCTCATGCAGGGTGGCCAGGTAAACAGACGTAAGGAGCCCAATGCAAAGGGCCACAGCTCCACCGACTGCGGAGGACAGAAGCTTCCAGAACCTTCCAGAGGCTCGGCCTTTCAGAAGGGTGAAACACATGAAACAAGAGGTTAGAACTTAGAGACAACTCCACCGTTACGAGCACTTGCTGCTCTTGCAGATGACCTGAGCTTGGTTCCCAGCACTCAGGCAGCTCACACCACCAGCCAGTCTAGCTGGAGGGGATGTGATGTCTTCTTCTGTCCTGTGCTCATTTGTGCAACACAACACACACACACACACACACAAACACCACAAACATACGGATGCATAATTAAAAATAAAAATAAAATTTACAGAAACAGCAGAGTACTTTAAAGGGCGTACAAACTAGGAAAAACACAAATGTAGATTTAAGGATAATTAGGAAGGGTGAATGTTCCAGTAGGGAACAATGAAGGACACAGATAGGCAATGAACAAAAGAAAAAAATGGCCAATAAATGTTAACAGACAGAAGAAAATATGTTAAAAATTCGTTCAAATCTCCTAGCATTGACAAAAGAGTGAGCTCCACTTTAAAATTTCCTGGCGAATATGAAACTTAAAATTGCCAGTACATGAGCCGCAGGTGTGGCTCAGAGAAGGAGCACCTGCTTAGCATGTCCAGAAATGCAAGAGTGAAAAACATAAGCGGAGCTTAAAAGCTGCTTTGGAAGTGTGCTGGCTAGTGTTTGTGTCAACTTGACCAAAGCTAGAACTTCAGCTGAGAAACTGCCTCCATAAGATTGGCTGCAGGCAAATGCATAGTGGATTGTCCTAATTAGTGGTTGATATGGGAGGGCCAGCCGTATGGGCAGTGCAACTGCTGGTCCTGGTGCTTTAAGAAAGCAGGCTGAGCAAGCCACGAGGAGCAAGCCAGTGAGCAGCACCCACGGCCTCCGCATTAGCTCCTGCCTCCGGGTTTCTGGCCCACTTGAGTTCTGACCTGACTTCCTATGGCGATGAACGGGGATATGGAAATATAAGCAGAGCAAACCCTTTCCTCCCCAAGTTGCTTTTGCTCATGGTATTTCATCATAGCAACAAAAACGCTAACGAAGATGGAAATAGATTTAAATACACAAACATCTTGGGGACCAGAGAGATGGCTCAGGAATTAAGAGCACCAGGTGCCGTTCCCAGCGCTCACACGGTGACAGACTGTCTGTAACTCCCTCTTCCTACCGCCCGGCACATGCGCCTGGTGTACCTGCGGAAGGTTCAGGACGTGGAAAGGGAAGAGAAGCGGCTTCCCGAACAGTACATGGATCTTGCTCGGGCTTCCTAGAGCCACATCTGACCGCTGAGGGCAACCATGTGGTGACGGCAACATTCAGTCAGCAAGGTCAACACTGTCCTCTGTACCACCCTCGGGAGGAGGCTTTTCCTTCCTTTTAAAACTTGTCTTTAATTTTCATGCTTGCTTTTTTTCTGACATGATTTTTATAGAATGGGCAATCTTCACAGTTTTTTTGTTTGTTAGTTTTTTAATTTAAAACAAACCAAAACAGGGGGCTGGAACAATGGCTCAGCATTTAAGAGCACTTACTCCTCCAGAGGACCCAGGTTCAGTTCCCATCACCTGCAGCTCACAACCGTCGTTACCCCAGTTCCAGGGAGTCTAATATCCAATTCTGACGTCGGAGGACACCAGGCATACAAGTAGTGTGCATACATACACGCTGGCAAAAAAACCCTCATACACATACATAAAAATAAAGAAAGAAATCTTTAAAAACAAGCAAGAAACAGTCCAGGGGCTGTTGAGGCAGCTCAGCGAGTGACGGCACTTGCTGCCAAGAGTGATAACCCGCTATTAATCTCTGCAACCCACATGGTGGGAAGAGGGAACAAACTGTTGCTGGTGGTCCTCCAACCTTCACGCCCATGCTCTGTTGAGCCACCACACACAGGTAAATAAATGAAATTAAAAGAAAGAAAGAAAGAAAGAAAGACACAATCTAACATAAAATTTAACTGCACATCATCAGAAACTACTCCAAATTACCTAATATGCAGTGGCTCGCATCAGCTTCACCGAGTGGCTCTGCTTTCCAACAGAGATTTTTTTTTTTGCCTTATTAAACAGCCTTCTCTGCTACCTTAGCTCTGGCTGCTAAGGATTCACCTGGCTACAAGGGATTAATTATACGTCTGATACAGAAAATGCCTGGTGGGTGCAGAGCGCTTCATGCTGACCAGGGGCCACTAGCCACTGTTCAACGTTATATAAACGATCCACCAAGCTCTCCTTTTCCCCTGCCCTCCATTCCTACCTACTCCCCCGCCCCCAATAAAGCAAAAGAAGTAACTCTAGGAGGCTGACTGAATACAAAGCGCTAAATTTCCTTTTCAAAGGCTTTAGTGAAGTGAGACTCAGGCAAGATAAGGCTGCCTGGACAGTACAGCACACACAGACGGACAAGGTACTGTGGGAAGAGACAGTCGGGCAGGCAGGTGAAGCAGCACTTGAAAGGACCTGATGACATTGCCACAGTAAGTTAATCAGCAGACAACTTTTACCGAGGATTCTTCCTCACCAAAGCTCTTTTACTGATTACAGCTGAAAAGCCAATACAATCAAAGTACAGTCAGAATATCCTGGTGCTGGCACGAGTGTCCTTCCTAAGTCTCACCATTTTTTTTTTTTACCCTACTAGATTGTGACATATGTTAATATGCAGAAGGAAAAGTAATCCAAAATGCTGCTTTAGTTCCAATCACCTACCAGATGGCAATTTCTTTTCCAACTTCACATCTTCTTTTGGTAATGGAAAATCCTCAGAAACTTCGATGGTTTTTGTCTCTTTTCTTTGCCGGATGTACATCATGATGTCAAAGACTCATTCGTATCGTTCTTCCAACCACGCCTACAAACAACACCCAGGTTAAATGCCCAACAGATAATGCCCCCCAATACGCCCTTAAGTCTTGAGTTAGCCTGCTGGCCCTTGCTCAGCAGACCCTCCCTTTGCAAATCTTAAATCAGCCTTTGAAGACACAACACAAATATTTAACTCAACCACATTTGTGCAGCACCTGTTCCTCAGCAGGCACTGCCGGGAGTCAGGGATCCAGGTGAGCCACCCGAAGAAGCCCAGCCCTTCTTCCAGGAAGCCATCTTGGATGCTCCACGCCTTGAGAGGTTTTCCCTCCCCGATTCCGTAACACTAACCGTGTGCGATGTGTTGCGTGACACAGTTTTACATGATTTTCCACAGTTCCTACGGAGAGTAACGGGTCCGATTCTCCCACATAACTGACCACGTGCGAGGGGTTCCTAGTAAACTTGTGACGGACAGATTCTGAAGAACTGAAACATCGTTTCTGACACCTGAAGGTTAACACCTAGGTTCTTAAAAAAAAAAAAAAAAAAAAAAATCCCTGCCAAGCCTTATGCCTGGGTGCCAAAGACAGCGAGGGGCTGTGCCAATCAGGGTGGCTGCTCCCCGTGGGGAGCAGAGCGTGGGTGTAGCCGCAGGAGCAGTTACCTAGTTTGGAAGCTGGGAGGGGGAGGCGGGGGTGTAGTGGTGGTGAGTAAGCCAGCTTCAGTCCCCCGGGGAACATCTTGCCTCGTTCCTCTGACTAATGAATAGCGTTTTACTAATTACCTATTACAGAGAAGGAGTGGCCGGGCGCAATGATTTCGGCCGCTAATCTCACCTGCACTGGAGGTACCGAAGTCTATTTATCTAACGGGAAAGCCACTTGCTCAACACAACAGAGGAAGCCAACACCACACAATGCTTTTGCCAAGATTCGTTCGTTCAAAAATGAACACTGGCTTAAATGATGTGCCTCAAAGCACAGGAAACGGGAGAAAAGTGAGGGAGAGGGAGGGAGAGAGGCGGGTTGGGGGGGCGGTTGGAATCTTTGCTAAGTCTTGCAGCCACAGCTGGAACCCTGTCCCCTGTCGGCGAGCCATGCCCCGCCAGCCCTAGACAGGGTAGGGGCTAGAGGGGGTCCACCCTACACGCACCCTCAGCCTGTTGAGGCAGAAAGTTAACAAACACGCCAGGTGCACGCGTCGGGGTGGCAACAAACCCCACGAACGAGGAAACAAAAAGTTGATCGGGCCAGCCGGACGCAAAGCCCCGGCCGGCCGGACCTCAGCACAGGGACCCGAAGGCAATTCCTGCACCGCCGACGGGGGACGCGCGCCGCCACCGCGCACCTGGAGCCACTCCCCTGCGCACCTGGCGAGCCCACGCGAGGGCCAGGTGCCGGCCAGCCGGCCCGGGGACCGTCGAGGCACGAGCTCCGGCTCCTAGACGCTCCCTCCCACGCCCCGCCCACGTGTCCCGTAGACCCTGCGCGTCCACTTCCCTCGCGGCCCGACCCGCAGCCACAGACCTGCGGCCTCAGCAGTCCCTCGCGGGCGGCTCGGGGTTGGCAAGGAAGCACGCCGAGCACCCGGGCCCCGGGGACGCGCCCACACCACGGGCGACAGCGAGCTGGCGGACCCGGAGGAGCCAGCGGCCGCCGGCTCCGTGCGGCGCGGCGCGAGGCTGGGCCTGGGGGGCGTCTGCAGCCCCGGGAAGGGGCGCGCCAGGGAGGCCGGGCCGCTGCCGCTGCGTTCATTGGTCCCGGGAGCTGTTCGTTAAGGCAGGGCCCCGCCCCCGCCTCCCGCGCTGCCCCGCCCCGTCTCGTGCGGCGCAGGCCGGAAGGAAGAGCTGCACTTCCGTTCAGAGGCCCGTATTGGGGAGCGGGACTTAGGTTTGGCGTGGTTCTGTGTCCGGAAGCCCTGCTGCCGGGAGGAGAGGTTACCCAGTCTTGGGGAGACCAGACCAGCTCCCCCTCCTGCCCCGTGTCCAGCTCTCTGCTTTTGACTGTGTTTAGTGACAAAACCCGCAGGCACGTTTGGGTCTGCAAAGACAACGCTCCTCATTCCCCACCTCCCCAACCCACTCACACCCACGTCCATCCCCGTCCTCGGCCCCGTTGTCTGTGCTCTGGGCTTTCTTGTTAATTATTCCCCTTGGCGTGCTCCTCCAGAGTCGAGTCCTGGATATTACTCTTAGTTTGCTGGTCAGCCCTTTTTCCTCTCTTTGAGACAGGGTTTCGCCACGTAGCTCTGGGTGGCCTGAAACTGTGTAGACGAGTTTGGCCTCAGACACAGGGCTCCCTCAGCCTCCGCCTCCTGAGTGCTGGTTATAAGGGTCTGTACCCAGATTGGGTTTTGGTAGTGCCTGTCATCTAATTCCAACAAACTGCTTCTTCCTCCCTGCCGGTCCCGGTTAGATCTTTTCCCCCTTTGGGTATGAGCTGTGACTACCAAGAACACTCTGCTCAGAATGTTCTCTTATTCCTTCAAGTGACTCGGGGACAGTGTAAGTGCCCTGAGGTCCGTGTCTCTGCAGGGAGCAGTGTTCAACTTCTGCTTGATTTCTGTAACGCGAGAGTGGTAGTCCTTCTCGTGGGAAGTAGGTGCCCGCTATTGAGAGTTCAAAGTCTAGATCGTCCTCCTGTAGTCCCAACACTGCGGAGGACAAGTCCAGCTCTTGCCTGGGCTAAATGCAGAGACAGAGTTCTGTCACGGACGTACAATCAGGCAGGGACTTGCCGTGCAGCAGAACAGAAAGACAGGGAGTTATGGGGAAAGGAAAAGGAATCCACCATCCCAGAGCTAGATGAAGCCTCTCGAAAGCTGCAGGCAGGAATTCCAGCCACAACACTCGCGGTAAAGGCTGCTTCCATAAAAAATGATATTCACTGGGACTGGAGAGATGGTTCGTAGGTGAAGAGCACTGGCTGCTCTTCCAAAGGTCCTGGGTTCAATTCCCAGCAACCACATGGTAGCTCGAAACCATCTATAATGAGATCTGGCATGCAGGCATACGTGCAGGCAGAATACTGCATAAATAATAAATAAATCTTAAAAAAAAAAGAAAGAATGTTCACCTCATGTTATGTCATATTAAAATAGGCCTGAACGTATTTGACTTTTGTCTGGGTCTCATTCGTTTCCCCCTAGACACCTGGGATTCTCAAGGGAGACTATATCACCTTTGTTTACAGTAAAAAATATCCCACCTTAGGGCTGCTGAGATGGCTCAGCAGTTAAGAGCTGCTCTTGCAAAAGACCCAAGTTTGATCCCCAGAACCCCTGTTGTAGCTCACAACCACCTGTAACTCCAGTTCCAGGGGATCTGATGATGCTCTTTTCTGGCCTCTGTGGGCATCAGACACACACACGGTATACATACATACATTCAGGGAAGTCAATGATACACACAAAACAAAAAGAAACCTATAAGGATGCCCTACCTCCCTGCTGTCCTCTGACCTCGGCGGCTGTAATCTTGACAGGTGTCCCTCAGGGGTCACTGTCAAGTGAAGAGTGCAGAGGTGAAGAGTACTTGCTGCTCTTGTAGTAGAGCAGAGTTTGGTTCAAGCACCCATGTGAGCACAAAGCCAGCTGTAGCTCCTACTCCGGAAGCTCTAACACCATCTTCTGGCTCTCTGAATATGCCCCCCCCACATATAAAAATGGATCTTAAAAAATGAAAAAAAATCATATTTAAAGTCATAGGACCCAGGTTCAGTTCGCAGCACCTACATAGTGGCTCATAACCAACTGTAACTGGTTGTTACTGTAACCGGCTAACAACCAGGTAACCAGTAACCAGGTGTAGGAAGCGGGGGGGGGGGGGAGCGAGGCAGCATTACATTATTTTGACTAGTTAAACGTAATCGATTTTGTTCCAAGTGTATAGACAAAGAACTGATTGGCTGGGATTTAGCGTTGGGAAGCTTGGGGGGGGGGGGGGATTCCAGCTTTCTGGAAGTCTTAACTCTAACAAGTGTAACTCAATGGGAACACGCATTTATCATCTATTGTTGTATTCTAAGCAGCAAGTATTGAACTATTGAATTGTATCCTGGTCTCAGGCATGTTAGGGCCCGAGAACTTGAACTTAATTTCACCTTGTGATCAAAATGGAGACTTGGAGGCAAAATGGCTTCTGATATGTTAAAGGGGACAGCAGGTGTTAGCAGAGGAGCTACGGTTAGGCTAAGAGCTAAAGTAGGTCTCATCGAAGCAGCTATAGAGTTTAAGCAAGTTACAACAGTACAAATTACATAAGAGGGAGGAAGCCATGCTGGCTCTGAGGTTTTTTACTTCAACAGTCAGGACAGTGGGACACACCAAAAGAAGAGCAGGCTTGGGGCGTGCTATGACTCAAAGGAGGTTTTTTCCACAGGCAGAGCTGGTTCTGCCCGGGAGAGCTGACCTGGCACTGGCTGGCCAGCGGCTGGCTAAAGGCCAGTTGCTGCTCATGGATGTTGGAGTAACTTCAAGACAATCACTGAAGTCTGAGGCCTCTGAGGCACCTGTGGCAGAGGGAGGGCCACGTGAAGAAGAACTAGTCCCATCAGTTAACCCTCTCTCATAGGCACACCCTATGATGTGCTTCCTCACCCTTCACAGTGTGCTTTCTGCTGCTTCTCCCCACTCATCCTAGCGCCTCCAAGGGCTGTAGACAGAACCCACAGAAACCATGAGCCAGAACAAGTGCTCTTTCCCGTTAGGGGGACCTGCCAGGCATTTTGGCCACACTGGTGAAAGGCTAACTTATACAATACCCTTATACCAGTCTGTATCACTGAATCACGGCTATGGGAGTCATAGCATGCGACATCTGAGGCAGGACACGGGGCAGTCCAGTGTTAGCCCTGGCTTCTGTAGGACTGATCGTCTGGGGAGGATTGCAGCGGTTGTCTTGAGGTGACTGCAAAAGCCTGTGGAGAGAGCTCTTTGAGCAGCAACTAGCCTCTAGCCAGCCCCTCGCCAGCCATGGAGTGAGCTGTCCCGTTAGCAGATCAGAGAGCTCCAGGTCAGCTCTGGCTGACAGCGGCATTGATCCTGGGCAGGACTACCTCTGCTTATCACTCTCAAGCACGGAAACTCTGAAGACAGTAGCTTATTGTTGTGAGGGATAGGTCTGGGAGGGGGTCTTTTATTATACAGTGATAGCTAATCCATACAGTACTGATCACCAATATGAATATACCATGATGTATATATTTCCTAAGCCTGGAGGTTTAGGTTGTTTATATATATATGAGATATACATACATACATACATATATATATATATAAAACATTAATATATGTGTGTGAATATATATTATATGTATGAATGTATTACCTGTATATATATCTGTGCACCTCCTGGTGCTCAGGAGGCCAGAACAGAGTATCAGATCCTCTGAAGCTGGAGTTACAGATGGTTGTGAGCCACCATTGGGTGCTGGGAACCAAACCCAGATCCTCTGCGAAACAGCAAGTGCTTTTAACCACAGAGCCACCTCTCCAGCCCCTGTCTTTCTGCTGTCGTTTTCAGGTAGCCTGGACTTTCCTGGAACTGTCTGTGTAGACCAGGTTAGCCTGCAAGAGATCTGCCTGCTTTTGCTTTTCCAGGGCTAGGATTAAAGAAATGCACCACCATGCCCAGGGCTCAGTCTCTTTCTATTTTTATGCAGGTTTAAGTGATGCTGTAAGAACATTCTTAGACATATATAATTCTTTAGGAAATGTTTCTAGAAATAGACTTGAAAGAACTCATATTCTAATTTATGACAGAAGTTGGCAAAGTACATCCCAAAAAGATGAACAATTCCATTACTTTAATTTTTATTACCAGTTCGTATTACAGCTAGGCTTTCTCTGTACCTTGGCCAACAGTGGACATATTTAATCTTTGCCAGTGTTAGATGAAAAATAATATATCATTAGTGTAGGAGTTTTGAGGAGTGGGGGGCAGCCTCCTGGGCATAGGATGCATGACTTTGCACATGCTGGGCAAATGCTCTACCATCTATCCATAGACTTACTCCTCAGCTCTCCATTTTTCTCAGCAGGGCCTTGAACACAGTATAGATAGCCCAGGATAGCCTGAAACTCACCATGTAGCTCAGGATGAGTGTGAACTCAAGATCATTTTGTCCCATTCTTCTAAGTACTGGGATTATAGGTGTGTATCACCTGATCCCCTGTATGTATTTATTATGTAAAAGGGATGATATCAGGATGTTTATGTATTTATTTATTTTTACTATGATCACTTTTTATAATCTTTGTCCCGTGAACTGCCATGCAGGTGCTGGGAATTGAACCCCGGGTCATCTGGAAGAGCAGCCACTGCTGCTTAACCAATGAACAAAGAAGCAAGGCTGCATGCCTATGATCCCAGCGCTTCAGAAGTGAAGGCAGAGGGCTGGAGGGAGCACAGTGAGTAGGAGCTCCCGCTGCCCGGCAGAGTCAGATTCCCAGCACCCACAGTGGCTGCTCACAACCACCTACAACTCTAGTCTCAGGGCACTGGGGGCCCTGTTTGGTCTCTGGGGGGCACCTGCCTTCACACACCCCTCCTTCCACACACATAATTTAAAAACAATAAGTATTTTGAGGAGAAGACAAGAAACGAGACAAGTGACAAGGCTGACGTGACAACGGAGAAGCAGCTAAATGGTAGCGTGCCTGCCTCTGCGTACAGGGCCACGGGTGTGACCCCTGGCGCCCACAAGAAGGCACACCGGCAAACAGAACCACACGTGCATCTCCACACGACTGAAATTACTGCCTCTTTACAGAAGAGCGCTTTTTCATCGCTGAGAGAGAAACTGGTTATTATACCACCTCTAAGCACGGCAATTAGTTCTGCCACTCTGTATATTGCTTTGACGAACCTCAGAGTCATTTTCCAGGTTCTGTGGTACAATTGTGTCGAATACACTAAGGCATGGGGGGTGGGGGATGAGCATCCGTGACAGGAGCATGAACGCAGTTCAGGAAAGTTTGGCCCAGGGCTGTAGGGACAGCTCAGAAGTCAAGAGCACTTGTTCTTGCAGAAACCCAGGTCGGGCTTCTGGATTTCACCTCCCCTGTGCTGGGATTACAGAGGTGTGGCACCGATCCTGGTTACCAATGTCTTCATGACATAGCAGTGGTCTCCGAGTTTTGTTTTTTTTTTTTTTTTTTTTTTGTCATATGATAATTATTTCTCTTCTCCCCCTTTCTGTATACATATAAATATGTTCAACTAAAGTCAGTAGAAATGGAATTCCTAATAATTTCTGCCTGGGTTGTTTCACATCTTCCTTGTGTGTGGCTCCACGTCAGGAACCGCAGAGCAAAGGTCTGTCTTTGGCATTTTTCTCAGCCTGGTTTGGCTCACTTAAGCCTTTTATAATTTTGTAGTGCCGAGAATGAATTCTGGTCCTTTTGCATAGCTGACAAGGGCTCTACCACTAAGCCTTACTCAGCTCCTCACTGGGGGATTCTAGGCAGATGCTCTACCACTGAGTCACACCCCAGCCCCTCACTGGGGGATTCTAGGCAGGGGTTCTACCACTCAGCCACACCCCAGCCCCTCACTGGGGGATTCTAGGCAGGGGCTCTACCACTGAACCACACCCCAGCCCCTCACTGGGGGATTCTAGGCAGGGGTTCTACCACTCAGCCACACCCCAGCCCCTCACTGGGGGATTCTAGGCAGGTGCTCTACCACTGAGCCACACCCCAGTCCCTCACTGGGGGATTCTAGGCAGGGGCTCTACCACTGAGCCACACCCCAGCCTCTCACTGGGGGATTCTAGGCAAGGGCTCTACCACTGAGCCACACACCCCAGCCCCTCACTGGGGATTCTAGGCAGGGGCTCTACCACTGAGCCACACCCCAGCCCCTCACTGGGGGAGTCTAGGCAGGGGCTCTACCACTGAGCAGTGTTCCCAGCTTGAATACTTATTTCTAAAGGAAGTCATACAGCTCTATGACCTTTGCCAGTGCTCATGGATTGTTACACAGCTGCATGGGAGCTGACGTTGTCCTGACTTCTCCTTTCCAGCCTTTAAGTACCTGTCCACAAGGCCCCCTCTCTGTGAGAATCTGCAGACAAGACATTTTGAGATGTTGTCAATACTTTTCTCTTCCTTTGTAAAGGTAGTATTAGCTAGACTGGAGTGGGTTAAAACAGTGAATTTCATGGGTGGGTAGGTAGACATGTGTGCTATTAGCTAAGAGAACAACAGGTCAGAGTTAAGTTCACAGAGCTTTGAAGCATCAGGTTTTTTTTTTTTTTTTTTTTTTTTTTTTTTTTCATTTTCTTCCTTCACACCTGCTATCCTTCCTACCTTGACTTCTCTGCCCTTTTTTTTTTTCTTTTTCATTTCCATAGTTACCCTCCACACTTCATCTTCAGGGTTGGAATCTGTGTTATTTCTGAATTAGCCATAAGAATAGTTCAACTATCCAGTGACAGCGGATGACGGTGCTTGACCGCATCAGCTTTTCAGGGCGATGATTTCCACTTGCTCATGCTTCTCAACAAACAATCTGTGGGCGTCACTGGTCCTCCCGGCTTGTTTCTCCACACTACTCTCGCTCCACCTCTGTGTAACAGATGGGTCTGTATGGGCGTCTGAGACCCAGGTGCCTCGGCACATCGTCTGGCTTCAGATTCTTTTGGGGTTCTCCTATAGGGATAAGTAGAACTTTGAGCTGAAATGGGTATGTTTCTAGAGCTCACAAACCCAGGTATTTTATCATCCCTGTTCCGTGCTGGGTTTTCACTAACACTCTTTCAGCCTTCCCCTAGACCCTTCCTGAGAGGCCCTGGATGGGGGTGAGCCAGTCAGAGTGTGGCCCCTCCCTTCTCCTCCCCCCACTTCTCCTCCATGACATTTATTTATTGTATGTCTGTGTACGTATGGAGGGCACAAGATAACTGTGGATTCAGTTCTCACCTCCACCATGTGGCTTCCTGGTTTGGCAGCACATGAACTAACCTACTGAGCCATCTTGGGGCCAGAGGCAGGGCCTTACTGTCAAACCCTGGGGCTCACAGGTTCTAGCTCACTCCGTGGCTCCCGCCTCTGACTTCTGAGCACTGGGATCCCAGGCAGGCCACTTGTGCCCAGCTGGTGTTCAGGTGTGTTCTGAAGACCCTAACAGCAGTCTTTATGCTTGCTGCTCTCAGGGGTCGGGCCTTAGCTAAGACTCTCCCCGCCTCCACCCCCAGCCCCCAGCCCCCAGCCCCCAGCCCCACCTGTGGTTACATTTCACAGATGGAGGGCTCTCTGACGCTTGTGCGTCTTTTGTGGAGAAATGTCTGTTGAAGCCCTTTGCCCACTTTTGAAGAAGGATAATGAAAACTCCTTTGGTGCCGGTGGGCTCTCATGTGCCATCAGCCATATTTCATCACCACCACTTTCCCACACATCTCACGGAGCTACTGTAACAGAGGGTGGGCACGGAGTCTAGCTGAGCACTCACTCGCTCAGCTTAAAGTCACACCCATGTCAGAGCCTGGGGAGATGGCTCAGAGATGAAGGGTAATGGCTCCTCTTCAAGAACATCCAGGTTCGGTTGCCAGCCCCCATGTGATGACTCATAGCCATCTGTAGCTCCCCTGTCCAGGGACCTGACATCTTCTCTGGCCTCCACAGGCAGCACACACACATGATACACACACAGACGCACATGAGGCAAACCCCCAAACACAGAAAACACATACAGGTAATTCTACCTCGAGGGGTCAGTAGCTGCTGTGTTAATAGTGACACATCGGCAAGGACTGTCTGCTACTGTACCTGCTTTTACTTTTACCCAGCAGGAAGGACTTTCCCTCAGAGTGGACAGGAGCCCGTGCCACATTAGGCATGAAGACTAGGAGGGCCTTCAAGGTCCAAGTTTCAGTGCCTTATCCTTCCTAATGATGTCCCGTCTCCCGACACTTCCAGAAGCTCCCAATGTTCCTCTCGTCTCTCCAAATATCACCATGATCTGGGAATCAAGCAATCGACACATGCTCCTTGGGAGGCTTTTCATAATCAAATGCTTAACAGGCACTGATGTGCAGATAGCAATCTGTACAATATGGTTCAAGAACCAGAAGAAAAGATTTGAAAATATCTACTGCAAAGAATTGGTGAACGGGGATACGGAGATGGCTTAAAGTCTGGTAGGAGTGCCCACTGCTTTTGCAGAGGGTCAGAGTTCGGTCCCAGGACTCACATCAGGACACTCATAACCACCTGTATGTCAGCTCCAAAGGACTGAATGTTCTCTTCTGGCCGCTGCGGACTCACTCACACGGGCATAGTTGAGAAGAGCTATCGATTTGTCTGCCCCAATTCAAGTGGAAAACATTTTCTACCGAAGGCCAAGGTCAAATGTGTTCTGTTTGACCTTGACACGGCATCTTAAGCAGCATGATTAACAAAGCTAGTGTATGGGAAGAGCACGGAACAGAAAAGCAGAGCCAAAAATAACTTACAGTTATTAATACCAGTAAATGGTTCAATGTGAATCTAAAATCTGACTATTTATCTGATTTGGTAGGAAATGCAGATTCACTCATTGTACATGCTTTCCTTTTCACGGAAGAATAAATTGTTTTCCTTAGCACCAGTTCTAAAAGCACTACCACTGAGCCACACCCCCAGCCCCTCACTGGGGGATTCTAGGCAGGGGCTCTACCACTGAGTCACATCTACAGTTCTGGATTTCTCTTTTTAACTGGAAATAGAATTTTATGACATAGGTTTTTCTTGAGCTGTCTCAGGGACATAAAAACTCAACTAGTAGATGCTTGCCAAATGCTTTAATAAAGCAGCTGAACGGTGCTGTTTAAATGCCCAGTTACTGGGAGGCTGAGATTCATTGTTCCAACCCTTCAGGAATTTTAGACAAGGCTGGGTGTAGCTACATTTTGATTCTGCACTTCTGTTCACCCCAGAGGAATGCTACAGTTGTAGCATTTTGATTGAATTATGTATCTTTTTCTTTGCGCCTCTCTTCCACATGCTCTCTGTTTGTTTGGTGTTTGGGGTGCTTTCCTGTTGCGCTGATAAAACATCGGACCAAAGCAGCTGACAGAAGGAAGGGTTATTTGGTATCATAGTTCTAGAGGGTTAAGAGTTCATCGTGGCCGGGAGGCACAGCAGCAAGCAACAGGCACAGCATCGGAAGCAGGAAGCTGACAGCTCACATCTTCAAATGCAAAACAGAAAGCAGACTAGAAATCCCATGAGTTTAAACTTATCAAAGTCCTTCAACAAGACCACACCTCCTTAGCCTCCCCAAACAGGGGACTAAGTGTTGAAACATGTGAGGGACATTCTCATTCGTTCAGTAAGGTTCAACATAGCTGGAAAGTATTGTTAAGCTCTGCCCACTTAATTTTTTTTTTAATTCTTTGACAGTTTGATTCACAGATATGATGAAGTTTAGTTGTTTTACCCCTCCTGCTCCCGACGAAGCCATTCTTGTTTTCAACAAGTCCCCTGCCTACTTTCATTTCTCCTTTTTTGTCTGAGACCCCCTGAGTTTATTTAGAGTTGCTCATATGAGTATGGGAGCATGGGCAACTATCAGCGGCTACAGTGCTAAAGAAAATGATATAGCCTCCAGGGCCCCAGCAGCCATTAACTGTTAACCGTGCCTTGGGGAGGGCCCTTCCTTCATCCCTGATGAAATGCCGACGGGCCCAGTCTTGCTCAGTTAACAGCTGCAGCATCAGTGAGCTCATGCATGTGCTGGTGCTGCTATGTCCAGAAGACATCTTTTTGCTGCACACCAGCCCATCCTGCGAGATTCCCCGAGCCTTGAAGGACATGATGAAGCTGTCCATCATTTATTCTCAGCATTTTGGCCAGTTATTAACCCCCCTTCCCCGCTGCAGCACGTGGCTTTTCCGATGAAGGCTGGGGACATACCTCATCTCAGATAGAGACCCTAAGGTTGGGAGTGAAGTGTGAGCATGATTCCCCTCCTCAAATAGTGAACAAGAGCTGGGAATTTTCTGTCCATTTAACCTCTTCTTTTTTTTTTTTTTGAAGATTTATTTATTCATTTAGTTTATCTGTATGCGTGTGCCAAGTACACGCTGGTGACCGTGGAGGCCAGAAGAAGGTGTCGGATCCCCTGGAACTAGAGTTACAGGTGGTTGTGAGCTGCCCAGTGCAGGTGCTGGGACCTGAGCTCTGGTCCTCCGGAAAAGCAGCAAGTGGTCTTAACTGCTGAGCTTTCTGTGCAGGGGACCCCATCTCCCTGGCCCACACTTAATCCTTTTAAGTGTAAGTGACATCAGTAGATGTTGGCTAAACACAGAGCTGATTTTTAAAAATAAGACTTTGTTTTTATTTGATGTATATGGATATTTTGCTACATGTGTGTCAGGGTACCACATATGTCAGGTTCACAGAGATTGGAAGAGGGTGTTGGATTCCCTGGAACTGGAGTTACAGGTGGTTACAAGAAACCATGTGGGGCTGAGAATTGAACCCAGGTCCTCAGGAAAAGCAGCCAGTGCTGCTCTTAACTGCCAAGCCACCTCTCCAGCCCCTGATTCCATTTCCTTTTCCTCCCTTTGCCATTTCCTCCCTGACCGCAAGGCCACTTGGTGGAATGTGGGGTGATATTCCAAGGCTGTGGTGCACTGTTCTGCATCAACAGGTTAGTCTCTGGACCTCAGGTTTCCGGCTGCTGAGCACCAATGTCCTGCTGAAGGAACGACCTCTTCCAAAGTTATACAGACATCGCTGAGCCTGGGGTGAGAATGTGTGAGTGTGTGTGTGCTAGTGTGTGTGTGTGTGTGTGTGTGTGTGTGTGTGTGTGTGTGCATGTGTGCTTATGTGCAGGTGCCCATAGAGGCCAGCACAGGGTGTCAGATACCCTAGAGGATGATTGATTTCCCACATCTGTTTGTTTAATCAATCAATCAATCAATCAATCAATTAATTAATTAATAAAATTTTAATTAATTAAGGTCTTACTATGGAGTCTTGGGTGGCCCAGAGCCCTCTATGTAGACAGGCTGGCCTCGAACTCATAAATGTGTTTTTTACACATTCTTCAACAGCTATGTCCCCCTAGATGTGCTAAGACTGTCCCTTACCCAGGCCAAGAGAACCTTGCCCCCTTTATTCTGGCTGGTTAGGGTCACTGGGTTCTTTTGGGGCAATACCAATCTCACAGTCAGGCATAGACAATATGATAGAAAAAACGGGTACATCAGTTAAAGAAAATGTTAAAGCTAAAAACTTCCTGACACGAAAAACATCCAGGAAATCTGAGATAGCATGAAAAGACCTAACCTATGAAAAATAGGAATGGAAGAAGGTGAAGAGTCCCAGCTCCAAGGACCAGAAAATATTTAGAACAAAATCATAAAAACTTCTCTCAACCTAAAGAAAGAGATGCCTACAAACGTACAAGAAACATACATAACACCAATCAGACTGGACGAGAAAAGAAAATCCTCCTGCCACATAATAATCAAAACAACAACAAAAAAAGAGTATTAAAAGCTGCAAGGGAAAAAAAGGTCAATTACATATCAATGCAGACCTATCAGAATTACATCTAACTTCCCATCATAGACTTTAAAAGACAGAAGTGCCTAAACAGACATTTTGCAAACCCTAAGAGATCACAGATGTCAGCTCAGACTACTATATCCAGCAAAACACCATAGATGGAGAAAACAAGATAGTCCAAGACAAAAACAACTTTAAACAATAGCTATCCACAAATCCAGGCCTATAGAAGGAAAACTCCATCCCAATGAGGGTAACTACATCCAAGAAAACACTGGAAAGAAATAACTTCAAACCAGCAAAAACAAAAGAGAAACACACACTCACACACACACACACACACACACACTAACACCACCAATATTAAAATAACAGGAATTAACAATTGTTGGTCATTAATAGCTCTCAACATCAGTGGTCTCAATTCACCAATAAAAAGACACAGGCTAAATGAATTGTTGCAAAAACAGGATCCCTCATTCTGCTACATTCAAGAAACATACCTCACCAACAAAGATAAATACTACCTCAGAGTAAAGGGCTGGAAAAAGGTTTTCCAAGCAAACAGACACAAGATACAAGCTGGAGTAGCTATTCTGATATCTAATAAGACAGACTTTCAACCAAAATTAATCAAGAGAGATTTAAAAGGGCACTTCATACTCATCAAAGGAAAAATCCACCACGATGACATCTCAATTCTGAACATATATGCTCCAAACACAAGGGCACCCATATTCATAAAAGAAACACACTGAATATTAAATTACACATCAAATCCCACACATAAATATTAGGAGACTTCAAGACACCTCTCTTACCAATGGACAGATCATTGGTGAGACAGACACTAACCGATGTAATGAGTCAATTGGACCTAAAAAATATCTACAGAACATTCCATCCAAACACAAAGGAATACACCTTTTTCTCAGCATCTCATGGAATCTTCTCCAAAACAGACCACATACTCAGTCACAAAGCAAGCCTCAACAGAGACACCAAAAATTGAAATACCACCTTGTATTCTATCAGATCACCATGGATTAAAGCATCAATAATAACAGAAACAATAGAGTGCCTACAAACTCATAAAAACTGAACAGCTCTCTACTCAATGACCACTGGGTCAGGAAGGAAATAAAAAATAAAAATAAAAACTTTCTAGAATTCAATGAAAAGAAAGGCACAACATACCCACACTTGTGGAAAAAAAATGAAGACAGTGCTAAGAAAAAAGTTTATAGCACTATGTACCTTCATAAAGAAAAAAAGAGAGATCTCATACTAGCAATTTAAAAGCACACCTGAAAACTCTAGAACAAAAAAAAAGCAAAGAGGAATAGACAGCAGGAAACAATCAAACTCAAGGCTGAAACCAAAAAAGTAAAAACAAGAAAGATAATCCAAAGAATCAACAAAACCAAGAGCTAGTTCTTTGAGAAAATCAACAAGATAAACAAACTGTTAGCCAAACTAGCTAAAAGGCAGAGGGAGAGTATCCAAATTAACAAAATCAGAAATGAAAAGGGGGACATAACAACAGATACTGAAGAAATCCAAAGAATCATTAGGTCTTACTTCAACCGCCTGCATTCCAAAAAATTGGAAAATCTAAAGGAAATTGATGATTTATCTGATAGATTTCACTGACCAAGGTTAAATCACAATCAGATAAACAGTTTAAGCAGTATTATAGCCCCTAAGGAAATAGAAGCAATCATCAAAAGTCTCCCAACCAAAAAAAAAAAAAAAAAAAAAAAAAAAAAAAAAAAAAAGCCCAGATGATTTTAGTGCAGAATTTTATCAGACTTTCAAAGAAGAGCTAATACCAATACTCCTCAAACTATTCCACAAAATAGAGACAGAAGGAATGGTGCCAAACTCAGTCTATGAGGCCACAGTCACCCTGATACCTAAATCATACAAAGACACAAAAAGAAACAGAATTTCAGGTCAGTTTCCCTTATAGACATTGACACAAAAATACTCAGTAAAATACTCAAAAACTGAATCCAGGAACACATCAAAAATATCATCCACCATGATCAAGGAGGTTTCATCCCAGGGATGCAGGGATGGTTCAACATATGAAAATCCATTAACATAATCCACCATATAAACAAAATGAAAGAAAAATAAGCACATGATCATCTAATTAGGTACTGAAAAAGCTTTTGACAAAATCCAACACCCCTTCATATTTAAAGTCTTGAAGAGATCAGAGATACAAGGCATATACCTAAATACAATATACAGCAAGCCTATAGACAACATCAAGTTAAATGGAGGGAAACTCAAAGCAATTTCACTGAAATTAGGGACAAGACAAGGCTGCCCACTCTCCCCATATCTTTTCAATATAATACTTAAAGTCTTAGATAGAGCAATAAGACAACTAAAGGAGATTAAGGTGATACAAATTAGAAGAAAAAGAAGCCAAAGTATTGCTTTTTGCAGATGATATCATAGTATACCTAAGTGACCCCCCCAAATTCTACGAGGGCACACCTACACCTGATAAAACCCTTGTATCCAGAAAAGTGGTTGGACTCAAAATTAACTCCAAAAAAATCAGTAGCCCTCCTGTATACAAATGACAACGGGCTGAGAAAGAAATTAGGGAAACAACACCATCCACGATAGTCACGAATAATATAAAGTATCTTGGTGTAACTTTAACCAAGCCAGTGAAAGACTTGTATGACAAGAACTTCAAGTCTCTGAAGAAAGAAATTGAAGAAGATATCAGAAGATGGAAAGATCTCCCATGTTCATGGATCCATAGGCTTAACATAGTAAAAATGGCCATCTTACCAAAAGCAATCTATAGATTCAATGTAATTACCATTAAAATACCAACACAAAATTCTTTACAGACCTTGAAAGAGCAATTCTCAACTTCATATGGAAAAGCAAAAACCCAGAATAGCTAAAACAATCCTGTACAATGAAAGAACTTCTGGAGGTAGTTTTAAGCAGTACTACAGAGCAACAGAAATAAACTACCGTACTGCCATAGAAACAGACTAGTAGATCAATGGAATCAAACCGAAGACCAGAAATAAATCCACACACCTTCTGACACTTGTTTTTTGACAAAGAAGCCAAAATCATACAAAGGAAAAATGATAGCATCTTCAGTAAATGATACTGGTCTAACTGAATGTCTGTATGTAGAAAGATGCAAATAGATCCATATTTACCCTGCACAGAACTCAAGTCCAAGTGGATCAAAGACTTCAACCTAAAACCATGCACTATATCTATAAGAAGAGAAAGTGGGGATCAGCCTTGAACTCAACGGCATAGGAGACAATTTCCTGAACAGAGCACCAACAGCTCAGGCTCTAAGATCTATAATTAATAAATGGGACCTTCATGAAACTGAAAACCTTCTGTAAACTGTTAACAGAACAAAATGACAGCCTACAGATTGGGAAAAGATGTCCACCAACCCTACATCTGACAAAAGACTAATATCCAAAATATATAATGAACTCCAGAAATTAAACACCAACAAACCAAATAATCCAGTTAAAAAATCTGGTACAGAACTAAACAGAGAATTCTCAACAGAGAAATCTTGAATGGCTGAGAAGCACTTAAAAATGTTCAATATCCTTAGTCCTAGGGAAATACAAATCAAAACAACACTGACATTCCATCTTACACCCATTTGAATGGCTAAGATAAAAAACTCAAGTGACAGCACATGCTGGAGAGGATGTAGAGAAAGGGGAACCCTCCTCCATTGCTGGTGGGAGTGGAAAACTGTAGAACCACTTTGGAAATCAATCTGGAGACTTCTCAGAAAATTGGGAACAGCTCTACCTCAAGACCCAGCTATACCCCAATAGATGTTTCACCACCACGTTCATAGAGGCTTTATTAGTAACAGCCAGAAACTGGAAACAACCCAGATGTCCTTCAACCAAAGAATGGATAAAGAAACTGTGGGACATTTACACAATACAAGAATACTCAACTATTAAAAAAAAAAAAAAAAAAAGGAAATCATAAAATCTGCAGGCAAATGGATGGAACTGGAAAAGGTCATCCTGAGTGAGGTAACCCAGACCCAGAAAGTCATACATGGTATATACTCAGTTACCAGTGTATGTTAGCCATAGAGTACAGGATAACCATATAATTCACAGACCCAAAGAAGCTAGGTAACAAGAAAGGCCCCAGGGAGGATGCTTGAATCTCACTGAAAAGGGGAAATAAAATAGACAGAGGACAGGCTTGAACAGAGGGAGCACGACAGGAGAGGGAGTGCTGAGGGAAATGAGGGTAGGGACCAGATGTGGGGAGAGCACAGGGCAGGGTGGGGTGGTGGGAGGTCAGAGGGCTTGCATACAGAAGAGAAGCCTTGGGTCCCCCACAGTTTCTGAGACAAGCTGAAGACCTGCGACAGGGTAGGCTCCTGAGAGGATATAGGACACCTCTAGCTGAGACCCTTTGTAGCGGGGGACATGGAATCTGAAGAAGCCACCCTCCCACCAGACAGAGGCTCACCCTCTACTAGGAGGGGAACAACAACCCACCCGCAGAAAGTTGGACCCCAAATTTACCCTGCCTACAAGATGTGCAGGGATAAAGACAGAGCAGAGGTTGAGGGACTGTCCAACCAATTCCTGGGCCACACCAGAGAGCCAACCCTTGACACTATTAACGACCCTGCTATGCTTGCAGATGGGAGCTTAGCCTTGCTGTCCTCTGAGAGACTCCACCCAGCAAGGGATCAAAACAGAGGCTGAGACTCACAGCCAAACACTGGGCAGAGCGCAGGGAGCCTTGTGGGAGAGTTGGGGAAAAAGGATAGAAGGACCCAGAGGAGACGGGAGCTCTACAAGAAGACCAACAGTACCATCTAAACTGGGCCCAGGGAGTTTGTGGATCCTGAAGCACCAACCAAGAGCCGAGTGTGGACTGGACCTAGGCTCCCTACACTTATGTATGTAATGGATATCTTGGTTGTCATGTGGTTCCCTAGGAAGGGGAGCTGGGCTGTCTCTAGCATGGTCTCTGTTGCATGGGTTTTGATCGCTTCCCTCTTGCGGGGCTGCCGTGCCAGGCTACTGTGGAGGAGATTTTCTCAGTCCTGATTCAACGTGATGTGCTGGGTGGGTAGGTGGGGGGGGGGGGAAGAGACATTCCACTTTTCTGAGTAGGGAGGGAGGATCTGATGAAGGAGGGAGGGTGGGACTGGCAGAAGAGGAGGGAGGGGGCTACGATTGGGATGTAAAGTGAATAAATAAATGAACTAATGAAGTAAACACCCCCTCAAACCTGCTTACATAACTGAGTTTTAAAAGAAACCAAAGCATGCACTACAGAGGGCCTGAGATTAAGTCCTGGTGCCCACATTCAGTGGCACACCCCTGCCTGTTACGCCAGCTTCGGGAGATCGACAGGCACCTGTGCGTGTGCCATTCTGTTGGCCATTGCAGGCACCTGTTTGTATTTACATATGTATGAACACACACACACACATATAAATAAAGATTCTCAGACAAAACACCGGAGCTTCCTTTTCAGCATTTGCAGACTGAACACAGGGTTGGTCTGGGATGGCAAGAGGTTGGTGTTTTTAGTTGTATGGTGCTACTAGGCAAGGCCTTTAGTGTCTTCACTGAGAGGAGGAGGTCCTATGTCAGCAAGGGTGTTCTCACAGGGCTGAGAAGTAAGGGTGCTTTTCCAGCCACTCATCCCACACCTGGCTTTCTAATTGATTAATTAATTAGTTAATTAATTAAGACAAGGTCTCACTATGTAGTTATGGAACTCTGTAGACCAGGCTGGCCTCAGACCCACAGAGATCTGCCCACTTCTGCCTCCTGAGTGCTGGGATTAAAGGTGTACGCTGCCACATGGGGCTTACTTTTGGATTGAAACAAACACACATTTCTATGCGTCTGTTTGCATATGCGTGTGCAGGCGCCAGCAAAGGCCTCAGATCCCTGGAGCTAGAGTACCAGGCAGGCGCTCGGCCCCAAGCTCAGGTCCTCTGGAAGTGCAGCCTGGCTCTTAACCACTGGGCCATCTCTCCAGTCCTGGTTTGGGGATTTTGAGACAGGGTTTTGCTCTGTAGCTCAGAGCAAAACTCTTGAACTCTTGAACACACTGCCCTGGCTTCCTGAGTAGGGAGAACCTCAGGTTCCCAACTCCTGTCTCCAATGGTTTGTTTCACATACCTTTTTGTACAGTATTAGCTTCAGGGGAGCAGAAATAAACCCAGCTTAAGATTTCAATCACATTCTGCTATACTTTCTCTCACAAGCCTAAAATAAAAATTTCTAACACCTTTTGTGATTGGATACACTGAATTTAAATAGGACTGCAGCTATAAACAAAAAGAGCAAGCTGTGGATTGATGTGTCTATTTCAGTGAACCACAGCCACTTTATTTCTGAACACGGATACTAAAATTAATAAAATGACAAGTAGAAAAAGCCAAAAATTTGAAGATGTGTACTGTAGTGATAGGCCTTTAAATAAAACCAGTAGGTGTTAATAAAAGACATGAAAAATGAGTACCGTGCTTTTTAATTTTTATGTATTTGGAGACAAGTCTTCACTGTAGCACGAGCTAGCCTCCACTCACACTACATTGTGAGTGGAGGCTAGGCTTGAACTCCTGATCCTCTTGCTCCACCTCCCAAGGGTTGGGATATCAGCTATATACTGCCATGCCCAGGGTGTTTTATTTTGGCAAGCACTTTTCCACTGTGTACACGCTTAGTAGGTCAGAATTTTATGTAGCTTCTTGTGACTTGGCTTTGAACACAGGGTTTCCCATACACTAGACAGACGCCCTGCCATCTCGACAGCCCTAAGATAACATTCTTATTGTTGATTTTCCTCATTTATTTTGATTCTGTGGATGGAACCTAGGTCCTTATGCATGCTACACGCATTGTCTATCACTGAGCTACACCCCATCTGTAGTGCTAATTTAAAAGTGTGTGATCGTTAATGACACCAATGGCAATGACATGGCTATTTGTAAGTACTTCATCTTCATGAAGGGGAAAGCTGGGAAACAATGCACATGGCAGAACTGAAATAAAGATGCTTACTTCTGCTCTCTGTCAGTGGGCCACCGGCTCAGATCCACTGGCTTCCTTTGCAATAGCTGAACCTGAGCACGCAAGGATTCCTTACTTACTGATCTGTGTAAATAAAACTATCTACTTAATATGAAGAGTCCGTGCCTCTGCGGGTTACTGGAGAGATGTCATATACTCAATTTTGCAAACTGTTACAGAATGGCACCGTTGCTATCTGGATTCAGTAACCCAGCTGGTACAGATTTGGTTAAGCGGGACACGAAAAGACCACATCTGAGGACTTCATTATGTGGCCTAACATTCCATTATGTCATTTATAATAGATGTCTAAAATCAGACTTTTAAATCTCAGTGCCTCCTGTAATCTTTAGCAAGGTAAATAGTTCAAAGTGATTACCTGTCATCGGAAAAACCTTAAGCTGGCATAATTCTACCTGTATTTTCTGAATCAAGAGATAAACCTAGAGAGTAAACATATTAAGGTACTGCCCAGAGAATGGGCCTACAGTCCCTAACAGCGTGTAAACCGAGGTCTGCTGCTCACGCTGAAGCCCAAGATCCACACCCTCTTTACCAGAGCAAGCGTTGCTTAGCGATGACTGAGAACACTAGTGAGGGCGGGAGAGGTGGCTCAGTGGTGAAGAACTGTCCCCTGCGCTTCCAGGGCACCCACCAGTGCTGCTCACAACCACCTGCAACTCCAGCTCTAGGAAATCTAACGCCCCCTTCTGGCCTCTGCGGGCACTGTAGCCACGTGGCAGAGACACACTCATGAATAAAAACAAATCCTTAAAATTGTAACAACAGCAACGATGACAAAAAACCCTTCAGACAGCAGACTCGTCTGAGGCCTCACTGAGCCAGAGGTGTTCCTCACTTTACATTTGCTGTTGGTTGATCTGAAGGAAAGCTCTGTGACTTTTCTTTAGACCGTTTGCCGGCAAGCCAAAGCCATGGAAGGCCCTCACCACCCAGTGAGCCCGGCTGCACAGTTCCGCATGCTCGTAGCTGCCACCCGTGTCAGGCTCCAGCCAGCGGTCAGCCTGCCCTCGTGACTTTACTGAGCTCACCTTGCAGCAGCCCGGCCACAGCAGGCTCCGTGAGCGAGTCAGTAGTGATGGGCCCACAGCACTGGATGAAGCCTGGAGGGCAATGCAGACATGGGGAGGTGACAAACTTTAGAGCAGCACAAATCGTGTGACTCGACGTACCCATCACCAAAGTGTGAAGCTTTGGAAGAGGCAGATGGACCACGAGATGGCTTTGTGGGTGAGGGCGTGCACTATGGCAATGTGGGCGACCTGAGTTTGGCCTCAGGAAAGGGTGTACAGGTGGAAGAAGAGAAGCCACTCCGAAGTTTTGTTCTGGCTTGCACAGACGCACTGTGCCACACACTCAGGTCTCACTCACACAGGACAGCTTCAATGGAAGAAACTCAGCCCAGCTCTGACCACCACTGTGAAGTAGCTTTCTTGGTAACTGTTTCACTCTGTTAGCTATGGAGCCCAGAGCTCAGTTGCTGTCTAAGACAGTAAATAATGTGGGCTTTGCGGGTCATCCTATCTGTCACTCAAACAAACACGGCTGTCCTTTCAGAGAGTAAGTTGATAAAAACAAGCTCAAAAAAGGGAAATGATGATGTGGCTGAGATTCAATGAAACTATTGATGAAAGCAAGTGGCAGGCTGGATTTGACATGGAGGCCGGTTTGCCAATCTCGCATGTATACCAGCACTACCTAAGGAAAACATAATGCAAACCATGTATGCGATTAAAAACTTTCTAGTAACCACATTAATGTGTGTTATGATTTAGAAATAAGGTGGCCAAAAAGGCGTGTCAGGTTTGGCTGTGAGCTTTGGGAAGTGACTGTAGCATTAGGGCTCCAACAAGCCAGGCATAGATTTGTCATTTGATGCCACAGTGGGTGGGGTCTGGCTGGAGGGAGCAGCTCCTGGCTCTGCCCTGGGTAAGTCTATCCTGTCTCTCACCTTTGCTTCCTGGGTCACATAATCCCAAAATGATGTCCTACTTCACTGTAGTGTGACAGCAAGAGACATGATCTTGGGGAGAAACCCCTGAAACCATGAGCCAAGTTAACCTAAGAAGGTTTTTTTTTTAAAGGCATTCTACTATAGCAACGAAAAGCTGTAACAAAGTGAAATTACTTTAACGTGTTTTATTGAACTCAATATACCCAAAATATTTTAACACAGTTAACATATAAAACTGCTGAGATAACTTTACATTTCTTTGTACTAAATCATTTCAACTGTTGTGTTTCCCACTTCGAACACAAATCCCATCTCAACTGCTCATGGTCACATGGCTATGGCTGTCACAGGGGACCCTGTGATCTGGATCTAAGTTCGCCAGGCTGTGAGTTCCACAACTAACTTGCATGGCACAGTGTTGAGATCTGGTCCTTGAGAGGTAAGAGACTGGACCACATCACCCTACAGGGACCAGTACAAGGGGTTACAACTATCGAGGAGAAATGCTTGGTTTTAGTCACTTCTGGCTGGGAGGGCCAGGGATTCTAGGGTACAAACTGCTGCCGTCAGGTGACAGCACCCTGACCTCTGCGGTGAATCCAGGGTCAAAGGATTATTTGGTAATAGATCACAAGAGGATCAAAGTATAAACCCAACCTTGTAGTCACCAGCCTTCAGAAGAGTTTTCTGTAAGGGAGCTAGCACCCACATAGCAGCACTGAAAACACTGCCATGGCTGCTGTGCAAGATAAAGAACTGTTTCATAAGGAAGAAGCCCAGAGCCTAACCATAAAGCCTAATCAGCTCTTGGGACACTTTCAATGATTTAAATGCAAGTTTCTAACTCAATAAACCCAATGGATGTGTGCTGCTAATAAAACTTAGAAACAAGTGTTTTTAACAAAAAAGTTTATTACCAAAATACAGTATTTAAGTCAATACATGACAAACTCCTATAAAGCAAAATAAATTATTCTAATTTTGCAGTTCTTCTGAAGGTTGAGGTGCCAGAGAGCTTTCTGCGCTCTTCTGAAGAGGTGGCCTGTTCTACCACAAAACAACTCTAGAGTGTTGGCTTTAAGGCTTGTAGCTGGATGCGCAATATAATGTGACCAAATGCCAATCATTTTAATGATACAGTATCAGAATCAGCTGTTGCTTTTTACGTGGTGTTCCAGAAGTTTCTCAACTTTGGCGACAGAAGCATGGCCATAGTGTTACACAATACTTAGTTCTTTTTAAAAAAAGACACATCTTTATGCCCATGAATGTCAAACTCAAGTTTCTATTAAATATATTTATAGCCTATTACTTTGAGCACCTCGCTGTACAATTTAATAAAGGATTAAATAAGTGTTTATGAAACTGAGAAACAGAGAAGCCTGTTGGTCTCTGTCAAGCCATGTACGCTGTGGAGATGTGATGTAAACACGATGCTCTCATTTGTTTTGTGAGGAAGGAAAGAGTAATTACAAAGCCACCAACGCTAACCTTAGACAGGACTGAAGGGTTCAGGGCAAAAGCTTCAGCTGGTATCATTGCGCTGTGTGGTTTAGCCACAGAGAAACTGAACAAGCATGTGGCTGTTAACAGGCCAGTGAGGGCAGCTGCCAGATCCCTATGCTCAACAGCAAAGGATAAAACGATAAGGTCCTAAAACAGTATTTAGAAGGCTCACGGCCACCACCTCTCTGCCTCATGTTTACTGAATCCAGTAACTGTTTTTAAAGCAGTATTTCCCAGTTGATCTTAGCAGCGCAGGCGGTCAGAGCAGAAGACAGAAGAGGGTTGCCCGCGCCCAGGCTCTCAGCAGTGGTCAGCGCGCTGCTCTGACTGCTGCCCGACTGTGTAAGCATCTCCCCAGCAATGACAAACCACACATACATGCCTCTGCTACTGCCTTTGGGTTAATTTTTTCCCATAGGGTACGGGAGTTTAGACTCATGATTGTAATCCTGTGCTCTCAAGAGACTAGGAAGCATTTCTGAGGAGCCACACTGCTGGAATGGTGGGATACTTTAGGTTATTATTATTTTTTAAACGATTCTGGAAAATTAAAGCCACAGAAAATTCACTGAAGGCTACTACTGTTTAGACTAACAGCAAAATGAACAGAGCTGGTGTGCACAACAGCAGAGGGTAATAAAAATGGAAACATGGAAATTATTTGTATTTGGCATTAAATATAAATGTTTTAATTGTGAAAATATGAGAAAATTTATCTAAATCCATACAGAGTAAATTTAGGGGAATCTATTTAGCATCTATAGATTCACTTTCTTTTTTAAATCTATGTATCTGAAATGAATTAACTTTCACAAATAAATTAAGCCTAGCTTGGCCAGGTGCAGGGGCATGCCTTTAGTCTCAGCACTTAGAGGAGGCCGAGGCAAGCGGGGTTTAGGACCAGCCTGTTCTTCATAGTGAGTTCCAAGTCAGCCAGGGCTATACAGAAAGACACTCCCCTCCCACCCCCCCCAAAAAAAAGGAAAAAAAAGAGAGGGGGGGGCTTCCCAAAACCAAAGAATGGCAAAATTTTAGTCAATTTTCTTTAAATAGTGTCATAAAAATGAGTGACGGACAAAGACAAAACCAATGGGACTGTGTTTCCACATGCCTGGCCCCATACAACAGCCCCAATGCCATGGGAAAGCTAGGAACTCATTTTCTGGACCACAGAACTTTGGGAACAAAAGCTGTAAGGCTTGTCAACACCCACGGACTCTCTCCTTCCATGAGCTGCGCCTAGACTCTGGGTGTGTGAAGATCACCTACATTAGCGGCACTGCAGATCTGCTTTAAGGGAACAGTTAAGTGATCAGAGCTATAAAAACACCACCCTGTTCGCCTCACCCTTTGAAATAATGGTACAAAGCATACAACTAATGAGGTCACATCTGTGTGATATATACTTTAGCACAAATGTACTGAGCTAGATTTCAGTATGTTTTCTTGCACACTAAACAAACGGATTCTTTTAGAAATATACTAGCCACTTGCCAAGTGGTGTTTCTGACAAGAAATCGCTTTTGTTGTGTTTTTTTTATTGTGGCTAGACACACAGTGGTGCTCAACTGCTAAGCCACATACCAGATCTCCAAATTTCTCATTAAAATTCCGCTGTTTAAGAGACTTTATTTTCTTTTAGTGTTTTGCCTGAATTCTGTCTGTGTACCACATGCGTGCTTGGTGCCTGAGGAGGCCAGAGGATACCAGACCCCAGAAATGGAGTTACAGATGGCTGTGAGCCACCATGTGTTTACTGGGAATCAAACGTGGGTCCTGTAGAAGAACGGTCAGTGCTCAAAACTGCTGAGCCATCTCTCTAGTCTTTTTTGAAATTATTTTGTTTAGTTTTGTTTAGAGCCAGGAGTTCAATTTGAAGCCTTGGCTAGCCTGGAACTTGTTATGTAGACCAGGCTAGCCTCAAATTCAGAAATCCACCTACTTCTACCTCCTGAATACACGAACCACCTGTCTCTGATTAAAAAATAGAATGAAGTTGTACTGTATTTTAGTCACCTGGGTTGTTCTGTTAAATGTAACTAAACTCCTAAACTCTGAGGGAAAGTCTCAATAGCTTTGCTAGTTTTGAGACACCTGACTTTCAGCCCTCACTTTCCTCACTTCTTTAATCTCACAAGGCCCAGTTCTGTTAGCCCCAGCTGGCCTCAAACCTGCTATCTCCGCTCAGAAGCACAGGTGTGGATTACAGCCTGTGCCACCACACCCAGCCTCCCCAAAGATTCTTACCTTGGCACTCAAACTATTGCTTAGGCTATGTGATGCAGTGCCAGGCTCTGTCTGTCCTCTGCTGCTTGAGTAGGCTGTCAGGTAACTGCTGGTGGTGGTGGTCGAGGTATGTGTGGCTGTTTAAATGTGGAGGAGTAGGCCTGGCTTGTTCACACTGACCTCTAAAAGGACCCATTTCTGTGATCCTGAGCTTTCATCTGGGAGTTGTGGGGAGTCACTATCAATTTGAAAGAATAATTTACTTCTCGAGTATTTATAATCCAGAGTGAATTGGTTATCTCTTCCTTCTTTCTCAGGGAGTCAAGGACCTACCCTATACTGAGTCTGCGATAAATTCCTATCAACACAGGGAAAAGATTTATGAAGCCCATCCCACAGCCCCACAGCCCTACTGCTCTCGAGAGAGCGGAAATCTCCGTGCTGCTTATTTCACAGCGCTCTAGCCGCTGGCAACAGCATAAACTAACCTTTTCCATATGCTGCTTTCCCCACGAGCCCCAGCCACTGCAGTGCTAGCCAGTGCAGCTCTGGGGGCCTTCTCAACTCATCTATTTGCAGATTCTGAACTAAGTAAGCTTTTAGTCAAACGCTTGACACTAAGAAGGGACGACAGAGGCTCACACAGGGTCACAGCTCAGTATCGTCACTCAAGCACCGAAGTACCAGCCATGCCGCCTGCCGCCTTGGTTTCCGTGAGCTAGTGATGGCACTGAGGCTGACCTGCGGTTCAGAGGGTCCCTCCCTGACCGTCGCGGCTAGCTGGCGTTCAGGGCTGTGCTGTGGTCCTTGTTCAGGATGATGCTGACGATCTCCCCCTCGTGCTCCTTCATGTGGTCGAGGAGGCTTTCCTTGCTGGTTGACTCGAAGCCGCAGATGCAGCAGCAGAAGAGCAACACGCAGTACTCGGTGCCCGGTGCCGTCAGGTTGCAGCTCCTTCCAGAGATGTCAGAGCTGCTGCCTGTGGGGCCCGGTTTCTCAAACTCACTGACATCTATGACTTCACCAGATGGCTGAGAAGGCAGGTCTGAGGACGATGCCAAGTTTTCTGGACTGCCTGTGGTAGGGTCAGTTCTCTCTTCACTGCTGGTTACGAGCGTTTTCCCAGGAGATTTCCCCAGAACTCTTATGAAAACAAAACATATCAGACTTTCAGGGGGTTGCGCTGTAGGGCTAGGAGATGGTCCCTACCTTGCTCTATATCTAGCAATGAAGTGAGGCTGGGATGACGTACCTGCCGCTTTGTGAGATTGCATCGTTGATGGCCTTGTTAACCTGCTCGTAGTTGTAGTTCTGGTCACTTGCATGTTTCCACATGTGTGACTTCAAGGAAGGGGGGTGACTGCACACATACCCACATAAGGAGCACCTGGAAGACAAGTACCAGGGAAGTCACAACCATTTTCACACTCACAGCTCACTCACTCATTGCCTCTGCCTCCCCAGTGCTGGGATTAAAGCTGTGTGCCACCACCTGGCTTATTCTGAATTCCTTAACCACAGAATTGTGCTTATCAAGAACTGGGAGCCAGAGAGATGCCTGGCAGCTAAGAGCACTGGCTGCTCTTATGGAGGACCCAGGATGGATTCCCATCACCCACACGGTGGCTCATAATCACCTTTCATTCCAGCTACAGGGCACCCGATGCCTATTTGGGCATACCCAGTGACCTTCATGAGCACTGCTTACATGTGGTTCATAAAAGTACATGCAGGCAAAACAGTCTTACACATCAATTAAATAAATCTATAGGGGGGGGGAACCTGAATTGGAGGGATGGTTCAGTCAGTAAGGTGCCTTCCACAAATGAATGAGCCACCACGTGGGCGCTAGAAACAGACCCCTGCTCCTCTGGAAGAGCAGCCGTGCTTTTAACTGCCGAGTCATCCCTCCAGACTCAAACTGTCTGAAGTAATCTAATATGTGGCATTACTGTGACTTGTCACAACTCTGAACAGTTGACGAGGTGCTCAGAGTTTGTCTAATTTCTGCTTAGAGTCAGAGAAATATACAGCCCTGCGCATCCCACTGCAGTGCTGTTCTGAGGAGCACCACTGTCATCCAGGTCCTCTGTGCTCTGCCCATTCACCCATGCCTCCTGCACCAACTCCAGGCAACCACCAACCCATCTTGTTTTCTGAGACAGGGTCTCTCACTGGCCCCGAGCTCACCAAGGACGGCCGCTAGGCTGGTTGGCCAGCTAGCTCTAGCCCCAGGAATCCACCAGTCTCTGCCCCACCAGTACCAGGATTACAAACACCACCATGTCATTTTAGCTTTCCTTCTGTGAGCGCTGGAGATGGAGCTCGATCATCAAGCCTGTGCAGAAGCTTCCTGGCTGAGCTATCTCACCAGCTTGCTTCCAGCTTTTGCTATTATGAATAAAGTTACTACAGACAACTGTATGCAGGTTTTCTGGGACAAAAGTTTTTATTATGTAGGAAAACATCTGTTTCTGATTTCCAGCTTGTGCTGTACAACTATGCTCTATTTGGAAACCACAAATATACTCACTGACATGCCTAACAAAACAGGCCAGGCAACTCTTGCCATGAGCCAGGGCACAGGCATGAATTAACTCTTATCCTAACTGATTCCAGCCTGCCTTTAAGACAGCAAGTGGCACTTTTTTCATTGCATGTCCTAAGGACTAAGTATAAGGCCAAGGGTCACTGACCTTCAAAAACACCAGTTCATCAAGAGCAATAAAAATATAATGTACTCTCCTAACCTGGCAACCTCTGGTAAACTGGGCTCAACCCCTGGAACTTGTAAGCTGGAAGGAGAAGTCAACTTTAGAAAGCTGTCCTGACCTCCACACTCATGGGGACTCAGGCTCCCATACACACATCTCACTCGCACACTCATAATAAATTTAAAAACCAGAATGAGTCACTGTCATGGTTTATTTTTAAAACACTTATTTATTTATTGGGGGCGGGAGGACTGGGAGAGAGGGAGAGAAGGGAGAGAGAGGAGGAGAGGGAGCTTGGAAGAAAGGATACGAAATGCAGGCAGGTATGCATCTGCTGTGGCCCGGGACACAGAACAAAGTGTGAGAGTTTGCTGTTTCCCATCATGTGGATTCTGGGGATCAGAGTCAGGTTATCAGCTTTACCTACCGTTATGTCTGAAGCCTGAGCTGCCTCTGCTGACAGCACTGCTGTGTGTACCAAAAGCAGGGCCATGGGTGGAGTGCAAGGGTTCCAACCTGGCCCGAGTTCTGGCAAACTCTCTGCTTCTTGGTTCACCGAGGTACGAACAAGCCAACTCCCGTTCCTGCCTTCATGGTCAAAAGCCACTCCTGTCACGATGCCATCACCCTACCCAATGAGAGCCAGCTAGTCCCTCTTCCCTAAGTTGGTTCTACCAGGTGTTTCATCACAGCAATGAGAAGAATAATGAACGAACACAATCACTGTCACAGCACTACCTGATTAAATCACTGTGCTCGCCTTCAGAGCCTTAGTGTTATCTTTTTCACCAACAAGTGCTACCTTCCAAGGTCACGTGCCCTGCTAAGCCAGATGGTGACACACTGACCCTACTTCAAACTGATGAAAATCCATCAAGTTCTAGCGAAGGGAGAAAGGACAAAGTGTGTTTTAACAGAGACTAACAGACCACATCTACTCAGCACGAGGGCAGCAATATCCTACCTCCATCTAGGGCAACATCCACTGAGATAACAGGGCGCAAGCACCCAGAGAGCAGTGGCCTGGGCACATTCACCCTGGCTTCAGCTGTCACCAATCTACTCTGCTCCTTTATTGAGCCATGGGCACATTAACTGTGCACATCTGTCCAGGCAAATAAATGAGAAGACAAGCAACATTCTAATAGTCGACAGCTAGCTGTGGGTCTCCTCTTCCCTTGGGGGCTGTTGGCCACCAGCCCACCAGGGCAGGAGGAGCAGAGGCAGGTGCACGCCTCAGAAGGCCATAAGCATGACACTATAGCATCCAGGACCAGCTGCAGGGTGGCAGAGCAACTTTACTCCAAGGGTGAGGAGAATATATAAGAAAAGGGAGACAGCCAGGAGGTCCTCTGACAGGTGCCCGCAATACACTTCATTTGCATTAAACAGCATGGTCCTACAGCCTGTCATTATTATATAGGAGAGGAGAACATTCTGCAGGAAGCTGTGTCAGAGGCTACCTCTAAGATACGCTCAGGGACATCCTCCAAATAAGGATAGGCAGATAGTAGGAAGCCCTGCTGGGGGAGGTCATGGAGGCTACAATCTTCAGCAGGAAGACCCTCCAATAGCTGGCCAGTCCTGACAACCTGTCAATACTCCACAACTGGCTCAAAGGCCTGGAATGAAATACCTGACCCGTTTCCATGCTGATTGTAACATCCCACCCACAGCTTTACACAACACCATTTCTTCCTGATGTAAGAACACAATGTTAGCATCAAAAGAAAGCCAATGTGGAGACCTAGGGCTTCTCCTGTCTTGGCTAAAAATAAGTAAGAATTATTTTACAGGCTTGTCATTACTTGATCACTAGTACAGAAATTAACAGAGTTCTAGAACCCCAGGCGGGACAGGCGCTGGTTGAAAAGTATTTCCCTGGCCTGGGGCCTTCCTTGCTTGGCCACCAAAATCTAGCTAAGTAAACAACTGTTGTGAGAGGGCCAGGTGGAGGACAGAAGCTGCATGTCTTCTGGTTTATTGGTGAGGCTTGAGTATGCTTTTAATGTGCAACTGAGTTTGTGTTATTATATACAATTCATTTTCTATGCATTTGTGGGTGTTTTTTTAGATAGGATCTTTCTATGTTGCTCTGGAATTCACTATGCAGATCAGACTAGCCTGAACTCACAGAGATTGGCCTGAGTGCTGGCTTAAAGCAATGTACCACTTTCTTGGTTTTTAGATGTATTTATTTTGTTGTTCTGTGTGTACGGGTGCACCAGTGCATGCTTGGGGTCCACAGAAGTCAGAAGAGGGCACAGAATCCTCTGGGGTTGGGCTCAGAGATAGCTGCGAGCCACCACATGTATGCTGGAGGTGGAGCTGTGTCCTCTCCAACAGCAGCAAAATCTCGTAACTGCTGAGTCCTGCCTCCAGCCCTCATTTTCTATGCTTTTAAGAAATAAGACCTGGAAAATGGTGATTCAAGTTACACAATAAGCCTGAGATGTCCTTAAAGGCTCTTTCCAGTTTGGGAACATGTTCAGATTAAAATTTCTGATAAACAGAGTTCTTTAAAACCAAACCATGCCTCTAAAATGTGAGCTCTCCTCTACGCTGATTCATGACTCAACATCTCTAGATTAAAGCAGACATACATCTAACTGTGGTGGTGGTGACAGACTGTGGCTTTCAAGTCACGAAAGGCAGCAGTCAGCACTCCACAGCCACAGGTGGAAGACATTTGGAAACACAACTTCATCTGCACTCAGTCTGCACATATCTCCCTCTGCTTTCCTCTAAACAATACACACTTAAGCAGCACTCACACTGTATGAGGTATTATAGTCTAGAGTTGACAGCCTCGTGAAAAAGCACGTGCACAGGCTGTGTGTAAACACTATGTCATGTGATATGAGGGATTTGATCTGCAGACTCGGGCACCTGTGCATGTATTCCAGCTGAGGTGCAGCCAACACAGTACCACCCACAGACTGGTAAGGGAATTTTGGGCAACTCAACCCCCAGCTGTCTGCTCCCCTCCAGTTCTGAACCTTCCTTGAAGAGGTTCCAGACCTGGCACATGGATTGCGCCCTTTCCCCATTCCTGACGCAGAGTCTCTGAGCATAGGGCTACTGTCTCACACTACCGGTATGGAGTGGCCTGGCAAGAAGCCTCCAGGGCACAGCATGGGCAGGCAGGCACACAGGAGCAAGGGTTCAAGCTGCGCCTCGTGTGTGGCTTGGGGAAAGCACTTCATGTATCCCAACCTACCACCTGCCTATGATAGCTGATACAAGACTGCTCATTTGGAGACCTCAGCACATGGCCTGGCCCAGGGCTCTCAAACACACCACTCATTGCTACTAACATGGACTACAGTGCCTGCCCCTGCCCCCACGGCCACTCTGTTATTTCCACTGCCAGAAACCTGGAAGGCTTTGTTTCTTTTTCCTTCCCATTGATGTTTTTAAGGCTTATTTATTCTAGTTATTATGCTGTATTTTAACTTCTGTACCATTACCACCTGGATTCCTGAGAAAAATCAAAGCCACTTTCACAGTTACATACACAAGCCCTAGATACAAATGAACAAACCTGTCCATATGAAAACTAGAAATTTCTGTACAATACAGAACTATCAGGGAAGCCACTATCCAAGACAGGGTGTCAGCAAAGGACTCCCATGCAGAATAAAGATGAAGCCCTGCACATGACCGATGACAGGCAAACAACCCACTATAGTAATGGGCAGCAGCTCACACCAGGGACCAGAGCACAGGCCACACCTGGACGACAGCGCCCAGCACTCGGGAGGGCAGGAGCTCACATTACCAACCCTGACAGCTGCTGACATTTGCCCATGCTAAACCGTCTCCACTTAAGGTCCAGAAATCCTATTCCTATGTATCGCTCCACCAGAAATGGAGATGAGCTTGTTTCTTACATGCACCCCAAACAAGCAAAATAATGTCCTAGATGGAATTATTCATAACAATGTAGAAAATCTGCTAACAATCCCAATGTCTATCAATAACAGAATGAATAAATAACTGTTTTTGGTAGCTCCAGGGATCAAACCCAGGGTTTTGCGCACATAGGGAAGCACCCTACCTCTGAGCTACCCATACTTCCAGCCATGAATTATGGTCGTATAGTAGAATGTAATATAGAAATAAAATTTATTAGTATTCACACACAGAGTAAAGAGTAAAATGACATAAAAGTCTACGTACCATATGGTTCTACTTCTATTAAGTTCAAAACACACAAAACTAATTTCTGATGCTACCAGTCAAGACGGTGCTTGTGAGAAAGGGGTTGAGGTGCTTAATAACAGGAAGACCAAGAAGGGCATGCTGTCAAAAGCTGGAGAAGAATCTGTGATTATTTATCAAGTGTGAACTTAGGATTTGGTTAGTTTCCAGGATGTAAGTATGTTACCTTCAATTACGAAGTTGATTTAAGACATTTGGAAGAGAGGAGAGAGGGGGAGGGGGAAGCAGGAAAGGAGGAGGGAGGAAGGGAGAAGGAGGGGAGGAGAGTAGACAGATAAGAAACTTAATCAAAAGGGCTAGAGAGATGGTTCATGGTTAAAAGCACTGGCTTTTAACCTCCACAGGACCTGAGTCCATCTCAGCACCCATGTGGCTACTTTAGCCTTCTGTAATTCTAGCCCCAGAGGGTCTGACTTCTCTTGTGGATTCCACAGATCCTGAACATGTAGTGTACAGAAATACATGCAGGCAAAACACCTAAGTATACATCAGAAACAACGGAAGGAGGAAAGAAGGAAGGAAGGAAATAAAGGAACCTAACAAGAACACTTAGTGTTTAGACCTTGTAAGGTTCCTGCTGTGAGCAAACTGGTGTTTATTGGAAAAATCTATCTTTTTTTTTTTTTTGATGGGGTAGTATACAAGTTAGCATATATATATCTGTGCAGTTAGTAATATTAACATGCATTTATTTTTAATAAAAATTGTACTGTTAAGCCAGAGCCATTTTACAAATGAGCTACACTGAGGCATAGCCATCAGTCAAGCATCTACTATGTTACATAGGGGAGGGGGCTCAGAATTCAGCCGAAACCCTGTTAAGTGGTAGGGTTCAGATGGAAGCCCTGGACTGACTGTCAGTACAGGCAGAGCTCTCACACAGGACAGTACCTGCCAGGGCACGCAGACAGGCTGGAATGGACTGGCAAACGGCTGAGAAAAACAAAGAGCAAGCAAAGAAGAGGTTGCCACTGCAGAAAAGCCTTTCCACCAGAGGCCACTCAGACACATGAAGAACCTCTGGTGCATTTGTACAAAGACCATCTCTCTGGACAAAAAAGCATTCTTGCTCTATGAGGATTTATTATATTGTTCTTAAAAAAGAAAACAAAATAATGACTGAAAATGTGCACAAGGTGGACTCTGAGGAGAGGCCCAAACACTGTAATTTTAACAGCAATAAAGAGAACTAGACTTTTTATGAACCAAGTCAGAAAGGACTACTGTGATCCTCAGATAAAAACCAGATACCAAGAAAATGTGTGCACCAGCTCAGTGAACTGTAGACCTACACCAATGGAGACAGAGTGCTGGCAGAGTGTTCCAGTACGTAAACCCATGCAGCAGGACAAGGCAAGCACTGAAACAAAGAACCGATGGCTCAAAGGACTGATGGCAAGGCAGGAAGCAAGGCAATTATGCTAGACGTGGTGGTGCATACCTTTAACCGCAGTACTCGGGGAGGCAGAGGCAGGCGGATCTCTATGATTTGAGGCCAGCCTGGTCTACAAAGAGTCGAGGTCAGCCAAGGCTGCATAGAGCAATCCTGTCTCGAAAAACCACCAAACAAAACAAAAACAAACAAAAAACAGAAAGAAAGAAAGAAAGAAAGAAAGAAAGAAAGAAAGAAAAGGTGGCACTGATGCGACATAAAACTGTGACTTTCCTCTAAGTAGCTGATGCACACAGAGCACCCTGAAGATGCTGACAGCAGTACCTTTGAGCCTGATCTACTCAGGAGAAAGCTTCCTCTACAGTCAGAGCTGAACTGCCTCGGAACTGTGTGTCCTGGAGTATCTGTGTCTGTATAATGAGACTTAAATCTAAACAAAACCTACCTACGTTTCATATACACCTTATATGCATGGCTGAGAGTGCTTTTGTACAGTATTTTTTTGAGTGTCCCTGCTTTGGCTGAGATGTAGTATATGAATACTCTACTTGTTCCAACATGCTGTGACTCAGTGAGTTTTAGGTCTTGCCCAGTCCTGTGGATCAGGTCCTAGAACCTGTGTCTGAGCCTGTAAGTTTATCCATATGCCCCATGATGACAAAGATGGTGTTTTTTCTGTTGGGAATACAGCCCAAGAACCTAGCAAAGGACCTGCGACATAGCATTTGCAGCATGTTTCTCAAAAAGTCAATGTACCTAATTCTGGACCCAGAGATGTTTCCTGCCCAAATCGTGTATTTGGTAGGCCTACTATTACATTCAACAGTAAAGATACTGAGGCTTAAAGGCAACACCTACTGCTGCCAGGAAAGCCAGCCCTGTGTCTACCATGCTCTTCCAGGTAGGGCCATGTGTGACCACTCCCTTAGAATGTACAGCCCTAAGGATCAGTAAAGGATAGCAATGACTATCAATAATGAATGGTCATCATGTTCTGATAAAAATCCCTCTCTATCTTGAAAATTGTTACTAAGGCAAAGCTGAAAGCCTCCCAGAGCTGCAATAGCAGTGGATGCCTGCGAGCCTGAGGCTAGCATCACTCACATGGACAGACAGACACGAGCACTGATACATGCACACAGATGCGTGCAAGAGTGACAAGCACATTACGTTTTAGAACCACATTAAAAATTACTGAATGTGAATGGGAGTTTTGTCTACAGGTATGTCTGTTCACCACGTGTGTGCCTGTTCCTCAATGAGGGTTCTAGATTTCTCAGAACTGGAGTTACTGATGGTTCCGAGCTGCCACATGGGTGCTATGTGGCACTTGGGTCCTGTGGAAGAGCAGGCAGAGTTAACCACTGAGCTAACGCCCCAGGCTAAGAAACCTGATTTATGAGGTAACCGTCTGTCGGGTTTCATTTTGATCTCAGTCTCTTAAGCTGGGTCATGATCCATATGGGGCCGGGTTACTGTGGCAGCAGCAAAGCATTTCCAAACATACGATAATTAAATATTAATCCAAGCATGTAAGGAACCTGAGATGCTCCTGTCAGGTGTCAGTGCAGTCTTCTCTCCCAACACACCATGAGCACACTTTGCCCTGGTGGAGTCAGGAGTGCAACGAATGCCGCCTGATGCCCCTCAGCTGAGACCCAAGACCGTGATGTTATCAATTACAGTGTTTTTTACTGTACCCGCAAAGCTTTCTGTGCTTGTAGACATACATAGCTTAATTAAGGAAATAATTACTTTTTTCTTTTTAAGACATGCTAGCCTCAAACTCCACATGGAACTGGGGATGACCTTGGCTTCTGATCCACCTGCCTCTCACTTCCCAGTGCTCTGTCCATGCCAGCACACCCAGTTTATACAACACTAATGACTGATGACAGGACTTCACACTGGCAAGGGAAGCACGCAACAAACTGAGCTACTTTCCCAGCCCCGGCGTGTAATTATCAAGTCCATGTATCTTTAGATTGTGCTGCACTGGGAAGCTTGATTTAAAAAATTGCTGCCTGTAACTCAGTATGACTTGAGTTACATTAAAAATTAAAAAAAAAAAAAAAATCCTGAATTTTGGCTTGGGATCAGGGCAGAATTTACCAAAGTTCCAGAAGTGGCCCCAAACATACTTGTGCTACTTTGCACTAGGTTTTCATGTGAAATGATGGTCTCAGCTTTGAGGATTACAGAATAGAAATATTGGTTAATTCTGAAAAACAATGAAGATGATCTCTATTTTTTAATTTTAATTGTTCGACCAAGGTATGGTTTTTTATGTAAAAAAACTAAGTACATATATCTATCTCATTAACCTTGCTTCCGTCTTTAGTACTTGGTAAAATATACAAATACCAAATAATGTTTAACATAAGTTTCCTTCTGATTATCAGTAAATGTTTGATTTGTATACCTATCTTATATACCTACATACCTGGAGCATGTGTAAAAATTTCTCAGGTAAAAGGGTCATAATTAGAAAAAGTTAAAACCATGATTTGGATTAATGGAGCAACCTGTCCAGACTCTTGTGTATCATACCTAAAATCCAAGAACAGTTATACTGGGGAAAAGCTGCTTTGCTAAGGGACTCTTATGCCTGTGGATAGTGCCTTGCCTGGCTCTGAAAATGCTCACACTTTTACTCTAAACATCACTTTACAACACCCCCATTCCCCCTGGAGGCAAAGTTTACTAAACAGTGGTCACTGCTCAGCAGCTGATTCTGTCTGGCCAAGAACACACCTTATTTTCTCTAAATGCATGTCAGACAGAAGTTGCTTTGTGACAAACCTCTATCAAACGACACTGTCCACACCACAGAAAACCAACTTCATAGCTATATTTATAGCCTTCATGCCTTGGCTGGGCTGTGCAAGTATCCAGCCCTTACAGGGTGGGAACAAGCTCCGTAGCTCTGGACACTGCTATAATAATTTACGCCAAGGGAAACAAGAGCATAAGACTGGTGGACACAGGAAACTTTCTAGTACTCCTACAACCCCCAAATGTCTGTTGTACTAAACTCATGTTTCACGTTTCTCAACAAACTAAAATGAGATTTAAGAAACCAGCATGTAACCATTTTTAACATGTGTTTCAACCACACATTTCCAACTATTTCTTTATCATAAAATATTCTAACACAAGCATTAGAATTCTAGAGTCATCATGCTTACCTGTATGGCTTATCTGAGTTATGGACTCGTCTGTGGTTTCTGACTCCGACATATGTTGTACTTGTGTAATCGCACGCATCACACCTATACTGTTTCTGGGTTGAAGACTTGCTCCCTTCAAGGAAAGAGGTTTAGAGGCATGATTTGGTAAGACGTACACAGAAGCATTTATAACCCATCATGAATCATGAATGAGTAATTATGACATAATGTACCAACATTTTTAAATTGTAAATTTAATATAAAGATAGCTTTTTATTTTTTAATAATTTTTATTTTATTTAAATTTATTTACTTTATATCTCAAGGATGGCCCTTCCTTCCTTTCCTCCCACCTCCCCCAGGGAAAAGGGGAGTCCCCTTCCCAACACATCAAGTCATATCAAGACTGAGCGTATCCTCATCCACTGAGACTAGGCAAAGCCGCCTTGCCAGAGGGAAGTGATCCAAAAGCAGGCAATACAGTCCATGTTAGAAACAGCCACTCCCCACACACACACTTGCCAGGTGACCCACATGAAGACCAAGCTGCCCATTGGCCACATATGTGCAGGGGGCCTAGGTTCAGACCATCCATGCTCCTTAGTTGATGTCTCAGTCTCTGTAAGACCCCATGGGTCTGGGTTAGTTGTCTCTCTTGGTCTTCTCGTGGGGTTCCTGTTCCCAACGTACCAATATCTTAATCAAAGCTCTCTCATAGTATAATTAACACCTTTTAAGCGGCTCCCTAGACTTTCTAACACCTAGACTGTCAGCAAGCATGAGCTGAACTTCGTATCACCTAACCTGTAAACATGGGCAGGTTGGGCTGGTTCTGTGTAACCATGTTCCAGGTTCTGCAGTAGAATGAACTTGGCTCCAGTGGTTGTGCTGACTGTTAATTTAGCAGCTAAACTAATCAAGACACACTGTGAACTTGAAAGGTTTTATCATAATCAATAATGGTCACAGTATCTTAAAGAAACATTTATTTGCCAACAAGCTAAAATAATTTAGCATATCATGTATGGCCAGAAACTGGAGAGATGGCTCAGTGGTCAAAAGGACTGGCTGGTTTTGCAGAGAACCCAGGTTTAGTTCCAAGCACCTCCTTGGTGCTTTCAACTGTCTGTTACTCATCCATGACCTGAGTTCCAGGGGATCCAGTATCTTTTTCTGGCTTCTGTGAGCACTGTACTAACATAGTACACATATGCAACATGGAGGAAAACAGTGATCCACATAAGACAAAAAGAAGTATGCCCATCAGCCATACATAGTGAGCTACATACAAAAAGTTTGAGGTTTTTACCCTATGGGCTGGTTTGCTACTAAATGTCGTATCAATTAAACTACAGAGAAAAAGCAACTGCCAATTCTGAAGCGGCCTGTAATTCAGCACAGCCACACCTCGGAGGCTGATATTTTGGGAACAAAGGCTGTGAATACACAGCTTCCTTCATGTACAGCAAACCTGGATTTAGCGACCCAGGCTCTATTACTAGCTCATTCCCTGAATGAGCAGTTCACACACGACAACATAGGCCAGAGGACTCCATCCTGAGCACTGCTTCCCGAAGACAGCTTGTGCTTTGTGTACTGATACCCCAAGCGTCCTCACCCTAACTGTGCTACTTTCAGACCGCAGGTAAGCATGGAAGCGCAAGGATTAGGCAGAGCGGGAAGAGCTGTGTGATCTCGGCAGGAAGCAAGCCTAGGTGGGAAGGAGTGCACACAGTGTCAAAGTAAAACCATAGAAGAAAAGAAAACCCACGCTGCAATTTCAACAAAGATATTCTTAAGTTAAATTTAAGCTTTCTAAAATTGAAATTTTCTTTGGCTAATAACTACTGCCAGGCAGAACAAAATGTCCCAATTTCCTGGTATAAATCTATAACATTAATACACTAATCATAATTACAATCTAAGTATTGCTCTTAATTGGTAGGTTAAAAACTTGGACTTGATTATAAATGGCATTGTTCCAAATATAGTTTAAAAAAACTGAAAAAATTGAAGTGTGAAATATTGGATAATGGTTTTTTGTGAGAAATATTACAGATCAATGACAACTAATAAAACTGACAGATGGAAAAGCCTAATATAGCACAAAATGAGAGCCCGTGCTACTTCAAGCAAATGTTTCCAATAGAATCAAGACTGGATTTAAAGTTCAGCGACTTGGGCCTAATCTCTGCTCTGCTACTGCTCTGAGAATGCGCACACCGTGCCAGGTCTCGAGGCCTCGCTTACCTTCTCTATAGAATGGGAAGCAGCGGCCACATCCACATGGCTGAAGAAGCCTGTGTTCTTCCTGCTCATGTCTAGGCACAGTCTCTGCAGTGCTGGCATTAAGCCCAGGGCTGCACAAATGATAGGTCTCTAAGAAAGAATAACTTAAACTTCCTAAGAGGCACTGTCCGCTACTCCGGAGGTGCCATGCCAGGATATTTGCCGACGTTGTACCCACTAGCCCAGTTTTGACTTCCTCAAGGGCACAGACACCCTTCACTGTCCTCCTACCACCTGTACTCCCAAGAGACCCGGCTCAAGACAGGCATGCCATGCCTTCTGCCTGAACGAGTTAGTTCTGTGTTCTGGAAGCACGCTGAATGGTGTCTGTGCCACAGCTATAGCACAGACCGGAGTGCGCTCATGCGCCTCCCAGCTTGTTTAATAAGAGTACAGATGGTTAAGAGAACTGTTAAGAAAACATGAATCACAACCACGCCAAATTAATCACGGGCCCATCCAGGTGTGAGTGTGCAGGAACACACTGGCTATGCCTGCTACACTACCATGACACAACAGCAAACACAGCCAAGTGGGGGTCAAAACTAAAAACATGGTAAGGGCTGGGACGAAGCTTGGTCGAAGAGTGCTCACTCGGCATGCACATACTCCCTGCACCAAAAAAAACCCTCCAGTAACAACAAAGAGAACGAGACCCCTAAACCAAATGAAAACAAGATGATCATGGTATGCACTTTGAACTCTACACATCTTCAACCCCAAGGAGCGAGCATATAAATCACATAGAAAAGCTGTGCAGAGCAGAGTAAGGTGCGGACACTGTGATTTTGGAGTGGCCATGCTCATGATGACACACTAAATCTAACAACACTGGGTGGTTTAAGCCCTTGCTTTCTCCACTGCTGCTGGAAAAAATGGTCCCAGCACCAGAGTCAACTGCAGGTGGCGCTACTGAGTCGCATGCACTTTATTCCCCCATTAGGATTTACGGGCCAATCATGTCTAATGCTTAATGTCTCCTTTAGAAAGGATATGGAAACATAATGAATTAAAATAAAAAGAGGCATTTAGGGCTATTCTGTAGAAAGGAAACAAAACTGTTTTCGCTCAGCCATCCACCTCGGAAGCAGATGCCATGTCGTAAACTCCTTTTGTTCGGGATGGTTTTACAGGGATGGCATCTGTTTGACAAGGGGATTCTGGTGCTACAGTGGTGTCAAAATCAGTTCTTTCAGAAACATTCTGGAATCAGTTATGCTTTCTGGGGTATAATTTAATGAGACATTATAGTAAAACATTTTACTCTGCAGTTGTTTCTAACTTTAATTCTTAGGAAATCTAAAAAGGAAAGTCACCCCAATATGTTTTATTTCCCATAAACACTATGTACCACACTGGAGACATTTAAAGCATATCAATTTACGTGAACCAAAGCCAGGAAGCACAGCTTATTACACTCGATCCCTCATTTTCTGGATGTGGCACCCGCCTTTTCATGGAACTCTAATTAAATCTTTTGATTCTAATATTCCTATTACCAGACACTCGGCCGACTAGTACCTAACTAGTACATAAAAGTTTCCTGTGTGTGTTTAAATAATGCAGATGAAGTCTGGAAATCATACTTGGAGAAGAATAAGATCACAGCAGGAGCCTCAGTTAAAGTTTGAGGTGGGGGTTGCCATCTACAAAAGCTTTGCCTCCTCCAAAGGCCATTTGGTGCTGGAGAGGGGCGGAGGCTTGCTTTCCACGCTCGCGCCCACATGCTGGCCCATTCCTTCCAAGGGTCTCTGCTGAGCCTGGCTCTTACAGACCCTGCAAATTTCAACCATAACATCTACTTGCCTGGTCACAACTGAGCCCTTACTGAATTCAGTACTTCTGACCCAGAACTAGGTATAACTTACTCTGGTCAGTTCTTGGAACTCCCTTAGAACAAAGGGAAGATTCACTCCCCCCACAGCATGAACCAGAGGAGAATGTGCACAGTGTTCCAACACAAGCTAGGGCGTTTTCACCTCATAAGCTCGTCAGTGCAGCCTGTACTTAACAGGCACAAGTGAGGATGACCGTGTGTGTGAACACGATCAAAGCACACTACATGCATTTACAATGTCCTGATGAAAGCCACCATCATGTACAGTTAATAGACGCTAATGAAAATGCAGATACCTTCCTGAACACACTTTCCACCAGCGGCATCACGGGAAATTCTTGGCTCATTCGAAGACACTGACAAGGTGTTGGGCAGGCAGTGCTGCTCTCTCTCATGATTCCTTAGTTGGCTCTAAAAAATATAAAATAAAATAAAGAAAGAAAATTAACCCATTACTTTCAGCAAATACAACTGCATGCTTACCAAGAGGCTATGTAAGGGGCTGACTGCTTTTGGAACCTTTGGCCTAGAATGTTTTACCAATTAGGTTCCAGGGTGTCCCCCCCACCAAAACAATCACGACATGGACCCCATCTATTTGCCCAACTGCGGCCAAATCCTTAATTTATTGTTTGCTTTTTAAAAAATTAGTATCTTAAAGCTAAATCTACTAAAAATTAGTATCTTAAAGTTTTATCTGTGAAATCATAGAAAGACAGACACTGGGTGATTGCAATCTCATCAAAAAGTCTAGTCTCTTTTCATGTTCTCTGAATGGAGGCCCCTGTTTCTGAGGTAAACATGCCTTAAACAGGCCTGGTTCTCACATGGTGAGCAGTAAGAGATGAAGGAGCAGACATTTAGGGGACAACTGACATACCTGCAAACAAGCTTAACCAGCAAGCACAGGCCTTGTGACTTGCCTGAAAGCAGCTAGACAGGTTAAGGAGCTAATGCCACCCTAGATCGGGAGGTCAGAGGTAGCAAAGGAAACTGTGGGTACTTTTGGAACTTGCTACTGGGGCCTCTCTGGATGTGCTCCTTGGAATTTCCTGAGTGTAATCTGAGTGCCAATGAAACCTAGATGTGAGGTTTTGTTCCTTTTTAAAAAAATCAGCATCTGGACACCAAGCATAAGTGATCTATGCAACAGTCTTATGCTCCACTTGGCCAGTAAAGCTTCATTTTCAACACTTGTCACACTGAGGGAGATATAACAACCCCAGGTTTGAACAGGTACCCTTTATATTTTATACTGGCCACTGCCTCAATGTGTAAGATAAACATCTATTTTGAATACCCATGAAAGTACAATCAATGACTATGTGTGGGGACACAGCCCTGTAATCTCAGCACACAGGAGGAAGCCTGAAAAAGACTTCAAATTCTGCTTGGGACATTTGGCAAGAATCTCTCAAAACCAGGGCCAGGAGCACACTTGCCGACAGGTGTGAGGTCCTAAGGCTGACCCCCAGCACAGTCCCTCCAACTGTCCCACAAGAGCAAACAATGGCTTCATTTCTATTGTGTTGCCTCTCATGAATCTTTTCTGCGGCAACACAAATCACCCTTTGCTGGTTGTGTAGCAGCTGATGTGACTGCAGGAAGTAATTATTTTTGTGCTGATCCTTTGTCAGTTGTGTGCCTGTCCGTCTAGTCCACGTTCCTTTATAAACGAAAACCAGCACCAAAAATACATACATGTGAAAATGCAAAAGTGACAGGTGCTGAGGCTACAAAGGAGGTGGGCAGAGAAGGGTCTGCAGAGCAACTATTAAGACTTACTTTTCAGACCTAATTTCAATGTCGGGTGTCTCTGGGCAAACTACCAAGCTCCCCTGGAACTCATTTTCACCTGAGAGAGAAAACGAGATGGCTGGGCTACAGCCATCAAGTCCCTGCCAACCCTGGAGCCCACCGCTCACCTTGTAATGGAAAGACTCTTTGCACTGCTTACACTGGTGTATTCTGGTCTTACAGTGGTTGATCATGTGGCTTTCCAAGTCTTTGCTGTTCTCGGCTATGTGCTCACAGATAGGACACTGGTAAGGCTGCCTCTGTCGATGGACACGCAGGTGCTGCTTGATGTAGCCCCTGTTGCCACTCGAGTAGTGGCACAGGCGGCATCGGTAGGGCCGCTCAGCATCTGGGATGTACTCCACCACACTGGACCCCAACAAACTCCCATCACTGTTGGGCTGGCACTGGGCATTGTCCTGCAACTCTTTCAAAATGTCATCATCTGTTGCATTTTGGTCTGTCCTTTCTCTCAGTTTTTCTATTACGGTAAGAAGGGACATACTGATGCCTGTCTTAACTTGACCGTCTGACAATTCCTGCCTTCCCTCTGGGAGCGCTACCACAGTGGAATTGCTTTGGTTAAAACTTGTTACTCCATCTGAAGAGTTCTTAAGAGGAGACATGATTTTTTTGGAGTATGCTGCCAAGGGCCCACTGACCTGCCTTTGTCCAGTGTCTGGATCTAAAAGGTTTATGTCCCCATAATGCCCAAGGCTGGCTCTCGTTAGTTCAGCAGCTCTTATCGGCATGGTGACAAGGGCTTCTGCAGCTAAGGAGTGCAGCCTGAGAGACTCCGAATTTGTCCTTCTCCGCCCTGGCGGCGCATTCTCATCAGTAGCCAGGCCCTTGCTCAGCTCAGTGTCCTTCTTCTCTGCACTGCTCCAGCCGATGATCACCCCCCCAATGTCAACAGTACACTTATCAGCATGGTAGATATCTCCTGGTCCTCCACACCCTGTCTGGGCTTCAGCAGGACTCAGGTCCTTGCCCTCTTCCATTTCAGCATTCATGAGGAAATGTTTTGGCGGGAGGGTTTCCTCAGCACTTGGCAACCGTTCCACAATGACATTCACGTGACCTTTTTTATTTGGGCTACTGCTAATGATTTTCTGTGCCGATGAGAGCAAACTATCAGCAAACAGATTCTCCTCGGAATCAGACATCACCTCCAGCATTTCCTCCTCGTTAGGCTCCAAGGTGACTGACTGGCTTAGGTGTACTCCCTCCTCTGTGCTCTGGTCTAAAGGAGATGAAGATGAGGGTGGCTCAGAGCTGCAAATCTGTACTTGTACAGATGGCCCATTGTGGATGCTTAGCTCACTGTCCCCAATAGCAATGACAACTGCATCGACCCCACCAGGTGCAGCAGACACAGAGGAAGCCAGAAGGCCGAGGGGCTCGTGTTCATTCTCAAAGATTGGATAGGAGCAGTTAACTTCCCCTGCATGTTTCCAAGCATGTGTCTTTAACATCCGCTGCTGGCCGCAGGTGTAGCTGCAGAACAAACACCGGTACATGCCATACTGCTCATAGGCATACCACTTCCTCCTGCCTGCCTCGGCCACAGCCGCACTTTGGACAGCATGGGTCTGTGGACTGCCCATGCTCACTGGGATGTCTACCACCGTCTCACCCTTTCTTTCAATGGCTCCCACATGGGAGCTAGACTGGGCATGACTGTTGGCACTGTTTTCGTGCTCATTCACCACATGAGCTTCGAGCTCCTCCTGGCTTCTGGAGGTGACGTGGCACTCTGAGCACATTAGCATCACATCGTTCTGCTGCCCGTGCTGTTTGATGTGCTCTTTCAACACAGAAAAGGATGATGACAGGAACTTACAAAGGCTACACTGGTAGGACATAGCCTTTCCATCAGCTGAGGCAAGAGAGTCTGGAGTGGAATTTGCTTGTGACATCTGAGCTTTCCTAACCTCAGCAGCAGGGGACTCTGCTGCTTTAGCTGGAATCTCACAGTTCTCTGGGGTTTCAAGAGACTGCGGCATCACACTTGGACGTGGGCGCTTTTTCCCAATCAGAAGACATTTTTGTGACTTTTCATGCCCTACTATCTTGCTTAACTTCTGGATAACATGGACCAATGGATCCGCTCTGGCTTTTCTTTGTTCGTCAACTTCCGAGGAAGGACTGAGGACTCCTTCAGCAGTTAACACAGACTCCTGCTCTCCAATCTCTGACACCAACATGGCAATGCTGCTGCTTTCTTCCATATCTGGGGACAGCGCACAGCAGAGAGCATGGGTTATGGGGTAATCACAGACATAAATGCAGAAAACCAATGTCAACTCTGGTGCCTGAAATGTTGAAATATTTTCTGAGTTGGGAGGTCTCTATCAAGGCACCTGATTGTTCCCAAATATAGACTTAAACAGCTCAAAATTCCATTTTGAAATACAATCTGCTGGAGACAAGTGAAGGAGACCTTGTTCTCTGGGAATGACTTTAACACTTCATCCTGCATCCCTACCCTGCCCAGCCTCTCTAGATTCTAGAACTAAAGGAGACATAGATTCTTTGTTTAAAGAAACAGCTATCCGCAGGACCTGCCGGGTCACCTCAAGCTACTGGCAAGCATCAGTGTGTGAAGCCAACATGATTTGATACAACTCTGGATAAACTATTTCTTATGCCAGATTTTAACTGTAGATAACAAAAATCACACTTTTCTGCTCAAACTTTGAAATTCTGAAAATATATTCATGTTCCACTATAAAGGGCACTGAATTTTGGGAAGTACTATGCAAATGAAACTAAAGAAGGGCAATGATCCACTTCCTCCTTTCCTTCCCTTTGGTTTATGGTCCACCAGATAAACCACAAACTATGTTGTGGCTTTTGAGAGGTCACATCAGTGGTCAACTGTTCCTCATTCCCATACACATCTCTCTCCTGAGCAGGGAATGGGGTCAGAGAAGGAAAACACTGCCACTACGATCTGGGTCAGCCCCAGAGAGAGGGTCAGTAAGGGGTTATCTTAGGTTTTGATAATGGAGCAAGGCACGGAAGTGTGTAATCACAACCTTCGAAGAAAGCATCCTCCCTCCAGGCTTCTGAATATTCTTTATGCTTCCTGGCAGCCCTTTCACTTCAGACATTTCCTTTGACTTAAAGTGAGATTATTTTGTTGACTTGGATCACATTTTTAAGTTTAGGCTCTTTTCCAGCAACAAGTTTTGTTTTTCCACATTTTAGGTACATTCTGGAACCTTACTCACAACATTCCATAAATGCCAACTAGATTTTCAGCGCCACAAGCTATAGACCAAAATCTAGGCATCATTCTTAAACTCCAATAACAGGCTTTGCACTCTTCTCCCCACACAACTGAAACTTGCACGAGGCCCTTGAGCTCCCAGCAAGGATCAAACCTCAACCCTCGGGCAGGCTCCATCCTAGCCAGGACCACACCCAATCCGTCAGGCAGGTCTTATGAACTCCTCACCTGCACTTGGCCTTGTCCCTTTCAGTTTCTGGCCACACTGTTGCCTTTCCTCTTATGTCCCACTCTTTCCAGCACACATTTTCTTTATCTAGGTCCATGTCAGGCAAAAATGCAAGTGTTTTATTCTTGGCTAACACCAGCTTTTCTTCTTCGGGCAGGCAGTCTGTAACAACCACCTCATGGAAGGGAATATTCCAGAGCCATAAAAACAGGCATCCCAGCTCTAAAAACCTCTCTATGAACATCTGTGTCTTTTTGTTGTCCTCAGAAAGAACAAGCCTTTTCAGATTTTTACAACAAACTTTTAGTTGCTACAGAAGAGACTGGTAGAGGACAATTCTCTTTCTCGGGGCAAAAACAACAACAAACCAAACCAACCAAACAAACCAACCCTTTCTGTGGATCTTAGAAACATCTTACGGTCTTATGATTCCAGTTAGGGGCTGGAGAGATGGCTCAGTGGATAAAGTGCTGCATGCATGAGGGCCTGAGTCTGCACACCCAGCACTCACGTAAAGGTTAGGCACTGCACAGCAGCACACATGGTAAAGCCCAGCAATGGGACAGGGAGCCAGGTGGATCCTGGAGATTTGGCTGCTGAGCTCCTTTACAGAAAACTGAGCCCCAAGCTCAGCAAGAACTCACTTTAAAAGATTAGGTGGAAAGCAAGAGGAAGATACTTGACATGGACATCTGACTGCACTCTTGCAAGTGTATGCACAGACCAGCTCCAAACAAAACAAGACCCAGTGTTTTTGCCAAAGGGAGCTGTGGCTCTTCATGTGACTGCTGATTTCCTGGTGGGGCCGTAACTGAGAGAATTTTGTTGTCAGTTCAACTGTTAAGGATATACTAGTTACACAGTAAGAGTAAGAGAGTTCACACACTCTTTCAGTTTCTTGTCCAGATACACCTCTATACCACTGTAACAGCAAGGCCTCCCTTACTCTGTGTGTGGCAACCATGCAGGCTAACTGATGACCTGGAGGAGGCCAGCTGAGGTTTGCTTAGCAGACCTTCCACCTAGTGTTACAGAGGGTCCTCCTGCTTCCTTTCTTCTACTCAGTGATCCAATGGAAGGAAGACAGAGAAGTGCAAACTGTTCCCCACGGCCAGACAGTTCAGTGTGTTCCTTAAAAGGAAGGTGAAGTCAAGAGGAGGAGTTCATCTTAGCTAAAGAAAAAGACAAATACAAAAGAATTTGACACAACACTCATTTTCAGAGCTGTGTGTGCTCAGGCATTAACAGCTAATGGCAACTTGCAGCAGATGCTCCAATTTCCCCAGAACGTTTATGTAAGTATCTCATTTTAGAGGCTGCATACGTTTGGGGATAAGTACAGTAAGGCAGCTATCAAACCGATATGACAACATAAAACGCATCAACAGACACCTGAAAAAACCAGTTTAAGTCTGCAGGCAAAACCAACAAAAAAGCAAAAACTCATTAAAAGGAAAGTCTGTTAAATAAAAGGTCACAAGTAGCCATAGTAAAATACACAAGAGGTCAGTAGAGCCAATCCTTCAATTTCAACCTTTTCCTTAGACCATTTATGCAGCCCATGTGTATTATAAACATAGTACATGTAAATATTTATATATACATTATTTATGTCAGGTGAGCTAAAGTTCATTTGAATTAGAGGTGAAAAGAGTCAATATACAATACTAGTGACCCAAACCAAACCACAGATCATGCTAATGTGAACACCATCTTTGGACTTAAGAGACCAATGCAAACACAGCTCAAAGAAATGACGATGGGCGTGGAGGTGGGTGGGGCTGGGGAAGGTGCTGACAGGCAGAACAGGACTGCTAGTGAAGGTGGGCATGACTGCCTGCTCATGCACTACTGCAAACGCCTGCAAAATAGAAATTCCTCCAAACATCACCTTGTGCAAGGCACAAGGCACAAGGGAGGCCAGGAGCATTCTCCACTCAGCCACTCACAGGGAGGAAACGACAAGCACACTGAGAGGCTGGGGACACTAAGCAGCGGCTTTCCTGGTACCAGTGTGGTAACAGCAAGGCTAAGAGCGCATGGCCTAGTCCTGCGAAAAGGCTCTTCTGGGCAGAGGCATATATCCACTGGTCCCTAGCATCTAGGGCCATGGCAGACATCACCACATGGGCTCTCTGGGTCCACGTACCATCTTCTCTATGGACTCTCTGTCTAAGGACTGATTTTATCACTATGCTTCCTGGTCCTCTGGCTGGGTACTGCCAATGGAGAGCCATGAGGATCAGAGGGACACAGGTGACAAAGAGCAGGACGGTCAATGTTCTGGTTCCCCACTAAAAGATCACCCTGGATTGGTTGCTCCTTAACAGAAGGCCAGTTCTTCCCAGACAGCTGCCCTTCACAAACCTATTTCTTGAGTTGGTACTTCCCTTCTCCTGATGCTCCTACTATCTCCATCACCCCTCTAGAAGCCCAATACCCATATTAATATTACCTTTGTAAACACAACCTCCCTGAGTTACCCTGATTTGGGAAGGTTGCTGTTCACTTCCCCACTGTTAATACAAGTAAGAGCGACAAGAAAGGTTGTGAGATGAGGAAGCCTGCTCTAATATGAACATCTTCCCACAAGCAGGAATAGGCATGCTCCCCAAGGTGAAGGTTCACGGGACACAAGTCTAGAAGCTGGGTCAAGTTGGCGCTTTTTGTTTGGAAGCACTGGATATATTAGATCAAAAGATCAAGTCAGAACAAGTTAATAAACTGCTCTCCCAAACCAGAGATGTTCTACGATCTTTCTCACCGAGTTTCTCACATTTGTTCCTGACAACAGTAATCCACAGGAAAAAGCTTGTAATTATTAATGTCTTTCCCAAGAAAAGTGAACAAGTTCAGTTGTCTTTATTTTCTTGTAATTTGCTATTTGGTGTATTTGTGTATCTAATTAGTTCTTTTTAGTTATAGCAGTATGATTACAAGTAGAACTGAGTGAAAAAAATTCATGTGGGCTTGGAGAAAAGGCTGTAATTTTCTGGGTCTATGTAAAGACAGAGTAAGATGATATAAAGAACATTCTCTTTCAGACTAAGGATTTGTTTTTTTCCCCAACTAAGCAAATTAAACAAAAACCCCACACCCAAACCCAAGAAGTGATAGCTACTGAATTCCGTGCTCTTTCAGAGTCTCTAAAATTTAATCTATCTGAGTTGTTTCAGCCAAAAAACGGTCAGGTCCCTCCCTCCTCTGAAGTGCCCTCAGCTGTGTGACCTAGGCAAGTTACTACCCGTTTTAGAGCCTTCTGATGTGAAATGTGAGAGTAAAGCTAGATAGACTTTTAGAGCATGGAGTTACAAACCGTCTCTTAAAAGTAACCTAAAAGCTACTTTTACTTTAGACCTTACTAAGGTCAGCTATAATTTCTTTAAAATCCTCTCAGCTCAATGTAATAATAGCTACTAAGAGAAAACCAAAGTATAAATATTAAAGTATATGGCTCTCATAGTCTAAAGTTTCTTACTTGGCACCTTGCCTGAGATAATATATTGACTTAGCAGCCAGAATTAAGACACAGCTTAACTAACAACAAGAAGTATTCAGCCTCGTTGCAATTTACACCCATGCTAAACACAGTGCTGAAGAGCATTTGTCCTTGAGCTGCAAACCCATAGGAGGGCCTGCATCCACTTCCTGTAATATTCCTATGACACCCAGTATCCAGTCCCTCTTTGGAGATGAGGTGTAGAGTACCAGATCTGAGGCTCAGAGATGTGAAGCAGTATCTGCTTTAAGAACTGGGATCCAAGCCAATCCTAGTTTAAAGCCATGCTTTCCCTAGAGTAACAGTTTCCCTTTCCATCCTCAAGGTGAACAAAGCGTCCACAGGGAGAGGGGGAACAACACATTAATCTGTTACTCATGGGCAGCAGCAAACAGCTTCCTCTGCTCAGAATTCTCTGGATGATGGTGCCAACATATAAATAAGGAAGCTCACTGAGGTGTGAGTGACTTACCCAAGGTTACATGGCTGTTAGTGGCAGAGCCAATCTTTCCAATCAGTTCCTGAAATCAATAGTCTTCTGGATCAATAGTCACAATCCCGCTGTGGCCAAGAAGGAAAGTAAACATCATCAAACACTTATCTTCCTTGGTGGGTGAAACAAACAAACTCTGGCAGTGAGGTGAAGAAACTTCCAATACTTAACATTAGAAAGAAATTTCAAAAGGCTGTTCATGCAATGTAATTCTGTGAGGCAGATTTACATAATTTACTTAACAAGTAGAAGACTTCACAGCAGCTAAAACAAATGAGTCTGGAAAACTTCTAACAATTGTATATTTTAAACTATCCCTCCCTCCCTTAAGTAATTCACTCAGCAAACTACTGGTTTTACTGACATAATTTTCTAACCAATACGGAATAATAAATGACATATTGCTATTTTAACTTTAACCGAAATTACAGCCTAAGGGGTGATTATGTAAATTAGTCAAACACAGTGGGCAGAATGGTACCATGAAAAGATATGACAGCGTGGCTTGACCTATATTATTTTCCAATGCTGTTTCCTGCCCTGAACCTCCATTTCTCTGCTACCTTTTCCCATAGCTGCTTTAAAGTATGCTGATTCGGTTTCCGAAGAAAGCAACTTAGCGATTGTAAGTTAAGTAAAATTAGTACACGGCTGGGGCGTCCTCCGGAGTTAATTTTCAAACGAGTTACCGTGGTAAAGAAATGAAGGGTCAAGCTTTCTTTTTAATCAATACAGCAATCCATACACGGAATCAGACCCGTACAGTAGAAAGTACAAACTGAGAAAAGGTGACAAATACAGTAATTGCCTTGAGCGATGTTAGACTGAGAGCAAATTCCAGTCCACTGTAGTCAGCAACCTAAAAAAACGCCGCCTCGGGTTGGGGGTTGGAGGCTGCCTGGGCCTAATTAATCAGCCAGGCCTCGCACTCCAAACAAACGATCGGGGTGTCCCAGGTCTGTACAGGTGGGCACTTTCCCCAGTGGGCTCGGCGATCTCGGGAAATATCAGTCATCCCAGAGGACGTGCAAGTGTGCGAGGCCAGGGCTGCTAGTTTTCTTTTGCCCTGGCTGCGTGGTTAAAGGGCCGGGGATTAGAGAAACTTAAGCTCCGTCCCGGCTGGCCTAAGCGATTTCACGTCTCCAGAAGGAGAAGCCGCCTCGGCGGGGCCTGAGGAGCAGCGGGACCCCCACCCCGGGAGGCCCGGCGGAGGAACGACGGTGCACACAGGGCCCTGGCGCTCGGGTGCGTGGCAGCGCCGCGGGCGTCACCGGCGAGGAGGAAGCGGGCGTCACCGGCGAGGCCGCACATGGCCGGCAGCGCTCGAGCGGAGGGCTGGCCCGGGGCGCGGTACCTGCGGTCGGGCGGCGGGCTGCCGCTCCTGCGAGCCTCCTTTGGCCGGCCGGGACCGCGCCGTCCCCTCGCCCTCGTCCGCCTCGCTCCCGGCTCTTTTCCCTCTCTTTTCCCCGCTTGGCCCCCTCCTCAGCCGTGGCTCCAAGATGGCGGCTCCGAGACGGATCACGTGAGCGGCGGGCAGGTCAGGTGAGCCTGGAGGCGCGCGGTGGGGGCGGAGCTTGCGGCGGGGGCGGAGACAGCGCAGGCCCCGCCCTCTGGCGGACAGGGCTGTGGCACCCGGGTGCTGTCCTCGCTGGTGGTAGGCCTAGAACTCGGCGAATATCCGCTGTGGCCTCAACGTGCTGGGCGTTCTTCACCTCCTCCTTTACCCCATCGTTCTTTTCACCTCTGTGCGTGTGACTCTGGCTGACCTGTTCTTTTTTAAAAAAGTGTAATGGGGGCTGGAGAGACGGATCGGCGGTTTAGAGCACTTGTTGGTCTTGTAAGGACCCACGTTTGGTTCCCGGCGCCCGTACAGTGGTTCACAACCGTGCGTAACCCCGGTTCCAGGGAATCCGAAGCTCTTACCCTCTTCTGACCTCCACAGACACCAGACACACACATGGTGCACAGATACACAGTAAACCACTCACCCACACAAAATAAATCTAAATGTTTTAAGATTTCTGTTATTTACTTATTTATTTATTGTGTTTGTGGAGACTCCGTGGTGGTCAGAGGAACACTTTCCAGAATCTGTGGTGTCCTTCCATGATATGGGTCCTGATACCGAACTCAGGCCTTCAGGCTTGGCTGCAAGCACCTTTACACATTGAACCGTATCTTTACCCCTCTTTTATTTTTTTGAGTTTTTTTCTTTCTTTTTTTTGAGACAGGTAGCTCAGTCTAGCTTCTAATTCATGATGTAGCCCAGCCAGATCTTGAAGTTATGATCCTCCTGCCTCAGCCGTCCAGAGTAGCTGGGAGAGTAGATGGACTGTCCGCACCGGATCAGACTCTAATTGGAACTAGTTTTTGAGGCATTGTTTGTGGGAAATGTAGAGGTCCTTACCACATGCAACTCAGGTGTCTGATGGGAGGGCAGTGCTGGCTCTGAGAAATCTCTTTGCTCCAAAATACTTTCTCTTTTAAAAAAAGGTTTAAAAATTTAAAACTTACTGCATTTATTTATTCGTGTGTGAGTGTGCCACAGCCTGTGTGCAGAAGCCAGAGGACAATTTTCTGGAGTTGGTTCTCTTCTTCTAACACATAGGTCCCAGGGACTGAACCCAAGGATTGTCAGCTTTGGCTGAAAGTTCTTTTACATGTGGTGCCACCTTGAGATCCTTGAAAGATTTTCAGTTTCCAAGGTCTGACCTGGTGAAGTTGACCACGTGACTGTGATGGGCTATCGTGTTTGTCATTTGGGTCTATTTCATGCAGTATATACTCTGCTGTAACAAACCCTGTTGGCTCCTGGGCTAATGCCGTGAAAAACAAGCAGAGAGAAGCAATCTCACTCAACTTTCAGCCCAGGAATAAGCAGGCAGTTAGGAGATCGCAGAAGGACAGAGCCAGCTGTTGCTGCCTGGGCTCAGTGGGTGGGCGTGGTCGGGAGGAAGGAAAGAGGATTCTGGTGATAGCATCAGACTTGACTCCTTAGGTGAGGGATGTTTCGGATGTTTCCTGATATATTTAGAAACCGCTTCAAAGAATTTGGGTTTGAGTTGTCAGTTACCAAATAAGAGAAAGACCAAAAAGTAAACACAAAAAATAGTGATGCACACTAGTGTTTAGATATGGTTGCCATTTTATTTACTGCACCTCTAGATAAAAATCTACAGCTGGAGGTTTCAGAGATGGCCAAGTGGTTAAGCGTGCCCGTGACACAAAAATTTCAGCAACTACATATGTGTGTGTATGCGCGTAGATATATACACACATAAATGTATAAAAGATATGCTCATGAACACGTGTATCCATCTGCGTACACACAAACACACACTTACTTTTGTAGTGCTGGGGCTGGAATCTAGGACTTTGTGCCCTGCTAGCCAAGTGGTCTTCTCCTGAGCTGTGTCCCCAGGCTTCCTTTTCACTTTTTAATTTTTAGATAGGGTCTCCCAGAGTTACCCAGGCTAGCCTTGAAGCCGGTTCCGCTTAATATGACTTTTTCTAAAACAATAATAATAATAATAACAATTCTGCAGAAAGATTGTGGCAAGAACCAGGCACCGTTCCACTGAACTTAAGGATGCCTCAATAAGCTCCCAGCACTTTGCGCCTTGCACCTGCCACATGATGCTTTTCTCACGATTTAATTAACCAGCCGTAGCAAGATCGCCTGTTCCAGATAGGAAACTTGCTTACTCAATTTTCTAGCTCTTGTTCGGGGAGATCTCATCCCTGTTATCAGAGATGACCCTGACAAACAAGCCCCCATCTTCGCGCACCGTTATTCTGCCCTGGGGGCCTTAAGCAGGTCATAAGTTAAAGGGCTCCCTTCCACAAGCACCGTGGGTCTGCAGTGTCTAGAGTGACCGCAGAGTCTGGTACACCTTAAACCAGCCCACTGGGAACACAAATGGAAACAGTGCAAGTCGGTAACTGGCAAGAAACTGAGTGAGGCACCGCAGTAGCTGAACTCCGAGGAAGTCTCTTTCTGGGTGGGTGAGGTAGCCGAAAGGTGCAGGCTGCCCACCCTGAAGACCTGAACTGTGCAGTGGAAGGACAGAGAACCCATTCCTGGAAGTTCTTCTCTGACCTTTACGCATGTACCATGACAGGTGTGTAATCTCTCTCTCTCTCTCTCTCTCTCTCACACACACACACACACACACACACACACACACAAAAGCATGCACATAGACACACACACACACACATGCAGTATATAAACAAAAGTCCTTCAAGCTATGATGGTTCTGAAGGACATTTTGTCTTTGGGAAAATAAGATTAGATTAGCTTTTTTGGAGAGGGATTAACCATGTAAGTCTTTTGAACAGCGCAGGGGATTGAATGAGGCAAGTTGCCTGTATTAAAAAAATACAGTAATTAAGATTTTATTTTCTTTTTCAGTCAGTGTCTGGCCAGGAACCACAGACTTTCCACTATAACCTCTCAAGTGCTGGGATCACAGACATTTGCCACTATGTCTGGCTGGTACTAATATAATCTTTTGCATTGTGACCATATATATATATATATATATATATTCTCAAAAATGGAAGATTGGTTCTGAAGAGATGTCTCTTGGTCAAGGGTACTTGCTGCTCTTCTAGAGGACCCAGGTTTGGTTCCCAGCACCCGTATGGTGGCTCATGATTGAATGTAAGTCTAGTTCTGAGGATTTGGTGCTCTTTTTAGCTTCTGAGAGCACCCGGCATGTCTGAGGTTCTCTTACATACATGCAGGCAAAATTCAAGCATATAAAAAAAATAAGTCAATCGCTAAAAATTGTTTTTAAAAAGAAAAGCTCATCGGAACCTCAGCTAATCAGGAGTCAGAGGCGGAGAGGATCATAATGCTTTCAAAGTCAGCCTGTCTCAAACAGTAAAAGAAGGGTTCAGATGGTAACTCTGGGGTAGAGCCCTTGCCTGCCATCCCCACGCTGGAAACAAAGAAAAGAGAGAGGGAGAGAGAGTCAGCAGTAGGGCCAGGAGGGAGAAGGACACAGTGTGGTCAGCAGTCACCGCTGGCTTTGCTCTTTCTCGTCTGGAGCACAGAGCAGGTGGGCTCCGTCTTTCTGACATTTTCCACCTCTCTTGTAAAGCCAGAAGTTCAATTTATCCTTTTTCTAAGCTTCAGATGTCTAGTCTGTGGAGGTTCAGAGTTTAATTACAGGAGGTCCTCTGGGTTCAAAATGGAACTTCATCATTAAGAGTAATGGCAAGTCTTGACTTTATTAATGAATTAAAAGTTTGCTCCATGTAAGTCAGAAGGAATGTACAATGAAAAGACATGATATATTATCATATATCTAGCTGTCAGTAATAAATTAACATTAGCTCTGGATTCTGTACACTTTGCATCCTGAATATATACCTAGAAATACCTCATAATTATAGTTCAGATCTCGAGACTATTGTAAATTACCCACCTGTCATTCATTCTCTGTGAGAGGCGCCGACCCTTGTTACTTCTGCAGTATGCTAGCATCTGACGTCACTCGTGCTGGAGCCAGGAAGCTGGCTCGGTGGGTGTTTTCTCTGCAAGTGCAAGGACCTGAGTTTGAATCCCCAGAACCCACAAAAAGCTGGACACCTAGTGTGAGTGTCTGCAATTCCCAGAACTCCTAGGAAAGCATGGGGACTAAAACAAGGGGAACTTTAGAATCTCACAGGCCAAGAGACCCTGTCTCAGACTAGGTGGAAGGCAGTGGCCCCTGTACCTGTATCCACATTAATGTTTACACACATAAGACACATACACATGGCATACATACATCAGTGTACAAAACACAAACAAATAAAAGTCATAAAATCTCTAGTGATGGGAGGCACCATAGGCACGCCCTTTTGTCCCTTTCTGCTTCTCTCTCTCTCTCTTTTTTTTTTTTTTTGAGACAGGATCTCCATGTTGCCCAAGCTGACCTTGAACTTTTTGATCCTCCTTCTTGTCTCTCCTGAGCTGGGATGAATGACAGGTGCATACCAGCATGTCTGACATTAATCTTTCTCTCTCTCTCTCTCTCTCTCTCTCTCTCTCTTTTAAGATTTACTTATTGTATTTCATGTGTGTATGTGTGTGTTTTTTCTGCTTGTGTGCCTATGTACCACATGCATGCCTGGTGCCTACAGAGGCCAGAGGCCAGAGGTCAGAGGTCTCTGATCCTCTGGAACTGGAGTTACAGATGGTTGTGAGCCTCCAGGTAGGTACTGGTGCTCTGCAAGAGCAGCCAGTGCTCTTGACCGCTGAGCCATCTCTCCAGCCCCTTAACTTATCTCCTATGAGGTTCTAAATAAAGCAAAAGAATGTGCGGCAATCATCTACGGCCAGGAAGACTGGGAGAAAGCAGAGAGGCCTATTTGTGACATCTGGTGTTTGCTCTGGCTGACGTGGGTCTGGCTTAATTTTCAGCTCAGCTGTCTCGATGATGCTAATTCATTTAGAAAAATTTCCCTGGAGAGGCCGTGCCATGGAGGCTGAGGTGGAATTTAGTCTAGATGGCTCCTTGCTGGAGGTTCTGTCCCAAGAAGCTGGGTATAAGGACATTAATTCAGGGTGAGAGCAGCCTCGCTGGACAATGCCCTGGGTTCTATTTCTAGTATGGGGTGGGGGGAAGAAAAAATTAGTTGCTGAGTATGGTGAAACACACTCTTGTAAGACCAGTACCAGGAGCTCCAGGCCAGCTTGGGTTAAAAAAAAAAAAAAAAATTCTATGGTAGTGACATCTAGTGGCCGATCTTGGCTGTGCAGTCATGCCACCAGGCACTCCAGGGGGAAGTGAGCCATTTCCCTTGTCCAGCTAGCCCAACCCAGGGTGTGACCTTGGGTCAGTCTAAGAGTTCCTTTCTGGTAGCGATTCCCCGAAAGCATGATGGTGTGTGGTAGGCATCCAGGAAACCGCAGCAGTAAGCTGGGGGTAGAGGAGGAGGGGGAGGCTTTTGAGGGGAGCAGAAGGCTGCATGTGCCATAGACTTGGGCTGCAGCAAAAGGAGGCGCAGGCAGCAGGACTGCACGCTTCAGCCAGACTGTCTCTCCACCTCAATGCAGACTGGTTATTGGCAATTTTTTAAGGAATTTTCAGTCGACTCTGTCAATAAAGCCACTCTCTTTTCTGCCAGGGGAATGAAAATGAGATTTTGAGGTCTGCAAAAGGACTGTCTCTTTTTGCCACTTTATCTGAGTAGGAGCCAGGTAGGAGCCCAGCTGAGCGGGGGTGGGAGCTATTTGCCATGCCCCCAATCCTGGTGACAGGTAATAGTACCTGCTTCTCTTGAGAGTTGTAATCGGATACTGCTAAATTCTTCTCGGAGACGGGGTGCTTTCCTTAGAGCAGAGACCTTTATTGATGAGAGCAGCAGAGGAAGAAAATGAAAAGCGGGAGATGAAGAGAGACGCTAACGGGAGAGGTAACTGCCTACCATTCCAAGGAAGTCTAGCTGAGGGGTAATCCTGGACTTCAAAAATATGTCATTTGTTATTTTGACAGCTCCTCTTGACGTGATAGACCAGGAGGAGCCAGCAGCAGCGGCAGCCACTGCCAGTGTGGAGTTCTGATTTTTGCTTCTTTCAGTGATCAGGAAAGCTGCTCTGGTGGAGGATGCTAGGATTCCTAGCTCTTAGAAAAAGCCGAAGCAGAGGATCGTAAGTTCAAGGCCAGCCTGGGCCCCTGGGCTACACACTGTCTCAAGATAGAGAAGACATCATCAAACGGATAACCAAACCACGTGGTACAGGCCTATAACCTCAGGTGCTAAGAGAGCTGAGGCAGGAGGGCCCTGCAGTTATCTTGAGCTGAGCATGGCATATTCAGTACCAGGCATGTGGATGGCTTTGGGCTTTTCTGGGGAGGTGATCAGGCCCCTGTGACATTCATCTCCTTCAGCTCCTGTCTCAAAGTCACCTGTAGGGATTGCCTTGTGATCAGCTCTTGGTAATAAGAAGCCTCAAAAATAGAACATCATCTCAGGGGCCAGAGAGATGGCTCAGCTGCTAAGGGCACCGGCTGCTCTTTCAGAGGACCACGGTTAGAGTCTCACCACCCCCGTGGCAGGTAATTCCATCTAATTCCATGTCACCTGTAACTCCAGCCCCAGGGGACTGCCTGCCTTCTTCTGGCCTCCATGGACATGGCATGTATGTGGAGTACAGACGATTTACATGCTGGGGTAAAACACCCATACACACAACAGAAGATTAAAAACGTGGGTCATCAGGGTGCACGCGAAGACAGGGGACCAGCATGGATGCAGGTGCAGTAAGCTGCAGAAAAAGTGCTGGCTACCGGAGAGCCCTCTGCCTGGTATGCAGGGCGTGGTGCAGGACAGTGAAGCGGCTGGAAAGGCATCTTGAAGCTGTGGCTGAACCAGGTGGAAAGCTTCTCCTGAGGGCTTTGCAGGCGGAGGCTCTGAGCCTGGGGCTTCGTCACACATTTGTACACGAGCCGTTCTGTCATTAGTCACGGGTGCCGATGCCGCCTCAGCCCTGGTGGGAATGAGCTCCCATTAGGTTCCAGGAGCCTACCAGTCTTGTTTATTGATACTTTCTCTGGCTGAGGACAGGGTCTTGAATGTAGGTACAGTCAGCAATCGAAAGAAACGGTGATTTCACTTAGCACACCCGTTCCTAGGCATGGATTTACCAAGAGCTGGGTATGGCGGTGCCTGCCTGTTAGGCTAGCAGTTGGGGGACTGAGGCAGGAGAATTGCAGAGTTTGAGGGCAGCCTAGGTTACCTAGTGAGGGCCTCTCACAATGAACTAACACACTCCAAAGAAAGTATTCGGGGAAGGGCTTGGCTTAGGAGAGAGAACAAAGGTGACATCCAGCTAGGGACGGAGGTGTCGCTCTTACTGAAGGCTTGGGAGTTGTAAGAGTCTAGCCCGTGAAATGGGTTTTACCCTTAGTTTCGAATCTTCTAGCACCTGCCAGCTGTGCCTTCTTTTATCATATCATGGGGACTGTGATGCTCAAACTGTTGATAAAACATTTAAAGCGGGACTGGAGAGGTGGCTCAGCAATTAAGAGCACTGGCTGCTTTTCCAGACAACTGGGGTTCAATTCCTAGTACCCACATGGCAGCTCATTACTGTCTATAACTCTTCTTCCATGGGACCAGAAACCCTCTCCTGGTCTCCTTGGGTGCTGCATGACATGTTGTTCCTCCATCTGGGCAGGCAGAATACCCAACACCCTAAAACAGTTTAAAGGATGTGGTGTATATGAGGTCCCGATGTGACATATTGATGGGGAGTGATCAGTAAGTAGTATACTTGGGAAAGATTCAGAGACGTGTGACCAGAAATGAAAGGCCACCGTAAGGGAGCTTCTGAGCTTTCGGAAGCTGGTTGGAAACAGGGAGTGGAGCTGAAAGATGGCCGGCCCTCTGCTCCTTCAGCATGTCCTTGCTGGGCTTCGTTAGTGCACACCACTGACAGACAATCGCAGACATCAAAGGACACACAGAGGAGGAGGTGGGTGTGGTCATGCGGCCACTCTGTCTTCAGCTTAGAGTTGGGGTGTGAGCCTTGGAGCGAAGTCATGGGCTCGGCCTATTTTTCCTAAGCATGGATTTCATCAGCGACCGAACCCCTCCTCCACCCCGCACCCTGCAATTTAGATACATTTTGGTTATGAAGTCCAGAAACCTTTGGACTTGGCTCTGACATGTTGAAAGTGAACAGAATTTACATGATTTAAGGGGCTCACCCAGCTCCACAGATCTAAACGTTTGACGGCTCCAAATTTGATATTTCAGCGGCAACAATGACATCTAGGGGCTGGTTTCTGCAGGTCTCGCCCGCCCGGGATGTTTGCTCTCTGTTTGGAAGAGTGAGCACACTCCCGCATGTACGGCACCGAGGATGTTGGCACAGAGTGCAGGAACTTGGTCTGTGGCCAGGGTGACACTCAGGGATCAAGGGAAGGAAAGTGGCAGTGGCCTCAACTGCCACCTAAGCACATGACTCACCTCCTACAGGGATAGCAGGCTCCACAATTTCTCATTTCCCTTTGACCTGTAAGTCAACACAGCACCCTTTGTATCCTGTTTGATCCAAGTACACGCTGCCAGATGGACAGGAGGAGACTCAGGTTCTAGACCCGACCCCTCCCCCCCTCCCCCGTGTGTGTGTGTGTGTGTGTGTGTGTGTGTGTGTGTGTGTGTGTGTGTGCACGTCCATCCTACTGTTTAGGTGCGAGTAAGGGAGGCCTGAGAGGCCATATACATAGGTCCAGTCCATGGAAAAACAGCTTATTTAAAGTGTCCCAAACATGGACTAGGGAGATGGCTCAGTGCTTAAGAGCACTGGCTGCTCTTCCGGAGGTCTCGGGTTAATTCCCGGCACCCACATGGTAGCTCACAACTGTCTGCAACTACAGTTCTAGGGGATCTGACTCCCCTCCTCTCCTCTGGCCTCCATGTACACTGTACACATAGAGAACATAAGTAGGAGAAACACTCATACACATAAAGGGAAAATAAGTAATATCGCAAAAAATTAAAAGGGTTCCAAACATGCATATTAGCAAGGAATAAAGTATTCATGAAAGCATCTGTGAGAATGCTGGAAAATGCACAAATATTCAGATGCTGTTTAAGGTTCCTCTCAGCAGGGGGAATTGTGTGATTTCTGTGCAGATTAAAATTAGCACCCTGCTATACTGATGCATAGTAATATTGGCGTCGGCATAAGAGGCACGGCTACCGTGTTGTCTCTCTGTGTGCTGCTCGAATGGGGCAGTGTGAAATGCAGTCCGGCTCCTCGGGCGACCGAACTGAACCTGGGTGTGAACATGCTGTGTCTCTCTCAGGATGTGTTTCCTGAACGCCACTTTTTCTGATTCCTTCATCTTGAAATTATGTGTGTGCCTGGGTGGGGGCATGTGTGTGTGTGTGTGTGTGTGTGTGTGTGTGTGAGTGCAGGTGTCTGTGGAGGCCAGAAGAGGGCGTCAGAGTCTCACCCGGCCCTGGAGTTACAGGCTGTCTGACGTGGGTGCTGGGAAATGAAGGTCCTCTGCAAGAGCTGTAAGTGTTCTTGTGAGCCATCTCTCCAGCTCCCTTTTTCTGAATGCTTTAAGAGGACCATGGAATCCTTTTCATTTTTAACCCTTGCTCTTGGCTTTCCTTTGTGATCTTCTTAATCTATTTTCCAGTTTCCTGCTATGGCCCATGGAATGTATGGATCTCACACCCAGCAAGCTGCTGCTTTAACCTATGCAATATATGTGTTAGCCTATTTTAAGCTCTCTGTTTCTGTCACAGACATGGGAGATCAACTCAAGGTTTGCTTTCCTGGTTCATGGTCACCTGGCCCTGTTGCTTTGGTCCCATGGCCGAATAGGACGTCATGGCAGGAACATGGGACAGGGTGCCTTGTGGTGACTGAGAAGTGGAAAGAAACAAGACAGGGGGCTTGTACCTATCTTGAGGACATGCTGATACCCCACTTCTTCCCACTGTCTCCCACCCCAGTTCTTAAAGTCTCCACTGCTTCCCCCATAGCACTAAGGTACTATGACCAAACCTTTGCTAAGTGGCCTGAGAATCTCCAAATGGCATCCTTCAAGGTCCAGCCTCAGCTCCATCACATCTGCCATCCTCACGGAAGTATTTTGCCTTTCCAGCTGCTTCGTGCTCCCCCCCGCCCAGTGTGCTCCTCTCAGTCTTTGGGTCTTGACAAAAAAACAAAAAACAAAAACAAAAAACAAAACAAAACAAAACAAAAAACAAAAACAATTTTTCAGAGGAGCCTTCCCTGACCTCTCTGGCCAGGTCCAGTTCCTCACTCTTCATGTCTTAGGCCTCATAGCTATAGTGTGTGTGTGACTTGTTAGATCAGTGTCAACTCCCTTTCACACACTGCCAATCTGAAGTTTTGGTTCATCGCATTGAGAGCAGCCCTCACTAAGACAGTGGGCCTCAGTGTTGTGTTTGGAAGATTACAGTTTCTTGAGTCGCTACATCCATCAAAGGTCCTCCTGCCCGTTAACACCAAGGGGCACTTGATACAGCCCCTTAGCATCTGTGAGATGTTCGTGTCTGTTACTTGAGTAATCTTGTAGTCCAGCCCCTCAGCAGGTAGTTCAAGAAGTGAGGTTTGCCTTCCCACAGCTTTGGATGGGAAAGCCACTTCCAGCCCTCTGTTGAGAGACTCTCAGCCTCACCAGGTTCACTGTAAGTGTCATCCTGATGCTTTGTCTGCAAAGAAGAAATTATCAAGTGATAGCCTCACTTGGTGTGTATTTGTGTGTCTCTGGGAATGCCACATGAGTGCAGTGCCTGAGGAGGAGAGGAGGGTGTCAGATCCCCTGGTTCCAGTGTTAAAGGTGGTGGCATGGGTCCTGGGAAGAAGCTCAGTTCATGCTCTTAACCTTTGGGCTCTGTCTGGACTCTCTCTTTATCCCCCAAATTGTATCTTTTCATATATTTAAAAAGTTTTTTTTTTTTTTTTTTTTTTTTTTTTTTTTTTTTGAGGCAGGGTTTCTCTGTGTAGGCATGGCTGTCGTGGACTCACTTTGTAGGCCAGGCCGGGCTTGAACACACAGAGATCTGCCTGCCTGTGCCTCCCTGAGTGCTGGGATTACAGGCATGTGCTACCACACCCAGCTTTAAAAAGTATTTTTATTAGATTTCTTCGTTTTTATTTTATGTGAGTGCACATTGCATGTATATTCACCATGGGCTTGAATACACGAGCCTTCTGCCTCAGGACCTCCTGAGTGCTGAGGCGTCAGTGTATGCCACCATACTTGGCCTTCAACAAATACTCACGTGTGTGTGTGTGTGTGTGTGTGTGTGTGTGTAGGTCAGAGGGCAACTGTCTGGAACAACTTCACTTCTTCCATTTTGGGGGATCTGGGAATTGAAGCCAGACCACCAGGGCCCTCATACTAACACTTCTGCCCACCGAGCCAGTCATTGGCCCTTAATAACTGTTTCTTGAGTGTGGACTGTGCAGTGGGCTCTGGGCCTGGCCCTCACAGTCCAGCAGCGGAAAGAACAGAGTGAATGTCTGTGCTCATGGACCCAAGAATCTTAGCAGGGTGATAGACAGGAGGCCAGAGAGCAGACGGAGCAATGCATAGTACAGCTTCAGTGCACTGTGGCATGTGCATGCCTACTTTCTTACACACACACACACACACACACACACACACACACACACGCACACACGCACACACGAATAAGTGAGTATTTGTGGAAAGCCAGAAGGGCTAAGTGTGGGGGCTCACACCTTTAAGTACTTGAGAGGCAGGGGCAGGCAGAGCTCTGTGAGGTTGGGGCCCGCCTGTCTACGTAATGACTGCTGGGATAGCCAGGGCTACACAGAGAGACCCTGTAAAGTCTAGGGGGAAGTGTCCTGGCCTGCCTCACCAGAAGGACGATATCCAGTGATAAGTTTTCTAGGCTGGGGATGAGCAGCCGACAGGGCCCGGGCTGAGTGTGCTGGGGAAAAGGGCCACCGTGGATTAGAAAGTGGGAGGTGTCTTATGGCGTCGGTGGGTTCCAGAGTGTGGGTCTGCTCTCGCCTCCCTTGCCATTGTAGGGACTACATGTAACTCTCAAGCGCCTGCTATCTTTTTCAGCGGGGGCCATGTCAAGCCCCTTTGTCTCCTCCCCACCCCCATCAGCTGCACCTTCAGGACTGGGAATCTGGGGCAGGCTCTGTGAGACCAGCAGAGAAGCCCAGGAGCAAATGGGATTTTAAAGTTGTTAGGGCATTTTGGCATTCAGTCCCCCACGATGAGCAAAGTGTCTTGTCTGGTAATTGCAATTAATGGCCCTGCTATTCAAGCATATCCGTCAATAAATCTCCTCTAATAACCGATTGGGCACAGTCGTTGCCATAGTTATGTCTCTAAATTGAGCCCAGGGTAGTTGGCCACGGCACTGACCTTACTGGGGTCAGGTCTGCTTCCTGACTGTGTGACTCCATATCCCAGGAATTAAAGCCACCCTTCCAAATGGCTGGCTTCCAGCCAGATGAAAGACAGTCTGAGCTCCCCAGCTTAACTGCCTGGAGATTTCCTGTAAATCTCTTAAATGTGGAATACAAATCTTTGAAACCCTGGCATACCAGTGACGGTTGTAGGATTGTCCAATCCACTTTGCCACTGTGCTGGGAGCACTGGAAGGGGGACCTCACATCAGATGGACGACAGCCAGTGGTAACATGGCGAATGTCCTGTCGGGGGCTTGCTAACCAGGCCAGTCTCTCACTGTCAAGTGTCCTTGGTCCTTTCCTTCCGGAGAATTCCTGCCCCATCCATAGGCAGTGTCTTAACTGTCCCTTTCGGCTCTCCCATGGGTGATCATTCTACAGCCATGCTTGCTTGCTGTGCTCAGGGCTCAGCTCTCTGAGGCTCCAGCCATGGCTTTAGAGACTGGGCTTGCCCTTCCGCACCTCTCTTGACGTACCTTCTATCTTCAGCAAGGCTCGGATGTCCAGAATGCCCTTTCAGAGCCGATTTTGGATGGCCTGCTTGAGTGGGAGTATTTTTAAATATATTCACTGGTATGCTGGGGATGACAGATAGTTATGACGAAGGAGAAGGGTGGATGGGGAGGCAAAAATGCTTTTGCAATAGTCTCTTAATTCATGCGTATGTAAAAATCCTAGAAAGGAAGAAAGTGGGAAAGTAAATCAGGACAAAGAAAGGAGGAAGAGAAGGAAGAAAAAGGAAGGAAGGGGGAAGGCAGACAATGGACATTAGTTTTCTCTTTAGCTGGGTGCAGGCTTGATTTCAACTTTGGAAATTTTCTCCATTGCTCTCCATGTTTGCTCTTCTAGTCGTTCTTCATTGTTAATTTTAGGATTTACATCCTAGAGTAAGAGCTATCTGTCCGTCCAGCGCCACTGGAGCACATAGTTTCACCTGGGTTCAGGAGGCCTGTTTTGGCCCAGTTTCTGCACCGCCTTCCTTTCTGGAAGTGTCCCTAACAGGGTGTTCTAGTTTCTCCTTTGTTGCTGTGATCAAGTGCTCTGACAACAGCGCCTCAGGCAAGGCAAACATTTGTCCCAGCTCACAGGTTACGGTCCATCGCTGAGTGAAGTTAGAACAGGCGTGCAAACAGGAATTTGAAGGCAGACCTTCTTGCTGTTCCAGTCAGCATGACCTCCTGTCAAGCAACTCATTTCACAAGGAAATACACCGGGGATCAAAGAGAACGCTGCTTGCTGACTTGCAGGGGATCATGGTTAGCTAGCTTTCTTTCATAGCCTGGATGCACCTGGCTAGGGCACAATGCTAAACACGGTGGGATGGGCCCACTAAATCAATGAAAAATCAAGACATGCCCCCACAGGCAAGGCCCCAGGCTGCTCTGCTCTGGGTGATGCTTCAGTTGAGACTCTTCTCAGGTGGCCCTAGGCTGTATCAAGTTGGCAGTTAAGGCTAGCTCAGGCACAGGGTGTAGCAGGGCTTAGCTTGTTCACCTTCTCTGGAGGGTGAAGACAAGTAACAGACTTCACCATGGGAGAAAAACCTCAAGAGGTATCTCTCTAAGGCAAAGAAAACACTTTAATAAAAAAATATTTAACTATTTTATGTGTATGTGTGTGTTTGTCTGAGTCTGTACCTGTGTATCATATGCATGCAGGTGCCCATGAAGGCCAGAAGAGGGCATCAGAGTGTCTGATGCTGGAGTTGTAGGTTAGCAGCCCAAAGTGAAGGCTGGGAACCAAACTTGGGACTATTGCCAAACTACTGGGCCATCTCTCCAGCCACTAGTCTGCTTCTAACTTTTAAAGACTTACCTTCATTTTATTTTTAGCGTTTGTGCATTTGTGTGTGTGTGTGTGTGTGTGTGTGTGTGTGTGTGTATGTACGTAAGAGTGCAGTACTTGTGTAGTCCAGAAGAGGGCATCGGATCCCCCTGGAGTTGGAGTTACAGATGGTTGTGAGTCACCTAACCTAGGTGATGGAAACCAAATTTGGGTCCTCTGCAAGAGCAAAACATGCTCTTAACCAATGATCCATCTCTCCAGCCTCTGCTTCTGGCTTTCCAAATAACCTCCAAGCGTAGTGAAAGTGACATGGCTCTTTTAAAAAGCACGCTGGGTTGGTGCAGGGGTAACTCCTAACTGTTTGGATTGTAGTATTTTGAATTAGTAACCAAAGAGAACCGGTTGGTGTGTGGGAGAGCTGGGTAGCAGAAGCATATGTGCCTGTGACATGCTGCACCCCCCTCCCCCCGTGGCTTCTGGAAGTGTTCTGATGGGCGTGTGGCGCACTTTGAGTTCTTACATAATACCAAAGAGAGCCTTGGCTTCCCTGTTAATGATGTGCCATTGAAAGGAGTTCGAGGCGGATCAAGAGATGTTTCATAAAAGAGGAAAAGATGAAGGAAATCCAATCAAGGCATGAGGCCAGGAGCTGGAGCCAGCCTGCTTTTTCACCTCCCTCCTCCCTCCTTCCTCCTCTCCTCCTCTCTGGCTGGCCTCAGCTCCTCTGTAGAGGTCTCCAACACAGACATCTCATCCCCGTGGCCCTTGGTCCGTTTGTGAGACTGTATGTACTAGTTCCCTTTGTGTCGCTATGACCAAATTGCCCGACAGAAACAAAGAAAGAAAGATTTATTTTGGCTCATGGTTTCAGACATTTCTGCTCATGGTTGCTTGGCTCTTTGCACCTGAGCACAGTACCATGGCTTGGGGAGGTTGTGGCAGAGAATAACTGTTTGAATAAAGGCTGACTGGAAGAGAAAGGAGACGGTAAGGGAGAGGAGGGAGAGGGAGAGGGAAGGGAGGAAAAGGGAGAGAGTGACAAAGACAGAGAGAGGAGGAGAGAGAGGAGGAAAGGGAAAGGAAGGGGGCATGGGAGGGAGGATGGGAAGGGCAGGGGAGGGGGAGATCGATGAATAGACCTCCCAAGGGTCTGCCCTCCTCCACCTAGGCTCCACCCACATCCTGATAGTTCCAGAACCTCCCGAAATAGCCCTGCCAGCTAGGGACCAAAACTTTAGAAACGTGGGAGACATTTCAGAATCCATGCATAACAGCGTGTGTCTCTTCGCTCTCTCCCAAGTCTGTGGCATTTCATCTCTCTAGATTTCTCAACCTCCCCGGTGCATCCTCCTGCAGGCTGGCCGGCACTGATCAACGGGAGGATAAGTTCGAGAAGAAGCGGAGCGCAGACAACTCCGCAGACTACTTCGAGTTCCAGTAGAGGGCGGATGGCAGATGGGGCTGTTAATCTCCGCGCCGCTTCTTCACACTCTTTGTGCGTCCAGGGTGCAGGAAGCGTGTACCTGGCAAGCTCGGCCATGTACTGGCACCGGGATCAGGAGGGCTGGCTCTGAGCCTGCTAGGGGAGAAGACGATAGAGGCTCCGTAGGGGCGGGCAGAACACAAGGAATCAGACAAGTTGAAACTCGAACAGATGACTAGGAGGAAAATGGATGGCAAATGGGAGGAGACGGGAGGAAGCGGGGAGAACTGGGAAGGAACTCGGCTTCCTTCGCTGGATCGGAGGAGCAAGACCCTGCCCCCGGCCAGCAGTCATTCCTTCCCTCTGTCCCCGTGGCCGTCTCCTCCTCTCTCCGCACTTCCAAGCCTCCTTTGTCTTTTCTTCACAGTTATTGACTTTCATGATGAATTGCAATCCAATACAGTTTTCAAAGGGTTTTATTTTATTTACACATTTTTAGCCATTAATAAGCACATGCAGAAAGGGACACACTGACAATGAGGTCTCCCGTATACCTACTACCAGTCCATCTGATAATGATTTATTGTATTTTTTCCAAAGAGACTCTATGCAAATACACACACAGTGTTTTGCACATTGCTTCGCTGCTTTATTCAGCCATATGATTCGGGAAATGGTGCCATATTGGTACGTTCAGAGCTGCCTTGCTAACTGCGAAGACCGTGCAGAATCCCATCTTATGGCTTCACCATCCTTTGCAAGTCTTGTGCTGAAGGACACTCCCACGGTTGGCAATCCCTTGCTGTAGTGAGCTGCCCTGTAGACGTGTTTTGGGACATAAGTGCATTGTGCCGGAGGAATACATTGCTAGGACGGGGGCTCCTGCTTAGAAGGTATATGCGTTTTAAAAACTGGGGAAGAATATTGACACATTTTCTTCATTTCTAATTTGCGCGTCGCTAAGCCGTGTTGCCCAGAGCTGATCTCTGGCAGTCTTCTGACAAAACCTCAGTCCTAGGGCTGGAGAGACGGCTCACACTGCTTGTGCAGAGGGCGAGGGCTTGGATTTGGCTCCCAGCATCCCTTTTCAGGTGGCTCAAAGCCACCTGTCCCTCCAGCTTGGGGGGTGGGGAATCTGCTGCCCTTTTGTAGCTCCCAAGGGCACTTGCACTTGTTGCCCAAGCCCACAGAGACAAATACAAATAAATCATAAATTAAAAAAAAAAGAAAATAAAATAGCCTTTCGTGAGGAAGTTAGTGTGTCGTGATTTTCTTCGCTGGTATGAGGAGTTCTTCCAAAAAACAAACAAACAAACAACAAAAGCAAAAACACCAGATGGGAAGTATCAGTTTCACGGAGGTCACCAACTGGGAAAGACTGGAGAAAAGGGAAGAGCCAAGAAAGCTTAGTAAGAGAGAAACACACTCGGGCACCGTTTCTGTCCTTGAAGAAGCCGCTGCGCCTGGACTGAGCCGCACTGTGGCTATGCACAGTGTGCTCCCTTTGCCGTATCGACGCTTCTCAGCCCAGACTGGCGGCCGACAGCCTTCTTCTTCTCAGGACCTGGCACCCACAGTGCGCACTGGCATTACAGGAATATGCTTTCACTGGAGACTGCACCTCATAACCCATGGTCTCGTTGCGAAGAAAAAGTTTAGATTTACTGTAACAGGACTGCAAAGCAGTGTTTCCATCCATAACGCTCTTGGTTACTTATGTCCGTGTGTGTGTGTGTGTGTGTGTGTGTGTGTGTGTGTGTGTGTTCGGGCTGCACGGAGCCATCTCATTTCCAGCGAGGGACCTTGAGGTGGCAGCAACGTCACACTCAATTCTGCCATGCTCCGAGTCCGTTACAAAGTGAAAGTAGAAATCGCAATAAATCAGAATAATACTGATTGTTATAATTTTATTATCAGAGCATTAAGTCAATAAAACTTATCTAAAACATCGTTTGAATTGTATACGGTTTTTACTAGTTGGCCAGCATGCCCTAAAAGCGCATCTAAAACAACAAAAGGAAGAAATCAGTGATAAATTGTGAGAAAGCTGGGATTTGTCTCATGCCATAGTAAAACTAGATCTTCTTTTCGAATTGTAAAATATTCCTTTTGAAGACATTAATGTACCCACAATGCCTTACGTCTGCCTGACTGTGTTTAGTGTCCTATTGTCTGCTTATGTGTTTTCCAGCTCTTTATCTATCATTTATGGCTTTATATAGGAAGGGTCATCTCATGTATGACATTCCTTCAGGTCATTTTTTAAAATGAGAAATAATGAAATGTATTTATGAAATGAGTCAGAGAAATTTATTGAAAAATGAGTATAATAGAAACATGGAAAAAAAAAAACTTCTTACTAGCATATTCATCACTGGGAGTCAGAGCCCAAGCAGTGGAGCAGTTTTGTAAACGCAGGTGTAAGGTGATAGCATACTGCTTGCATCAGGCACGATACGTGATTACTGTGCATTTTTACCTCGTCAGTTGCTGTCAGATTATCGCCGTAGAATTACTTAAGATACAAGACACTAAAATGTTTACACCCATAGTTCTCCATTTTTCCTCTTTAATTTTAAGAGCTAGGTTGCTGGAATGTCATTTATGGGATGTTGGGAAGGTAAGTTGAGAATGTGCTCCTGGCTTAATTTTTTTGTTTTGTTTTTCAATCTCTCTGTGGTGCAGGCCGACTTTGAACTAACTCCCCATGCTGGAATTACAGGCATGTCCCGTTATGCCAAGCTCATAATTCCAGCGTGAGGTGTTCAGATGCTATGGTAGACAGACACGGGACTAGATTTGGACTAGAGGTTGCATGGCTGGGGTTCTGTGGACTCAGAGCCCCTTTTCCCCTTGAACTCAACACACCTTGTTTGTACAGTATGTTGGGATGAGAGAGGGAGAGAGAAAGAGAGAACTTCCTGAGTTCATGTTCAGTTATGTGTGTCATGTACATTCAGGATCAAACCACTCTAGAGATATCCACCTCCCCCCCCAAGTGTGCCTCACCAGCCTCTTAGATGATTCTAAATCTAGTCAAGTTGACAGTGAGGATCTTACCATGACACAAGCAAGGCCCAGAGAACTTGCCTTCACTATGGACAACCCCAGGGTCTGTCGTGTTAGAAGCTGCTTGGTCCGTGTTTCCCTAACCGCCCTTCTGACTGACGGCCTTTTGCTCCCGGGGAACTGTCATAAATAGATATGTCATAGGCGATCCCAAACAGGATTCGATTAGGTGCTCGCATTTGGTCTGAGTGCAATTGATACAAAGATGGGAATAATGTAGGGTTAAATGTAAATAACTGAGAAATGCCTTTTGGTCACAGCAGCCGGCACTGCAAATCTCAAATAAGCTGGTTATTAGATGAAATACCTACTCCACTCTTGCAAAGGAGTATTGATTCAATTTGGGTGACAGTGTCAGTGTGAGGGGATTGACTGGCTATGTTGAGAAGTATTTGAATCAAACGGTCTAACAAGACAAATTCTTTGAATTGCGCTTACAGCAGAGTGTGCATATGGATTTCAGAGGGGACCTGCGCTGTCGCTGCAGCTTCATGAGCTGAAGGTACCGAGAGAGAGAGAGAGAGAGAGAGAGAGAGAGAGAGAGAGAGAGAGGCAGAGGGACAGAGGTAACGAGAAATTGGAAGCAGGTTCCCTAAGATGGCAGTTTCTTGTTCCCAGAACACATTCAAAGGAGTGATGGTGGGAAGAGGCAGGGGTGAATATCTAAGCAGAACCAATAGGGAAACGGGGAAGGCTCAGGGGCCTACGAAACATCTAACTCAGAGTCTGCTGTTATCTTTTAAAAATTCTCACGTATGTGGGTGTCTTCTCCAAATATAAGTCTGTGTGTTATATCCGTGCCTGGTACCCAGGATGGTCAGAAGAGGGCATTGGATCCCCTGGAACTGGATTTACAGCTGGTTGGGAGCCACCATGTGGTGCTGGGAACTGAACCTGGGTCCTCTGCAAGAGCAGCTAGTGCTCTTAACCACTGAGCATCCCTCCAGCCCCAACAAATTAATTTTTTAAAGTTATTTTGAATTGTGTGTGTGTGTGTGTGTGTGTGTGTGTGTGTGTGTGTGTGCGGGTATGTGCATGCACCTGAAGAGGCCTGAGGAGTCGGATCCCCCTGGAGCTGGAGTTACAGGTGGTTGTTAGCCACCTGATGTTGGTGGTGGGAATCAAACTCAGATCCTCTGCAAGAGCAGCCAGTGCTCTTCACCTCTGAGCCACTTCTCCAGCGCAAGGCTGCGTTACTAAGAGGTAGGACCTAGTTGGAGGCAGGCAGGGAGGGAGCTTAGAAGGTTGTGGCCTGGTCCTCTTCCCAAACCTCTCTCTCTGGTCTGCGGTGATGTGGGTGGCCTCTGCTATGTGGGTAGAGCCATTTTCTCCAAGATAGACTCAAATCACCAGGCCAGATACACCTCCCCTCTCTTCTATTGGTTATTTCTGGTGTTTTAGTTACAGTGATACGAAGTAACAAATAGAAGCCGTTAAGGAAATGGCATTCAAAAATTGACTGTATATGCTACAAATGTTAAGAGATTAGATGATAAAGTCCTCTGTGCTGCAACTTTCCCATCAGCAAATGTTGGCTGAAACCCAGTGAGCGCTGTGAAAGTACCCTGAAGTCCGCACAAGACGCCCCAAGACACAGTTCTCAGGATAAAGGAGATGTATTTGCCCCAGGGGAGACAAAAAGCAGGAAATAAGAGACAAAGACAAGAGATAGAGGACATGGGAGAAGGGCAAAGGAGCAAGGGAGAGGGGAAGGACTTTTGCCCAGGAGGGACAAAGGACTGCCTCTGGACAGAGAGCAGATAGATCCGGCTCATAGGAAAATGGCAGTTTATGAATCCCTGTGTTAGGATGAGTTGGTTAATTTTGATTGGGCATGTTAATTAGGGCAGCCAAAGGGGGAGTGTTGATTGCTGGACTTTGCTTTGCTGACTTTGGTGGTCAGTCTTAAGAGGAGGAAGTGGCCAAATAAGGAAATAGACCTTGGTGGCTAGTTTTAGGGACATAATTGAATGGTTTATCAAGGTGTAGAAGACTGGGGGAGAAGGGTAAAAGGCAAAACCTGTCAGCACCATGTTTGTCACGCTGGGGCCTGCGAGAGCCCTTGGCCTTCCAGCTTCTGGGCTCAGCCCAGGGGACAGTGCCTGGGGGACTGACTACCCTAGGAACAGACACTGTTGGGATCCATCATCGGCGTCAGGTCGAATCAAGCTCTCAGCTCTTGCGTGAGCTTCCAGAACTTCCATGACAGTATCCAACTGCTCATGGTCATCTTTCTGGTTTCAGTAGTTGAAAGGGACCATGAGGCTTGTCAGAAAATCAATGGATAATTGGGCTTCCATTTCACACACACACACACACACACACACACACACACACACACACACACACAGCATGTACGTTGAAATACATACCCCCTCGAATACGTGCTCCTCTGTGGGCGCATTTATTTTCATGACCTCTCCATGCTAAGAAAGCCTTTCTCTTTCACTGTAAGTCAAAGTCACTTGCTGACATCCCATCCAAGCCCTGGATAATTGGCATTTCAGTTTCACGTGTTGACGGAGAACAGCTTTCACTGTCTCATGGCCACAGCCTTGAGGGGTGGTGGTGGAGCTGATTAGCTCTGTGTAGTTCGCCATGGAGTAGAGGCTGAGGAAGATGAGGGATTTCAGTTCTGCAGAGCTGGAGCCTCTCTCTGCCTTCCTTCTGACTTGTGGGAAGGGTTTGCAGCAGCCATCCCTGCCCCTGGCCCTCCTCTGCTTGAGGGCTTCCAGCCTCCTACGCTTCCAACCTCCTACGCTTCCAACATCAAAGCTAAAAAGACCTTTTCCTTTCTCTTTAGGGTCTCTCTTGTTCCTGCCACTGATGCTCCAGGTTGTCTGGTCCGTGAGCTTCCAGGTAATTCTCATTTCCACTTCCCACTCGCCTTAGGAGTGCTGGGGTTACGATGCGTTGTATCTCATTTTTCGTGGGTTCTGGGAGCATTTGTGTTTGCCGAGGACGAAGGTGAGTGAGGTTGTATTTTGTGTTAGTGCCTTTTCCCCTGTTGTGACCAGGATATGGTAAGAGGCTAAGGCTGAGGTTGGCTCACAGTTTCCAAGGTCTGAGTCCATAGTAACTTGGTCGCATTTTCTTAAGCAGTGTATTGTGGTGGTGGGGACACTGGACGAATAGCTCATCTTAGAGCGGAGAAGAAGCAGAGAGAGAGAAGGATGCAGGAGAGAACCAGGGGAAGAGACAGCCGTAAGCATACGCCTACACTGACCTACATCCTGAACTCAGCCCCACCTCCTGCCCCCTACCACCTCCACTGTATTAGAAGCCCACCGCTGGACAATCCATTGCTGTAGGTCAGAGCCCTCATGGTCCAGCTGTCTCTGGAAATGGCGTCATAGTGTCACCCGGATCAAGCTGCAACCACGGTTAACTATATCACAGATGACTTTGTTTCTAAATTCTTACCCATTGGAGCTCATTTGCTCTGGACTAGAGTCCTGCTTACTAGTGAATAAAGTAATTCCAAATGACAGTTTAAAGAAAAAAAAAAAAAAAAAAAAAAAGAGTTCAAAGAGAAGCACAGGCATGGCTGGACAGTGCCTCCCCCGGAAGATGCGAGTTATTGGGTGAACTATGGCACGAGGGCACGGGACACCTCCACAGGAGGCACTGGTCCAGGAGGCCCCAGGGGTCTCCAAGACAACCAGGCTCTTACCATTGTTCTTAGCTACCCAATGCAACTCCCCTTTTGCTGGGTTCAAAATGTCAAGACAACAGCCTAATTGGAATCTTTTTTTCCCTCCCTTCCTCTTTCTTTCTGTCCTTCCCGTCCCATTCCCATCCCTCTCTCCCCTCCCCTTTCCTTCCCTCCCTTCCCTTGTATTCTGGTAGGGTCTTATGTTAGCCAGGCTGGCCTTAAATTGTGATCCTCCTGCCTCAGCCTCTTGACACATCATCAGAATCATGGGAGTGCATCGTCATGCCCACCTCTGAACTCACTGTCTTTATCCTCACCACCAACATCACTTTCTTTTTTTCTTTAAGAGAAGCAAAATCCCATGCAGGGTTCTGGCTGCCCACCCAGAAGTCTTACCCACCAGGTTAACAGGCTGAAGAGTTTGATTCAAAACAAATTGCCAAGCTGGCACCGAGCAGTGTGAAATCCAACTGGCTGGAAACTGTGTCTCATTAGACAGAGGCCATGCGCACAGCAAACCCAAAGCACTTGGAACTAGTCAGTGTGATTCCCTTGCAGGAGGCAAAGACGTGCTATTCACTGTTAGGCAGCCAGTCGCTTCTGCTAATCTGTTTGCAGTTTCTCTCTCTCAACGCTCCTGCCTTCTCAAGAACTCTTATCCCCTCCTAGCGCCTTCAGTTTGCTTTGGCCCACTCACATCCAGCACACACAGTGAGGTCCTCACCAAGGGACACTCTTGTCTCCATCTGCTTAGCTTCAAGACTCATGGGGTTGAGTTTGAGTTTGGATCCCCAACCCAACAGTTAGGTTAAGACCTTGTCTAACCTTTGCAGATGAGAGGAGGGGAAAAAATTGTTTTGGCAGCCAAAGAGCCTGCCTTTGCTTGAGTCTTCACGAAGTGGATGTTTACATTTATGCTAACATTTCTTTCTAACCTCTGCTTGGCATTTGTTCTGCTGAAGAAGTAGGTTAAAAAATTCATATGCAAACAAAATCCAAAATATTTTTTCATGTTGTAGAGTCAAGTGTTAACCACCCACTCACTTCTCATGTGAGTTAGCTCCTTGACTTCTAAAAACAAAAACAGCAGAACAAACAGAAATACCTAAGAATGGTAAAAAAAAAAAGGGGGGGGGAGGGCTTATTTATTTTCCTTCCACCTATATGAGTATTTTGTGTGTGTGCATGTATGTGTACCACAGGCATGCAGTGCCTAAGGAGTCCAGAAGAGGGCGTCAGATCCTGCAGTTATACATAGCCTTGGGCTGCCATGTGGGGTGCTGGAAACTGAACCTGGATCTTCTGCCTGAGCAGCCAGTGCACTTAACCTTTGAGCCATTCCCTCCAGACCCTAAAAAAGGGTTTATTGTTAACCTTCAAGCTCATCACTCATCTCCACCAAGTTGTGCACGATCTCCCCCAAACACCACAAACTCCCGATTTCTTTTTTTCACACCCGTTTCAGATGCTGCCTCTCCACAGGTTTGTACCCCATCATCCAGAGCCCTAGCCTTGCCAGCACTTCCTAAGAATTCAATCCTGTTCTGGTCCTCCTCGCATTTCCAACTTTTCTCTTTTCTTTCTTTCTTAGCGCTGGGGATTAAAGGAATGAACCACCAAGTAAGAAGCAAGATTTATTAATTATTTTTGTCTCATGTGTCTGAGCGTTTTGTCGGCATGGACGTGGTGCACGGATGGTTGCTGCCTGTGGAGGCCAGAGAAGGCGCTGGATTCCCTGGAACTGCAATTGGGGAAGACTGCGAGCCACCTGATGTGGGTGCTTGGTACCCCCAACCCCAGCCCTCTGCAAAAGAGCAGGAAGTGCTCTGAACTTCCGAGTCAGCCCTCCAGTCCACACCTCCAAGCTTTTGTAGTCCTGCTATCTGGTAAGTTTACAGCATGATTATCTACCCTCCCTAGCTGTTGAGTCCTGGAACTGTTCTGGACTGTTCTGAGCAGGGCAGGGTTCCGGCTCCCAGGCCAGAGGGATGACTGTGAATGAACACTCCGCCACCCCTACCCCACCCTCACCTCACCCCCACCCTGAAGCCATGCTGTCCTCTGTCTGTGATGTCTTCCTCTGCAGCCGTCTCCTGACTGAGTCTCTGCCCACTTGGAAGTTGTTGCCTGTGCAGCCCTCCCCGCTCCCCTGTGTGTGGCTTCATTTTTCCACCATCTTGGAGTTGTGTATCTTGCTGCTCTGTCACAGAAGTCATTCCACACAAAGCCATCTGTGATTGTCCCCCAATATCCGAGGCACAATGGTGTCCAATTTTAATATCTCGCTGCTCGTGTGCAGCGGCGATCTGTTCCTGGATGACAGTGAATCAGTGGAGAGATATGGCAAAGGCACCGGAGGGATCTCGGCCTCCCGGATGGCCCCTGCAACATCAAAAGAGGCCTCTGCTGGGAAATCACCATGCTTATTTTTGGAGGACTGGTTCTGCCTTGACGCTGTGTGTCCCAGTAGCTACAGAAAGCAATGCAGGAAGGGCAAATCGGGTGGGAACATGAGCCCTGGAAGAGCCAGCCCCATGCGGCAGGGCTGCCCAGTGCAACCCATAGACAGTCTATGGCTTTGTACCTCATGAGGGCATCTGAAAACCGGGGGAGTGTTTCTTCATCGCAGAAGATGCATTCATTATGGCAAAAGAAGACTGTCACAAACACACGACTGCTGATTCCATCATGGCACCTTGTTGTGTGACACTGTCCCTGGGGAGATGAGAAGGAACATCTACTCCTCCCAAATCGGGAACGGATGACAGACCAAAGTTAGGACACCACCAGAGTCTGACTAGCTAGGTGACCACAATGAACTCCACTGGGGTTACTTACAGGAGCAGAAATGATTCACAGACAGCAGCATCACCGACACCCACCCCAGCGTGGGTGACAGACAGCTTGCAAAGCTGGAAACCTGGAGCTCACTGCACAGCCTGCAGGCAGCTTGGTAGGTTGGAGAGCTTCCTCGGTCGCTCTTCAGGTGGCTCAGCTGGTGGGAGAGTCCTTACTGCTTATGTGTGCCTGGGGAGGGAGGTGCTTACTGTACCTGGTCAGTTTCAGGGACTTCCTGAAGCCTTTGAATTGTTTTCTTCCTGAGTTTATGGAACTCCCCACGCAGGACTGAGTGTTTCACCACTCCCCCACCTAGAACACTCTCAGTCTTAATGAGCTTCCTTCTAAGATGGAATGTTTTATCTGGGAGGAAAATGCTGCACAGCATACCAGCCGGGGACAGGAGACCAGAAACCACCAACCCCCTGGACAGACAAACTTGTATGTAAATCAGCTTCCTTCCCCAGACTCCCAAGGCCTGAGAGATTTTTATGAACTAATGACTAGAAAGGGAAGGTGGAGATTGTTCTGCCAGATAAAAACCAAGCTGGGGAACGGCTTCAAGGAACTCAGGGATGGAGAACACTAAAATAATGAAAACCAATAGTGCATCCGAAGTGATCTTACAGTTCAATCTGAGCAGGGCGCCGTGCGCGGAGTGGGTGAGAAATTTCATCGTACTGTGGCAGCAAGCACACTTTATGGCACCACAAGGCTCTCTTGCTAATCACTGCCGCCTCGCGCTGCGCCGTGTGGAACACCAGCACACAGTTCAAGCCCTAGAGTCCTAGGGCTGGAACAGCGCGGACTCCGCTGGGAAGGAAGTTCACGGGCGCCTCAGGAACTCCGCTGTAGAGCTGGGGCTGCACACGAGTGCAATCTCTGCCCTTATCCTCTGCCTCCTGGCTCCGAGTGTCCTGTGTGTGTTTGGCTCACATGACAACTTAGACATTGCTCTCCGACGGTCCTAAAGTCCTTCCCCACAAAACCTTAATGGTTGCTGTGATGGCAAAAGGGGTCTGTGACATAATAATAATAGAAAAAACTTCAAGTCCCAGGTGTGGTGGTGCACACTTGTGATATTGGCACCTGGGAGACTGAAGCAGGGGGCCGTGAGTTCAAGTTTAGCCTGGACGACGTGTCAAGTTCAAGATCAGACTGGGCCAAATTGTAAGATCCAGTCTCCCTCACTTTCCCAGAAGGGGAAAAACAAAGCAAAACAATTTGTTTAGTCTTAGTCAGAACCCCCAAATCTTTCTAGTTTTCCGAGTGATAGGATTATTTACAACCAGCTATATCTGAGTTTATGTTACCAAGGTGACCTGAGGCTGTACCTCTGAAGGGCTGGTTACCAGAAAGACCAAATAATTAGAGGGGCAGAATGTTCACCCAGCTGACCTCTGGAAAGACATGGAGTTCTCGGGATCCAATTACAGACCCTTTTACATTAAAGGAGTTTTGGACCACTGTCTGAAGTAGGAGCCTGAAGTCTCTCTGCTCAGCGTCAGAAATGGGGTGATGTATGGAGACAAATGGGTTGCTGCGGAAAATCCACACAAACAAGGTCAGGAGTGTTGTAGGTAATAGCATAAAGACCTTGCAGCACCCTCTACAAATGTTTCCAGCTTCTAGGGACTACTGTCATTCCTCCCCAGTGGCCTCCTAAATGATACCCAGATGTTCACCCAGGTCGTCATCACATCTGGATGCAGAAATCTTTTTCTTTTCTGCCACACATAGCTCGGGTGTTCCCTCCATCCTCTGTTCACACACACAGAAGACAGCGCCCTCCAGGAAGCACGCCATTCATCAGAGGGAGCTTGCTCACCTCTGTCACGTAACGGGCTCCTAGAGTGTCACCCCACATCACATGAAGCTTATCAAAGGCTTCCTCTAAGCACAGTTTTTATGTTGTCTTTTAAAGATAGTGTTTTGCTAAATAATATATTCCAGGCTAGTCCAGATGTCACTATCCTCCTGCCTCAGCTTCCTGAGTGCTGCAGTTAAAGCTGTGTGCCGCCATACCCAGAATGAAGTGGTTCCCCTCTACCCCCTCCAGCATGAACTCCCTTCCTCCCTTCCTTTTCTAGTGATGCTGGGGACTGAGCCCTGGGCCTTGTGCATGCTCAGGAAAGGCTGGCTATGCCACTGACCTACAGACATCTCTTCTTCCATGATGTAGGCTTTTCAGGGGCTTCTCACAGGCTTTTCAGTCCCTGCTCTGGGAAAGTGTCTGGCCACCTTCCATCAGCCCAGATCCAGAGCAGCACAGGCAACATCCTCGCTGTCTGAATGATGGGGTGTGTGCAGCCCACCAGGGGGTTCCGGAGCCCTCTCAGTTCACCCGCACTCCAGGGGAAGCTCCTGCCCCTCACCCCTGCCAAGGCGGAGTCTCCAGAAAGCATTGTTTTTTTTTGCAGCAAGTCTTAGATAATACAGCAGGGGAGGGTGCTGGCCGGTGAGCTGGGGAGGGAGGACCAATCTTCACTTCTGTCATAAGAGGGTGGGGCCTGGATGGGCTCATCTGCAGCTGAAGGTTCATCACGTGGGCATGCAGGGGCATGCAGGTGGGCACAGAGATCAGAGGAGGGGAGGTGAGGCACTAGCTACGAGGCTCCAGTAGCGTCGCCATGGAGTCAGGAGTCACCCGTTGTCTCCTCTGGCTGAGCACGTGGGGGAGCACGCTTAGCAAAGGGGTTCCTGTCGCTCTCAGTCCGGTCCTCTCCTGCCTTCTCGCTGCCCATGTTCTTTCTGTCCCTTCCCCTTGACTCCAGATGCTCTCCACTAGCCTTTTCCATAACTCGAAGCTGTACTCCTTTCTTACCTGCCTCTTACCTGTGCTTCTGCGTTAGTATTTGTGTGTGTGTGTGTGTGTGTGTGTGTGTGTGTGTCTGTATGTGTGTCGGGGCGTGCTGGCTTGAACGTGGGGCCTAATGCATGCAGAAGCTCCACTGAGCTGCATTCCAGCCCCCAATCCCTGCTTCCACAGCAGCAGGGCGGCCCTGCAGGAGGAGACTGAATTTTCTTGCTTAGTGGGTTGGCTGCTGCTGCTCCGCCCCCTCCACATGCCAGGCTTCCTTGGGGGTGGAAAGTTTGGCATACATATTGTCTTTAACCCCCACAACAAACGAAAGGACTGGTGGCTGTTGTCCGGAGTTTAACGATTAGGAATCAGTTGTTCAAAGTCATTTGATATTAATGGTGGAACCAGAGTCGCTATCGCCATGAGTTTTCGTGCTTGGGTGCCTGATGTTAGAGCCTGCAGGAGACACATTATTATCCCCAACTTACTCTTTCTCATCTACCTATTACCTAGCTACTCTCCATCTGCCCACCTATCTGTCTATAACCTACCTACGACTGATCTATCAATCAGCCACCTGTTCATCATCATTATCATTTTTGAGACAGGATCTCACTTTAGCACAGGCTGAGCTTGAACTCACTGTGTGTCCGAGTTAGCCTTGAACCGGAGATCTTCCTGCCTCGGCCTCCTGAGTGCTGAGATTAAAAATGTGTGCCTCCACGCCAAGCAAAGAAATTTAAAAAAGGTCAGTCTCCCCTTCCCCCACACTCTTTAAGATGGAGCACGGATGGCCTTGGATCTGTGACCTTGCTCAGCCTTCCCAGACCTGGGATTGTAAGTGTACACCACCATGGCTGGCTCTGCCCCTTCTTTCTTACACGGATGACATATTCGTTGGAACCTGGTTCTTCCCCTGCGGTCCCCTGTTAAGGTTTAACCACACTCAGTGGGAAATGAGTCAGGTAAGAAATGCAGATCCTATGGCGGGGGAAGTGCCTGCTTTGGGGTCCTGGGCATCAGTGTGTCATCCTCCCATGGTGCTTCACTGCTTCTTCGTAGGTGCAGACACTGGGGCGCATGCTCAGTTCCTGGGGCACACGCTCATATCCTGGGGTGCAGTTTCAGATCCTAGAATGCCTGTTCAGTTCCTGGGGAGCATGCTCAGAGCCTGTGGTATATGCTCAGATCCTGGGGTGCATATCCATTTCCTGAGGTGCATGCTCAGATCCTGGGGTGCATGTTCAGATCCTGGGGTACATGATCAGATCCTGGAGGACAGGCTCATATCCTGGGGTACATGCTCATTTCCTGGAGTACGTGCTTAGATAGTGGGGTACATGCTCAGAACCTGGGGTGCAGGCTCATATCCTGTAGGCCAAACACACCCCTTTCTTCCACAACTTGGTTTTGGTCGATGTTTATCCCAGGAGCAGCGTAGCAAACTAGGACACATGCCTTGCATCATTTAAAGGTAAAGAGTTGATGGTGAAGACGGACGTGTGATGGCTGTGTGTGTTGGCATGTGTATTTGTGGATTATGTGTGGCTGAACGTGTGTTGACAATGTTGGAACGAGGCAGATTCCAAAGCAACAGCATTGATCTGAGTGTTTGCATCGCTGAGGCGAGGGAGGAAGTGGCTATTGCTGGGCGTCCAGCCAGCTCTGCTGTCCCGGGTTCACACTCCCCGACAGCCTGTGAAGGCAGCGCTTATGGTAGGGATCACGCGTCTCTGTGCTGGGGCTCAGTCTGTGAGGAATCAGAGGCCTGGATGAGTTGCTGGAGTCCTCCTGGCACATCTCTGAGCTGCGCGATGCTGCCAGATCACTGCCTCCCAGGCGAATGTGCGAGCGAGCGAGTGCTCGAACTCCACCCAGACGAGCTCAAAAAAAAAAAAAAAAAAAAAAATCCAAGGCAAATCTTGAGAGAATAAGGGAAAATGCTTTTTGTGAATTATTATTATTTTACCTTCTGGAAGCTAGCAGAAATTTCCGTTTGAACTAAACCTAGCAGGGTGCCCTGCTCTGTCTGCCGCACCTTCCTGGGGTCTGGGGCTTTTGGGCTGAGCTGCCTCAGTGTCAGCACCTGAGCACCCACTGGCCGGTGGGTGTTAGGAATGCCATTCATTTATACCATCCCAAATCCACCAGGAGCACAGGTACTGCCACATTAATACCCAGGAAAGCCAAGGCTGGTGTTTATAGCTCAAAATAAACAGTACAAAATCCCAGCATCTTACGATCTTTAAGCGAAACCGAGGCAGATAATTTATGGTCTTAGGTGGCTGTGTGAAGATGCAGAACCCAGCGGAGCCTCGCGAGGCTGTGGGCTGTTTCTCAGAAACCTCCAGCATCCGTGCAAGTTTATTAAGTGCGGGAACCAGCCAGCAAGTCTACTCAGTGTGGATATTTGATTATCAGCTTTTCACTTTCCTGCATTTGAACCAATGCAATGTTTTCTTACAGAGCTGAGGCACTGGGAGAGTCTGATGGAATCCCACAGGGAGAGGCACAATTAAAAATCTCATGCAACAGAGCATCCCTTTGTCCTTGCGATTAGCCAAACTGAGGACGTTCACCCTGGGCAAAATAGTGCTGATGTAGGTTCTCTTGAGTTTGGCTTTTTTATGTTCATAGAACCATATTTGTAGATTTAAAAAAAAAAAAAAACAACTTGTCTCCTCACAAGCTGTAGTATTTATTACCTCAGCATTACGAACAGTAAGGCATTGACTTTAGGATAACAACGATTGTTTTAGCAGCAATCTGCTCTGGTGGATACCCTGAGACTATTTCGTACTTATCAGTTTTATTTTTTTAAACCTCTAAGGCTATGTCTACATAATTCCCAAACATACTCTCATTTCAGTAGAAAAGTTTAAAAGAAGAGAAAAAGCAATTAATGAGCCACCTCGTAGTGCATAGATAGAAATATCTAGATAATCACGCTCATGTTTGATTTGGCTTGATTGATTAATTAATTAAACATTTATTGAGCCCGGGCAGTGCTCGCTGCTGCTTTGCTGTGTCTGATAGTCAGGGACCTGAAAGGTAATTTGCAAACGTTGGTCCTTCCTGCAAAGAGCCCTGGGAGAGGTGATCACAATGACCAATCACCCTCATCAGTCCAGGTGAGAAGGGCCTCTCTCTCACTTACCCTGGTTTTAAACTCTGTGCCCCTGAATGGCTGAGTGCTTGCTCATGGTAGTGCTGGGCCATCAGGTCTCTTTGTGTGCCTGCATGGGGAGGACACTAAACACGGACGTGTGTGGACGTGTGCTCATGAATAGCCATGTGCACATATGAAGACTGTGTAGATCCGGGGGCGGAAGTCCCGCTTCTATCACCGGTGAGATGTTGGTGGGTATCAAGCTATAGGATGCACATGCCCTCTGATGCAGCTATCCCGCTTTCAGGGAATCATCTTCAACAACCTAACCCAATGCCCTCGATGCTAATGCTTCTTACTTCATTGTTCACTCATCAGCTGTCTAACGGGCTTCTGCTGCATTCCAGGCACTGCTCAGGGGCCTCAAGAAAGGGCCACGAACAAGACAGATGAGCAGCTGGCATTCTGACATGGGAGGCAGATAATGGACATGAGGGGACAGGGCAGCTAGCCCCTTCTTGCAGGTGAGGTCAGTGTGAAGATGTAATCTTTGAAGAAGCCAGGCCCGCACCGGATATCCTAGTTTGCTTTCTATAGCTGCAGTAAACACTGTGACCGAAAGCAGCTTTGGAAGCATAAGGCTTCTTCTGTTTTAAGCTGGGCCGGGAACTCAGGCAGGTCCCTGGAAGCAGTAACCCAAGCGGAAGCCATGGAAGGATGCTGCTTCCTAGCTTCCTCTCCATGGCTTGCTCAGTTTGCCTTTTTACACACCTTAGGACCACCTGCCATCTACCACAGTGGGCTGGGCCCTTCCTCAGCAATCCCTAATCAAGAAAAGCTCCACAGATTTGCCCTGAGGCATCTAATGGAGGCAATCCCTCAACCGAGGTTTCTTCTCAGATGTCTAAGTTACTCTCCCATTGCTGTGAGGGGACACCACATGCAAGGCAACTTCCGGAGGAGTTTATTGGGCGCTGCCAGATTTGGAGGGTGAGCTCCTGGCCCTCACAGCGGGGCTCTCGGCAACAGGGGTGGTGCCGGGCAGCAGCCGTGAGCTTACAGCCTCGCCTGCAAGCAGGAGGCAGAGACAGCTGGCTGGGGATGGCACCCGCGTCCACTCTCCAGGAACACTCCTCTTGTCAAGGCCACACTCCCTAATTCTTCGCAACAGTTCCACCAGTTGGGGTTCAAGTACTTAAATATTATGAGCTTATGGGGACCATTCTCATTCAAATCATCACACACTGTGTGTCTAGGTTTTTATCATGTTGACAAAAACCAAACCAAACCAACCAGCCAAACAAACCAAAAACCCCCACGGAAAACCCCAGCCTGGGCAGCAGGCAACAAACACCGTCATTGCTTTGCTCTTGAACTTCCAAGCCTCCAGGACTATGAGAAGCGAGTGTCAGTCTTTCATAAGCTGCCCAGTTCATGCTGTTCTGCTATAAAATCCCGGGGTGGACTTATATGTCCACGGGGACATGTTTCGTTGCCGAGTGCCTGCGGTTTTCTGGCCACACCAGGACCGTTGACTCGGAGAACAGTGTTACTGTACCCATAACCCCCCTTCCACCAGGTATCACACCTCAGTGTGAGACCCAGGCTTCCCACCCCCGGCATCCACAGGCAGGTGGGATGGTACCCAGGGCACTCACCTGCTTCTTGCCCCACTGAGAACACTTGTGAGATCAGCAGAGCGGCATGGCTGGGAGAGGCTGTCTCGGGGTAGAGGGGTGGGGGCCTTGGGCTCAGGACTCAACTGCACAACCTGGCCTGTGGGCTCCATCAGGATGCCTTCCCGTGAGCTGTTTGGGGTGTCACACCTGCACACCCTTACTTCTGCTGACCTATGGATATCCCGATGCTCTACCTCTCCTCTCCTTTCCTGCGTTATGTCCAGATTACTTGAGGGTCCCTGGACAGTGGTGTGAACCTAGAAAATGGTTAGCAGCATGTGTATTAAGCCAGACTAGGGGAAGGCACACAGACATGAGAGTAGGGAAAAGAAAACACAAAGGAGGTTCTCAGCATCTGGCCTGGGGGAGAGGGCTCCAGAATCCACAGCTAGGATGACGGGTAAGGCTGTTTCCTGACGCTGTGCTGTAAAACCTGGGGGCAGGGGTGTTCGATTCCAGAGGAAAGAGGAAATGAGAGATGTCACAGAGTGTGAACCATCTAGGAAGCATTATCAAAGGGAAATAATTATTACTTGGTAATTGACCTTTAAGTAATGGGTAAATAACTGCATGTTAGAGCTACATGTGGATTCAAATGCCAACGTCCTTAATACCATAATGGCGTTTGCCTGTAGCATACAGGTGAAAGACAGGCAAATGAAAACAACTATAGATAGCTACAGAAGTTTGTTAATAGATACCCAATATCAAAAAAGTAATTTGGCTTTGCCTTTAATCCCAGAACCGGAGAGACAGAGGCAGGTAGGTAGGTCTCTATGAATCCCAGGCCAGCCTGCTCCCTACATAGTGAGCTCCAGGCCAGCCTGCTCCCTACATAGTGAGCTCCAGGCCAGCCTGCTCCATACATAGTGAGCTCCAGGCCATTCTGATCTACATCATGGACAGTAGCCTACGGCCAGGGCTACGCAGTGAGACCCCGTCTCAAAACATTGCAGTGTCAAAAGCATAGAATGCTGCAAGAAGGATTAAAGTGTGGAGGTTTTATTTCAGAGAGAGGAGAGAAGGGGCAGCAGAGCAGCCAAACAATTAGACAGCCGGCAAAGTGGCAGTCATCCCATCTAGCAATAATTTTAAATGAAAACGGATTAAATTTTCCAATCAGAAGACGTGAAGTGGCTGAATGGATAAATTAAAACGAATTCAAATCACAGTGAATTTTGTGTTACCCGTAAGAGACTCAAGTTAGCATTAAAGGCATACAGGGTCTGTAAGTAAGGGGTGGAGCTGGGAATTGTGGGTATACCTACCCTCCCAGCACTTGGGAGTCAAGGCAGGAGGAGCAGGAATTTGAGGCCAGGCTGAACCATATGGTAAGTTGTAGGACAGTCAATGCTACATAAGTTGAAACTATTGCAAGAGGCAAAGAAAAATATTGTGGTATAATAGAGGAGCCAATCCATCAAGACTATTGCAAATATATATCATACCCAACAACAGCATGCCTAAACGTATAAAGACACATGCCAACAGATCTGATGGGAGAAGTGGACAGCAACATGATAATAGTAACAGACTCTAGTGGCCAGTTCAGGAGCACCAGGAGGAAGAATCAATAAAAGCCACACACTAGGCCAAGTGGGCCTAACAGACATAGCTGGAACTCTGCATCCTGTGGCAACTGGATATACATGCTTCTGACACGGCGTCCTCTTCAGGATGTTTGGGCCACAAAAGAAGTCCTAATCAGTATAAGAGGATGGAAGGTATTTGAAATATCCTTTTTGATTACAATGGTGTATGGTATAACTGGGAATTAGTCTCAGAAACAAAGCTGGAACTTGTCTCAGTCAGTCACTGGTCTATTGCTGCGAAGAGACACCATGAGCAAGGCAACTCTTACAAAAGAGTTAATCGGGGGCCGCTTACAGTTTTAGAGGGTTAGTTTACAGACGTGATGGTGGGAGGCAGACAGGCATAGAGCTGAAAAAGTAGCTGAGAGCTCCTGATCCACCGGCAGCAGGCAGAGGAAGTGACACTGGGCCTGGCGTGGGCTTTTGAAGCCTCAAAGATGACACCCGCAATGACACACCTCCTCCAAGGAGCCCACAGCAACTCCAACGAGGCCACACCTCCTAATGCTAACTGTGGCTCAAGCATTCAAGTGCAGGAGCTTGTGGGAGCCATTCTCTTTCAGACTATCACATCTGGGAATGAAACAATGTGACCTTAAACACCTGTCTTAAGTCCACCCAAGGCAAAGTAGCATAAACTGGGCAGCTCTTTGTTTTGGAGGCTTTTAAGTCCAAGATAAAACTGATGGGTCTTTTGGTTGCCTGATGAGGTCCCTATTCTTCAAACTCTGAGCCCTCACCTGGAGGAAGCAGCCCGCCGGTTCGGTGGTCTCTATCAGGGCCCTCATGACTTAATCAGCTGCCTAGGGCCCATCTCCTGATAGCGTCTCCTTGGGGGGTAGAATTTCTAGGGGGTTTATGTCATAGGCCTTCAGACCTTAGGAACTAACAATGGTTTTAAAGGAGAATCAAAGGAGAAGGTAAGTACTCAAAGCAGGGCTGCAGAGGTTGCGGCACAGTTAGAAGCAGGTACTGGTCTTCTGGAGGACGGGAGCTCAGTTCCCAGCACCCACACCGGCCAGCTTACAACTGCCTGTAGCGAAACTCCAGAGAGACCTGATGTCTCTGGTCTCCTTGGACATCTGGCCTCCTTGGATATCTGTACACACACACACACACACACACACACAAGCTGATTTTGATTCCCAGGATCCAGATGGTGGGAGAAGAGAACTGACCCCTGCAAGTTGTTCTATGTCGTCCATATACATGCTGTGGCACACGTGTGCCCCTCCAGCAGGCACGTCTAAATGCATACATACACACACACATACATTAATGTGATTTGTTTTTAAAGATTTCAAACAACCCAACTTTATACTTCATGGAACTAGAAGATGGACACTAACCAAGGAATAAAGATTAAAGCAGAAATAAATGAAATGACATCTAGAAAAAAAAAAAGGCAACAGAAAAGATCAATGAAATAAAAAAAAAACAACAACTTGCTTTTGGAAAAAAAAATAAATCAAGTAGATTGCCATTAGCTGGACTGAGAGGGGAAAAGACTTAAATCAGAAGTGTGAAAGGAGACATTAAACAGATTCCACAGAAACACAGAGGATTACAGGAGAGCACTGTGGAAGACCTGTCATGCACAAAAACTGGGTAACTCACAGTTTTTCTAATTTGTACAGTGTACTAAGATTGAGTTATGAAGAAATGGAAAATATAAACAGAGAAATAACAAATAAGAAAACTGAATCAAAAGTATAACAAACAAAACCAAACAATCCCAATAAAGAAAAGCCCGGGACCAGATGGCTTTACTGGTGAATTCTACTGAAGAGGACAGAGCACTCAGATGCTTTTTATGAGGCCAGCATTAGCTTGTTCTCAAAGCCAGACAATGACACTGTAAGGAAGGAAAAGGACTGGCCAATATGTTCGAAATTAGATGCCAGAATCCTCCACGAAATCCCAGCAAACTGGACTTCAGAACACGTTCAAGCATATGCTGTGATCAAATGCATCTGGCCTCTGTAATGCAAGGATGGGTCAATACAGCAAGTCAATAAACAGGCCAGACCACATGGACAGAACAAAGGATGAAAACTCGGTCATTCTCTCAGTTGATACAGAAAATTCAAAACCGAAAACATTTGCTGAGGCTTAACACTCAGACACTTCTGTGCAGAAGGGATTCAGCACAGTAAACCATAACGAACTCATGGCTAATTATATCACGGCCAACAGGAGAAGTTGAAGTTGGTCATTAAAGGCAAGGAACGAGACAAGAATGCCTGCTCTGGCCACATCCGTTCTGGGCAGAATAATGGCACCTTAAAAAGCTGTAAAAGGCGCACACACAGGCAAGAAGAAACTGTTGGTGTTTGCAGATGTCGTGGTCTTACCTACCCATGACACCGCCCAAAACTATTAGAACTGGTAAATAAACATGCTACAATTACAGGGTAGAAAACAAACACACAGAAATTAGTTTCCCATATACTGTTGAATGACTACCCCTCCCCCCAAAGTTAAAAAGTCCCATTTACAACGAACAGCATCAAAATGAACAAAGTAAGGCCAGGAGGGATGTGACACGCCTTCAAACCCTGCCCTGGGGAGGCAGAGGCAAGAGGGTTTTAATGAGTACCAGGCCAGCCAGGAGTACATCGTGAGATTCTGTCTCCAAACAAACAGAAGTAAAAAGCAAGAGGCCTGCTTACAGCGCCGTGGGCGGGTCGAGGGCAGCTGAATGGCTGAGAATCCCACTCTCAGATGGGTGGTGCCTGGAGAACTGAGGTGGGTTGTGACCATCTTGTGGGCCTCCCTCCCACTCTCCACATCTGACCTAGGAACATGAAGTTCTCTTTATTTCGTCATCATGACTGCATGCCTGGGTCTTCCGTACGTCATCGCAGGTGCTCTGCTCCACGGTGGTGATGGTCACAGTAAGCCCAGAGGGAAAAGGTGTTCTGTGTAAATGTATGCCCAAAGGCAATGAGGCGACCCACACATAGAGATATGGGCACCCTCCCAGGCCCCATAAGCACTGCAGTGTTATTTACAATAGCAAAGATCTGAAGAAATCTGTGCGTCTGTCCACAGTTAAAATGATAGGTCTCTCTCTCTCTCTCCTCTCTCATCCTCTCTCTCCCTTTCTCTCTCTCCTTTCCTCTCTATCTTTTGTTCTACCCCTCTCTCCCTATACAAATGTACACGTGTATGTATGTCCATACAGAAAGACTAGATTTGATCCAGCCTTTATAAAGAAGGCTGCCATTCATCATGGTGAATCCAGGGGGCAGGGTAAGCCACACAAAGAAGAGTAAATACTGTATGATCTGACTGAAATCAGAGCCTAAAAATGTTAATTGTGTAGGAATGGAGAGAGTGCTATCAGGAGCTAGGGCTGGCATAAAGGGAGATTCTGGTCTAATGGTACAAAGTTTCATTTATGTTGGGTAGGTCCTGAAATCTGGTGGGCAGCATGTGCATCTCAGATCTGACACTGACTAAGGGAGCGGATTCCGAATGGTCCTTCTGTTTGTTCGAGACACTACACAGCCCTGGCTGTCTATGAACTCACTACGTAGACCACAACTCAGAGATTTGCTGGCTTTTGCCTCCCAAGTGCTGGGATTAAAAGCATGCACCACTATGCCTAGCCTTGTATTTTAACACACACACACACACACACACACACACACCTATACTGCATAAGGTGATAGATATGTTAATTAACTTGATTATGGTAATCACAAGCCTTCTGTATCAGGTTTCCACATCTTCAGATCCAACCGACTGTGGGTAGAAGGGAAAAAAAAGCATCTTGACTAGAAAAATATGTGAGCATTTTTTTCTTGCCATCCGCTGAATACAACATCCGTTGAGATTCCATGAGGCCTTGCGTTACACTGGTGACTTAAAGGATTCAGGAGGTTCATGTAAGTTATGTGAAAATACTTGAACATTGGCCTGCTTTTGGGAGTCCTGGAGCTAACCCCTACAGAACCAAGGGTCGAGTTCACACGTGTGGCAAGTCTTCACGTTGAATTCCTCAAATGCATGCTGTTTTTATTTGTTAGCTGTACTTTATAGATGCTGGGGGGAAAGGGGACCACAGGATTTTGGTGTGCTGTTGGGCGCTGGAGTCTGTGCCTGCCTCAGGCTGCTGCTTGGTAATTCTAAAGATCTGTGACAGGAGATTCACCTTCTCCAAAAACAGTGATGGCCCTGGGTGGTCACCTACAAAACCCAGCGCCATGCAAGGAGTTGAAGGATGTGTCTGCAGGTTGGTGCGAAGACAGCCCTGGTGTGACTCTCCCTAGCTCCAGGACCTGTGCGCATGTCCACAGGCGTCTCCCCCACCCCTGCCCCCAACCGAAGTTGCTGGTTCTGGTTTATAAGGAAGAATTTTAAGAAAATGAGGACCAGTGTTTCCCTTCCCCATTTTCAACCCTTAGGGGAAGCATCTGTCTTAGGACTCCGGACTCGTCCATCAAGAGAGGAAGGACAGCCTCTGGGGGTGGGTTATTCCCTCCCGGTAGCAGGAAAGAAAAGCACCTCTTCCCACCTCATGGGGCAGCCTTACAACAGAGCCAGATCGCGGTCTTGCGGAAGGGACAAGAGAGTCCCAGTGATGCAGCAAGCCTTTGTGCAGTGCCTGGCTGGGGCCAGTGTGTTTTGCCCTCCTAGTCCTTTGGTATTGTGCTCCATGCCCCACGCACATGACAGCAATGTATTTACTCATCAAGCCAAGCGAAAGACGAATGCGAGTGTGGGGGAGCAACCAACCCAGCCCCCAAATCACTGAAAGACCCCAGGAGAGGCAAGTTCTCTGTTTTGCAGATAATGAGAAACTAGGAAACTGAGCTAGGGGGATGGAGTGGTTAGGGGCACTTCAGTGCTGGGAACCAGACATGTGGATTCCATTCCCAGCACCCCCAGGGCACCTCACAACCATCCGAACTGTCCATGGGTCCAGTTCCAAGGGCTTCCCTGTCTTCTTACCTCTGTAGACAACAGGCACATATGTGTTGCACATACCAACATGCGGGCAAATACTCTCAAGAAAGAAAAAGAAAAGAAACTGTAGCTAGAGGAACATAAATCCTAGGTCATCTGAGGGGACTCAGTGGCACCCTTTCTCATATCATCCCATTTAGCTCTATTTGTCTTTGATTCAGAAAAAAAAATAATAAAATGCCAGATTGGTGGCCAATGCCTTCAGGCTGTCAGGACCCATTACAGGCCAAACTCAGAATCAGATTTCATCCATAAACTCAGAGTTAATGTCTAGACCAAGGGGTGGCTCTGGTTCAGACATAAGGATAGTCTTGGAAAACCAAGGTCATGTCAACAACCCTTGTCTCTCCGGCCTCTCTAGACAAGCCCACTGCCAGGTGACCTGAAGGATACAGCATAGTATTCTGCAGACTCTGCCTCCCACACATCAAATGGATGGAGTCCTGGGTAAGTTTACTGCGGTTCTTATATATTGTCATGAGCCCAAGAGTGATGACCAGGTTGTTTTATTTCTAGAGAGCCTGGAATGCGATGTTTGACCCTCTCTCCCTCTCTCCTTCCATCAATGCATCTGTGTGTGTGTGTGTGTGTGTGTGTGTGTGTTTTTGTGGATGACGTATGGGGGCTAAACAGGGTTCTTTCGTTGGCTTTCATCCCCAGCTCTGATAAATTTATTTTTATGGTATGTGTATGAGTGTTTTACCTGCATGTGTGTCTGTGCACCATGTGCGTGTCTGGTGTGTTTGTAGGCCAGAAGAGGGCATCAGATGTGGGCTGCCATAGAGGTGCTGGGAATCGAACCCCGGTCCTCTGCAAAAACAAGTGTTCCTGACTACCGAGTCGGCCTCTTCCCAGCCCTCACAAAACCCTTCTTGAGTGACTTAGTGGCCCTGTAATGTGTTCTCAGAGATCAGAGTTCCCTGATTTCCTTTTTCCTTTTTGGTATTTGTGACGAAGGTGCCTGGCCTCTACTGTGTCTGGGTCCTGCTCAACTCTGCCGTAACAGTTTAGCAGGAAAGGCCCGCTCCATCTCCTAACACAGCGTTCGTCCCAGGGCCGGGCGTTGACTAGACCCTGGACCATCGTGGTATGCTTAACCAGCAAGAAGTGCGTCCCTTCAGCTCAGGTCGCTGCCTTGTCCCGGAAACTGCAGGTGTCCCGAGCCAGCCACCTCCCTGTAGGACAGAACTGACAGTGTTACCTTGCCTGGACTCAACTTTGGAAAGATTGGATTTTCCTAATTCCCCTCCAGGTCCTGAGCGGAGTCAGTGACTGATTAGTTCCAGAATAGTCATGTGCTGGTCGTATTTATAGCACTAATTAATTAATACAGGTAAAGAGCTTGGAAGATAAAGTGCCCCGACAGCGCGGTGTCTTAAAATGACGATTAGCACTCAGGCTGGGGACCTTCGCATGTGAACGGATGGGGGGAAAATGTGCCTTCCCAGGTGGAGCCTTTTAAAAAGCAGCCACTTGATTACGGAAGACATAAATTAGCTGGAGGAAGCAGAGCTCTGTCGGTGACAGACTGTCGTCAGAATCCTTCCCCGTTTGGTTTCCATTTAAATCGACACATATGGCGAGGGGTTGTTTAAGGGTTTCAAGCATACACGCACACTTCTGTGGGAATGTGGATGCCGAGAGTTAAGTGAACTCACGGGGCGGCCCGGCTTCTGAGCAGGAGGAGAGGCGAGCGACACTGAGGCCTGCCAGGGCCGGAGGGCTCAGAGATGAAGAGAAGCCACTGAGATGCGCCCTTGTCAATGTGTGCTCAGCATTCAGGTGTAAAAGGCCGCTCTGACCAAAGGCAGCGTGGGGAAGAGAGGGTTTGCTTCCGGTTGCAGCCCGTCACCGAGGCAAGCTGAGGCAGGAACCATGGAGGAGTGCTAAGTCCAGGCCTCAGGTGCTGTTAGGAGACTTTCTCACAGTCATGGTCTCAAGCCTCCCTCATCAAGACGGTTCCTCAGCATTCCCTCACCCCCGGTGACTCTAGGTGGCGCCTGGCTGACACTAAGAACACAGAACATCCGTCTAGGAAGAGCTGATGGCACCACGGCCTGATCGAGGCGCCGGTGATCTGGTGCTGCGTTAACTGTGACTGCAGAGACGTGGAAAATGCCCGTTCACCCAAGGTAGGGCTGCAGTCACACACCCAAACAGTGGATTCACCTGGGTCTGGCTTGGTGAGCCGGCGAGTTTGTTGGGCTTACCCACAGGAGAACAGGCAAGGAGTTGCTTATCAGACTCGCTGTTTAGTCTCGTCAGACTAGAGTCACTCGGAAAAAGGTAAACACAGTTAAGGAAATGCCTCCATCAGACTGGCCTGTGGGGCCGTTTTCTTGACTAATGACTGATGGGGGAGGGCCCAGCCCAGGGTTGGTTGTGCATCCCTGGGCAAGCAGTCTTACGCTGTGGAAGAAAGCAGGACTAAGTCAGGAGAGCAAGTGAGTGAGCAGCTTCACCTCAGCTTCTGCCTCCAGGTGTCTGCCTTGAGTTGCTGTCCTGATTTCCCTTGACTGTAACTTGAAACCTTTCCTTGGAAGTCAGTTTGGTCAGTGTTTTATCACAGCAGCAGAGATCAAACGAGAACAGGACTGTCAGTGCATTTCACCACAGGTGAAAGCAAGTTTGCAGCTCTATGTTGTACATCAGATTGTGATAGCTCCTGACCCATCCAACCTGAGGATCCAGTTGGGGTCTTTGAGAGAACATGAGGTCTATCCCCTGCCCTGCAAAAAGCCAAATTCATAACTCTTCAGGCCTTTATCTCAGCCTCTGGAGGAGAAATGTACTGGCCCTGCTAAGACAGAGCCTCTCAGGGCAAAAAGGAGAGTTTGCCTAGAGATAAGCCCCCATTTTCATTAGGCAATTGCTCTACCACTGAGCCACACCCCCATCCCCTCACTGAGGGATTCTAGGCAGGTGCTCTGCCATTGAGCCACACCCCAGCCCCCCAGTGAGGAGGATTCTAGGCAGGTGCTCTGCCATTAATTTTCATCAGTCTTTTTATTTTGAGAAGATTTTGCTAAGTTGCCCAGGCAGATCTTGAACCTGTGATATTCAGCTTCAGCCTTGCAAGCAGCTGAGATAACAAGCCTGTGCCATCACAGTGGCTGGTGCAAGCACTTTTGATGTTTCTCAGTAGCATACCCTGGGGCTGTGCCCATCTGTACCCATCAGGCTTTTTTTTTTTGCTGACAGGCAACTGAAACTAACTCCAACACATTAGGAATTTACTGGAAGTCTTCCAGACAGCTCTGGAGAGGAGAGGAAGCCTGAAGGGAAAGGCCTGGGGAAAGGAGAGGAAGAGGACTGATTAAGACATCTGGGTAGAGTTAATGGTAGACATCTGGCTCTATCCCTAAGTTCGCGTCAAGGCTGGAATTAAAGGGCTCCTTCGCTGCAATACTTTCCCTGTAGCTCTGGGGTCTGGGCTTAAGGAGCTGCAGTGGTGTTCTGGTTGCTTTTTGTTTGTGTGATAAAACATTTGAAATAAAAGCAACTCGGGTTTCTCTCAGCTTACAGGTCGTAGTCCACTGTGAAGGGAAGCCAGGGAAGGAACCCAAAGCAGGGACTCGGAGTCAGGAACTGAAACAGAGATCATGGTGAAGTGCTGCTTATTGGCTTGCTCCCAGGCTTTCTCATACAGCCCCTGCCAGCACCTGCCCAGACATGGCACTGCCCACAGTGGGCATGCCCCCCCCCATTAGAAATTAAGGAGATGCTCCACAGACATGGCCACAGGCCAATCTGTTAGAGCCAGTTCTTCAACTGACGTCCTTCTTCCCTGGTGTGTCGTGCTGACAACCCAGACCAGCCATCACACGTGACCGGGCCCAGATGAATGGTTGCCCCATGGTTAGGGAAGGGCAGAGGAGGGGGGTGCACTAAAGAAAGCTGAGACCTGGGAAGGAGTGACACTGAATATTAAACAGCCACAGTGGCAGATGCCCCTTTGAAGAAGGACAGGCCAGAATGACCCTGTATTATACAGGACTATCCTCTGAGCCAGAGTCGCCATCTTCAAGAGTTCAGCTGAGTCTGCTCATCATAGATCGTCATGGCTGCACTTGCTGACTGGTGACTTTCTGTTTGGAGAGGAGGCTCACAGGACTATCACCTGAGTATCCAGCCACTCCTTTGAACCAGTTGTACGAAAGTCTTCCCTAAATGCGTGTGGCCACAAGGTCTCTGGCAGGGTGTAGAGGATGTAGACAGAGAAGGATAAAGGGCTGGGACACCCTCTACACAGCCACTGGGAAGCCATCTTTTTTGCTGGATGCAGACCTTCCCTGTGGCTGTCACCTACACTCTTGCCCATAACGCCTTACCCATAGCTCTGTAAGGAAGCCCAGTAAACTCACTGGTTCCCTTGGTGAACTTCAGTAGAATCGTACCTTGGTTTAGAAAGGGGGTAGGCATCACTGATGTCTTCCCCAGGAAGGAATTTTAGCAACATCATGGGTTCTGAGCACTAGGCGGGGTCCTCATTTGCTCTGCTCCAAGGTCCAGGGTGCACATTTAGGGCCTAGGCTCACAGGTAAGCAGCTTTCTCTCCCTGACTCCTGGGTCCTCAGCCCTCTGCCTGTGGGAGAGTCCTCGAGGGCCCTGCATTTTCCTCCAGTCCTGTAAATTCCCACGAGTCCAAAAGGAGCTGTGCCTGGGACTTCCAAAACCTTTCCAGGACCCCATGTGAGGAAGATCCAGCCATATCCCAGTGCGTGGCCTCATTGCCTGAGAGGAATATGATTCTTGGCTAACTTCCCTCCTCTTCCCAAACACGCAGTCCTTGAAAATGTACCACTGACATGCTCACTGCATAAGCATACTGGCAGGTTTTAAAGGCCACTAAGAATTCCCTTCTTTTGCTTTTGGGTAGTTGTTCTGTGAGATCAGCGATTCGCTGACATCTTTTCCAGTTCAGTCTCTGGTTTCTCCGAGACCTCAGGGCACCTGAGGGATGGGTGGTGAAGCAATGGGCAAAATAAGGATGAGCAAGGCTGGCAAATCAACTGTCTGTTCGGCCTGCTGGGTCTTACGGTGCAGGGACCTCACTGGCTGGAGCACGGCCTGGAGTTTCATTTTCTCAAGCTTTCTTTGACCACTTGATTCTTGCTGGCAAATGGTCTGGGTGTCTGAGTCTGGACCCAGCACTGCACCCGGGGTTCTCCACTCTCCTGGAGGCTTCTGGGATTTTGGTTCAGTGCAGTAGCGTGTATCCTCCCTAAGACAAGGATCTGGCCTCATGGGGCCTTGTCTGAGATGATCTGTTGTCACAGCCACTGGTGTGGTGTAAAGTCTGGGCACAGGCTGTGGTTCTGTCATACAAACACGATGCCAACTGCGTTGTGCCTGCCTGCTCTGACCCCTTCAAGGTCTCTGCCTCCTTCAGTGGCTGCTCAAAACTCACCACCTTGTTTTTCTTTGTTGGTTAAAATTTCGCTCAATACATGCAATATAAACTGACCGCATTAACCTTACTTTTAAAGAAAAAATATTATGAGTGTGTTTGTGTGTGTGCATGCATGCGTGTGTGTGCATGTGTGTGTCTGTGTGTCTTCATGTGCATGCTCATGTATGTGCAGATGTCTGTGGAGGCCAGAAGGGGGCACTGCATCCCCTGGAGTTAGAGTGACAGGTGGCTGTGAGCTGCCCTGTATGGATGCTGAGGACTGAATTCCAGTCCTCTGCAAGAGCAGCAAGCTCTTTGAACTACTCAGCCATCCCTCCTGCCCCCTCCCCTCTTAATTACTTTAAATCAGGATAGTTCAGTGGTAGGGTATGCCAGGTTCCATCATCTTCTCTAGAACGTGTCGTTTTGCAACTAAAACTCTGTATTCATTTTTTCCCAGCCTGGGTACTAGTCCATTGTTTGGATGTACTGTACTCTATCCATTTCTCTGTCGCTGGATACTTGGGTTCACCTCTGGACTATTGTGAGGTGAGGTGACTAATGCTGCTGTGAGCGTGTGGCATCCCAGTATTTATTTTCCTTCTTTTTGTGGTCGAGCTTTCTATTCTTTTAGGCACATGCCTAGAAGAGACATTGCTGTGGCAGATAGTAATTTTATTGTACATGGTTTGAGGACTCAGTCTTCATAGTGGTTTTCCACAGTGGCTTCACCATTGCACAGCTCACCCACAGAGCATTCTGCCAGGTGGGAGGCAGTGCATCGTTGTGACTTTGATTGGCATTTCCCCAGTGAGAAGTAATGAGCATCTTTTTACATGTGTGTTGGCCATTTTATAAGTCTTACTTGAAGAAAAAATGAATTAATTCCTTTGCCTGTTTTTCAAAGTGGGCTATTGTTTGGAGTTTTTCATTTGAACCCTCAATAGATTCATCATTTGCCAATTTCCTTCTATTACATATCTTTCATTCTTCCTTTTCCTCCTCCTCTTTTTATTTTTCCAAAACAAGGCCTCTCTGTGTAGCCCTGGCTTTCCTGGAACTTATTTGTAGACCAGGTTGGCCTTGAACTCGGAGATCCACTTACCCTTGCCTCCTGAGGGCTGGGATCAAAGGTGTGGGCCACCACCAATCGGTTTGATTGCATCTTTCAATGCATTAGATGTTCACAACTAATTTTTAAGCAGTGATTTATTGATTGATTTATTGTGTGTGAATATCACGGTGTGCATACGTAGGTCAGAGGACAAGTTGGAAGAATTGGTTCTCTCTTTCTAGCACGTAGGTTATGGGGATTGAACTCAGATCCTCAGGTTTGGCCACAAGTGCTTTAACCAGCTGAGCATCTCATTGACCCCCAGTCTAGAATTTGTGTGCATTCCAACCAATTTGTATTTTCCTTTGCGCTTTAGGCGTTTGCTAAATCCATGTCACGGAACTATTCCGTCTTTTTTTTTTTTTTCTAAGAGTTTTATGGATCATAGGTCTGATGGTTAAGCTTTTGATTCTTGTTTTTCGTTTTTGTTAGAGGATGGTGGTTCTGCCATCAGTGAGTGGTCCTGACACTCCTGTGGAAACGTCAGTCCACAGATGCGAAGGGTTCACTCCTGCTCCCCCTCTCCTAGGCCAGGGGTCCAGGTGCTTGTATTCGTCTGTTCCTTCTTGTTTTAGTTCCTATAACTTAGTGTAAAATTTTCACGTCAGGAAGGGTGAAGTCCTCCACTTCGTTCTTTTTCAAGATTGTTTGGGGCTGAAACCTTACGTGTGAGGCTCGCCCTCACAGCTGAATGACACTGAGGCAAGTGAGGAGGGCATAGTATTTAAGGAGACAATTTCTTGGTGGGAGGGACTGCCACAGGTTCTCATCTTATGGAACTGTAAACCCAAGATACTCCCTGAATCTTGGATCCTTGCACCGTCTTTCTCTCCTCCTCTTCATCCGAGCCTCACCCTACCGCACCCTCCTAAACCCCGAAGCCCACTCTGAAGCCCCCTGCCAAATAATCCCACTCCTCATCTGTAGTGCTCATTTCTAAAAACTCTGACTTATTTGGGGTTCCTTAACGCCTCTTCTTTCCAATCTCCCAACCCTAGATAGGAGAGAGCAGGTTAGTGGGGAGCAGGAGCACAGACCCCTTTACTTTTTCCAGCTCTTTAGGGTCCCTGGGTTCTTTTGGGGCTGTACCAATCTCCGTCAACACACACACACACACACACACACACACACACGCTCATTTTCCCCGGACCCCGTAGCCTTCCTTGTCAGGTGTGTTGGTTACCCTTTTGCTGCGCTGACGGAAAGCCTGACAGACACAGACTTAAGTTGGAAGGCTTTTCATTGGCTCCCAGTTTCAGAGAGTTTGGCCCATGGTTAGTTGGCCCTGTGGCCTTCGACAGCATCGTGCTGATGAGGACGTGTGGAGCACTGAGCTGGTCACTTCCCAGTGGACCAATAAGCAGCCAGGGATTATATAGCCTCATGGCCCTCCTCCACCCCAAGACCTACTACTTCTAGTTTAAGGCTGGCTTCTATTTTTTTTTTTTTTTTAAATCTCTCAAAATAGCGCCACCTGCTGGGAGCCACTAAGCACTCGACAAGTGAACCTCTGGGGATTTCAGGTAGAAACTATGCCTGATTCCAAGCAGGGCAGACAGCCCGTGCTCAGGACACGTCCCTCCTGACAGTGTGCCGTCCATGGGGCTTCTCAGGCCTTCTGCTTTCATCTTTGAGTTGGGGAGGGATGTGTGAGCTGACTGACAGCCGAGCAGATCTGTGTCACTGCTGGCTTTACGACTTCACGCAGACTAAGCATTATGATGTAGTGATGGATAATCTACTCCCCTCTGCCCTCCTAAGAGGGATGGAGGAAGGCCCCTCCCTGACTCTGCCCTTCCCAGACGCACAGTGGCAGCTTCAGGCCAGACTCCGCCGTGTCCATGCTTTGGCTACGAACACTCTTCCTCAGCCAGCACTCTTTCCTGCATTGTTCCTGCTGTAATTCTTACCGTGAGGGGAAGTAGATCCATGACAGTGCCCTCAATTTGAGCATGCTTGACCCCAATTTTATCATCAACCTTCCTTTCAGCGTCGTCTCTGATGTTATTTTATGTTGCCACATAGAAAACGGCTCGGGTTCTAAGTGAAAGGTAGTTTTGTGCTGTCTATAGGTGTGTGGTTCCCCCATGGCTGAGTTACCAGTGTTCCAGGGAGTGGTGGATTTACACAAATGTGTCCGAGCTTCGGCCCATATTCCCCCTCTAGGTGACACCCTCCTTTTGAAGCCCATGAAGATAATTCACATTATGTTTGGTCTCCATTAAACAGACCTTCAAATAGCATGTAGTCTGTTCTGGATATTGTTCTAACCTTGTATCCTTGGAGGTTGGTACACCTTACTTTTCATTGATGTAACAAGAATTCTTGAGAGAGACAACTCAAGGGCGATAAAGACCTGTCACGGGTTAGGATTTCAGAGGGGTCAGCCCGTAGTCGCCGGGCCTGTGCCCTTTGACGGGAGCGGGTGGCAGAAGCTAGCTCATCACGTTACCCTGGAAAGTGATCCAAAAGTGTGCCAGAAAAGTAGGGTGATACACCTCAAAGCCTCTGCCCCAGTGGCCGGCTTCCTTCCTTCCGGCTAGATTCCACTTCCTCAGGCTTAGGGGCCCCAAAATAGTTTTAGCAGGTGAGGACCAAGTGATGAGCATTTGAGCCTGTAGGGGGCATTTTTTATCTGCACTGCCACAGTGGGTCAGGGGTTTTGTGGACGTGGAAAATGAGGTGGAGAGAACTGACTTGCCTGGGTAGCTTACGTGAGGATACTCAGCTAATAGCTGAAAACCCAATTACAGATCCTAGCTCAGAACTTAACCCAACTCTCTGAGGCTCTGACCTAGAGCAAATCACTCACTTTGTTCCTTCATTCATATATTCTCCCCCTCTCTTTTTCTCTCCTCCTCCCTTTCTTCTCTCTCTTCTCTGTGTATGTGTGTATTTAAGTAAGACATGCCTTCTGCCAAGGCATGTGGTGGGCGGTGGACAACTGTCATGAGTTGGTAGTCCCGGACTTTGTGGTGATCGCCATGAACAAACGCAGGCACTGCGGTGATTCCGAACTTTGGCATCTTTCCTTAAGGGGTCGTTTTTGTTGTTTGTTTTGAGACCAGGCTCTCATTTAGCTGAGCCTGGCCTTGAACTTAAGAACCCGAGAATAGACCTGAAATCTTGACTTTTCTATTTCTATTTCAAGTACTGGGATTACAGATACATGTCTCCCATGCCTGGCTTTCTTTCAAGAGTTGGCCAAGCAGTGGCATTATTGGCGGTCTGTTTTCTTCTGCTAAGGTTGGCTTAATTCAGAGTCTCTCAACCTGTAGGTCATAACCCCACAGGGGTCACATGTCAGATCTCCTGGATATTAGATATTTATATTACAATTCATAACAGTAGCAAAATTACAGCCATGAAGTAGCAACAAAATAATTTTATAGTTGGGGGGGGTCACCACAACATGACGAACTGTATTAAAGAGCCATAGCATTAGGACGGTTGAGAACCAGGGTCTTTGTGTGTGTGTGTGTGTTTGTGACAGGGTTTCTCTGTAGTCTGGGCTGTCCTGGACTTGCTTTGTAGACCAGGCTGGCCTTGAACTCACAGGGATCCACCTGCCTCTGCCTCCTGAGCGCTGGGATCACAGGTGTGCAACCACCACACCCGGTGGCTTAACTTGTTTTAAGATTAATTTTAGTTTAAAAAAATTTATTAATTTTATTTTATGTATGCGTGTTTTGCCTGCTTGAACATCTGTGTACCAAGAGTGTGCTTGGTGACTGTGAAGAAGCAGGCATCAGATTCCCTGCGACTGGAGTTAAAGGTGGTTGTGAACCATCCTGTGGGTACCTTCAGAGGCCGGAAGAGGGTGTTAGGTCCTCTGGAACTGGCATTATGGATGCTTATGGGCTGCCGTGTAGGTGCTGGGAACTCAACTCCGGCCCTAACCACTAAGCCATCTTCTTTAATTTTAAATGGAAGCTCAGGCCTATGGCATTGCTTGGTCATGCTCTGACGTGCAGCTCATGGTTTTTCACCCAAACACGTGCTCTTGGTGAAGATCTCAGCTGTAGGTCTGGGGAATTCATGAATTGTCTCTCCTTTAGTGCAGCCCACACCTCAGTGATTTTTTTTTTTTTTTTTTTTTGTGAAGCATAACTTCTGGGTTTTACAGCTCCCGAACAAAAAGCTGTTCATTTGTGAGGCTTCCTGGACCTCAGCCAGATCTTCTAAAGACTTCTCGAGCCGAGCCTTTCTTTATGAAGCTGTCTATTATTTGTTATTCTATTCTGCAAAACACATCTGCTTCAGCAGCCTGGAACCCTATGCCCCACCTCCTCAAGACAGTAGAGCAACTGTGCCTTGTGTACCCCTCGTTCTTATGCACAGTGGGAGAAAGCCGCCAGAGGAAGAAGCCAGAGAAAGAACGGGGTTCACCCCACCTACCTGCTTTTCTTCAAAGTTTCCGTCCAGCGCCGCCTGCTCTCCGGGGCCTCCTGTTCAGTTGCCTCATGCATTTGTCCAGCCTTACAGTTGTTTTTGGCAGGAGGGCAAGGCTCGTGTCAGCTGTTCTGGCAGGGCTGGAAGCGAGAGTTCGCCAGTATTTCTTAAAGGAGATGTGATTTGAAATATAAGTGCTGATACTTATTTGCCTGTGTTGCATGTTTTAACATTTTAGCAAAATATGATTAACAGATGAGTAAAATGTGACTTTAACTCTTTCCCAGTCACTCGAATAACATTTAATAAAGTAAGCTTCCATTAAAATAGGGAATGCAGTTTATTGCTTATACAAAGCTACTAATGAATTAGCTTTGGGATGATGGCAAGACACTCTGCTTTAGCCCTGACTGTGTCGACACAGACTTCTGACCCCAGTTTCTCCGTCTATAACACAATCGGAGCGGGCTCTATGTCTTCAGGTCCTTCCTAGCTCTGATGTCCCATGACTGTTACACCAAAAGCCAGCACGACACTTGCTCTCTTACATCCCGTGATTGTTACATCAAAGGCCAGCATGACTCTTGCTCTCTCCCAACAGCAAGCTTTCTCCAGGGGATGAAACATAGACACTCTGGAGAAACTGAAAGCCAGAGCTGCTGGAACAACTCGGCAGGAAACTGAAATCTCATGGGGAGCAAAGCTGAATTTTTTAATTGATAATTTTGTATAAAAACTTTTGATCCATATAATTCCCATGGGGTAGTTTTATCCTCTCCATTTCTCAGCTTGAAAACCTGGGGGTCAGAGAAGGTGAGTGAAACCTCAAAAGCAACCTAGTGCCCAGGCCTCCTGGCTTGCTGCTCTCTATGCTAATTTGGCCAGGAGACATCTGGCCTAACACCAGGCAACTACATGGGAGTCTGAGGAGACCTACATTTTATCTTTAGTATGAACTCTAACTTGATTTTTTTTTTTTTCAAGAATAACCAAATATGGCCCTTTCACAGGTCAGAGATTTGAGGCCACGTGAAATTCTCCAAAGAAACCTTCATAGTTAGTTAATAAGTGAAGCTAGGATTTTCTATTAGTGCATATTAATTTCACAAAATGAGGGATCTTACTATGACATTTGTGTACATGCATGTACTGACTGTACTTGATCATGTCCACTGCTCTTTATTCTCTTTCTTGTCTTTCTCCCTTTTCCTGTCCCACATCTCTAACAGTCCATCTTTTACTTTTATGTTCTTCTGACATTCTATATAGGAGGAAACCAACCAACCAACCAACCAACCAACCAATCAACCAACCAGTACTGCTTCTCTTTGCCAGAGTGGTTTGTTTCACTTAACACAATGACCTTCAGTTCCATCCATTTCTGAGCAAGCAACATAATTTCATTCTTCCTTATCCCTGAATAACATTAAACTATAATTAGCTCTTCCTTTATCCATTGGTCATCCATTGATGGGCATTGGCATTATCCATTGGTCATCCACTGATGGGCATTGGCACTATCCATTGGTCATCCTTTGATGAGCAATGGTACTATCCATTGGTCATCCATTTATGGGCATTGGCATTATGATCATCCATGGATGGGCACTGACATTCATGGATCTGCAGGGATCTTTATAGTAATCTGCCTTTGGTAATTTTGATTGTGTATCCTTGAGTGTTCTTGTGTGATCCTATGTGAATTCTATCTTTAATATTTTGAAGAGACTCTGGACTGATTTCCACACTGGATGTACCAATTTATATTCCTGCCATTTACATAGGAATCTTTAGCTGTCTCCCATGGCACATGTCTACTTCTTTAGCTGAGTCTTAGGAATGGAAATAAATGACCTCTACAGAAAGGCACTGTTGTTTGCCAGAAGCATAAATTGGTGTATGGACTTGGAAGACCTTGTTTTTTGTTTTTTTAATCTACTGAAAGTGAACTTGTGATCTCGGATTTCTCTTACAGAGAAACCTAACAGAGATGTCTGCACATGTACCAGGATGTTTATAATAATAACCCAAAGAGAGGCTGGAGAGATGATGGCTCAGTGGCTAAGAACCTGAGTATGATTCTCAGCAACTACATGGTGGCTCACAGCCATCTGTGACTCTGGCTCCAGGGAGGGTGGAACACACTCTTCTGGCCTCCAAGGGAACATGATACCTGTACATACATGCAGGCAAAACATATACAGGTAAGATAAAAATAAACAAATCTTTAAAAAATAAGTATTAAAAAGTCCCAAAAGATCCTCACGAAAAGATTAGATACATAAACTTCAGGGTATTCTTATAAAGGATAATTAAGTGACAAAAATGAATGAAGACTGCCTTAATTAGGGTTTCTATTGCAATGATGAAAGTCACGATTAAAAGCAACTTGGGGAGGAAAGGGTTCAATTACTCTATTGATTACAGTTAATCATCAAAGGAAGTCAGGACAGGCACTCAGACAGGGCAGGAACCTGGAGGCTGTCCTGATTCAGACACCATGGAGGGGTGCTGCTTACTGGCTTGCTTCTCATGGCTTGATCAGCCTGCTTTCTTAGAGAACCCAGGACCACCAGGCCAGGGATGGCACCACCCACATCACCCACTCTGGGCCTTCCCCCATCAATCACTAATTAAGAAAATGTACCATAGGTTTGCTCACATCACAGTCTAGCAAGGCCATTTTCTCCATTAATGGTCCCTCTTCCAAAATGAGTAGGTCTTGTGTCAGGTTGACGTAAAACTAGCCAGCACGGAGGCAAAACACTCACATTCATAAAATAAAAACAAATGTATTTCAAGAGAAGAGATGAAAGATGGCTAATTGTTAAGACAAAGGTGCCTTGAGCCAGTTTAAGGTCAGCTACAGATGAAACGAAGATGCTGCCCCTGCTGACACCTGCTGGGCTAGCCACCCCCCCCCCCCAACAAAACTAGAACGTTAGAATAAAAATTTTGTTACAGTCAAGCTTGCATGGCAGCCTGCAGGAGTAGTGAGGTCACTCACCTACTAAACCTTAAAATAAACAGGACATAAAATGTAGAGAGAAGCATGTACAGCCCATGTTGAGAAACAGATAAATAGAAGGGGCAGGTGATGGCTAGGGTTGTAGCTTGATTACTCAGACAAGAGGAAGCGGGGGAGGGATCTGTGTCCGGGACTGTAAAAACTGCTCTCTGCGCTGCTGCTGTGCGCCCCGCCATTTTTATATTATGCTGGTGCCCGTGACTGTGCAAAAGCCAAAAGCAAACTGCCTCGCTTTAGCTGCTCTGAGGTTCGGAGGTCATTATTCTCTGTGGGCGGGGTCTTCCTTCCCTCAGAAAGTCCTTAGGTACTTACTTAGTTACATTGTTCTTAGTGCAGATGATGGAACCTAGAGCTTCACCCTCAAGTGTGAACTGCTCTGATGCCGAGCCACACCCCCAAATTAAGTTTAATGAAGACCGGAAAAGAACTACAACTAATTAAAGCATTGAGTGTCCTCTTAAAGTGTTTTTGGTGTCCTTGCATGTCTTACAGCAGTTACCTAATCTGCTCTGTCATGAAAAATATTTAAGTATGTATGAGGCACGGCTGCCTGGTGGGGCTCAGGTTGTTCGGTAGCCCACATTCTGGACCCGGTGGACAGAGAATTCACCTCCAGGAGCTGCCCACTTGTGTGCCTGTGCCTCCTTCTGGTGAAACCGGCAGACGTGGAAGAGAAAACTACGGGGCATTCCACACAAGGAGGGGCTACGTCGGATGTTCAACTCATGAGTGAACTCTGGGCTTCTTGACCAGAGGAAATAAAAAATTTGGGATCAATCCCATGTGGGGCTTTGTGATGCTTGTTTTTTTTTTTTTTTTTTTTTTTTGAGGGAGGCAGGGTAAGGGAGAGGGAGAAGAGAGAGGGACGGGGAGGTCAAGATAGGCTCCCCTCTGCTTTGTAGTGGTATGAACTGCATCTCTCCGTCTGAACCCGCATTCCTCTCAGTTTGGCTCTGCACAAGGAGCTTCTCTGCACCTACTGAGCTCTGCTTGGATGCTCCAGGGGGAGACCTTCGATCCAGCCTCAACTAATCCACATACCTTGTTGGGGTAGCTAAAGCAGTTGATTCAGGCGCTGTACAAGGGACGGTCAGCATGAGCTTTCACTTGGACTCTGCTGGTCTGGGTGTCGTGTAAGGGTAGAGGCTATCCCAGGTGGCCCTCGGGTGTTCAGTTTCTGATTCATTCCTGTCCAAAGCCCTGGGAGCCTTTCACACCCGTGGGCTGGACGGGTCTCTTCACGGCCAGCCCTTCTAAGCGGGGGGTTTCCTTCGCTAGTGATGGAATGTGCCTCCGTTACTCTGCTCACCTGTACTCTGCATGCTTTCTCACAAGAATGCTGGGATGAAATTTAATGGCCACCCTCTCTTGGCTGTTGAAAGAAATCCTAACAGCTCAAGTGCTTAGAAAATGTCTCTGGTTCGACGACAGTGACAGTGAGGACGATAACAATGTTGATGGCACTCCAAGCTTCCTCAATGTCTCAGTGCCTACGTAGAAGGTTCACACCATCTTCCACTGGCAAGATGAACAACAGAACCTCTGATCTACAATCTTTCCCACCTGCAAAATATGCTAGGGCAACGGTGGCACAAACCCCATGGGAGTAGCCAACAAATGTCTGATTTGACTTATGGCTCATTCCATGAGGTGGAATCCATACCCCACAACTGCTTGGGTGACCAAGACCCATAGACTAGGTATCCCAGGGACCTGGGGTATAGCCAAGTGCTACCGCTCAAAGTAACAATAAAATGATTCCTAATGATATTCTGCTATAGTCACAGATCAGCGCCTTCAGCCATCATCAGAGAAGCTTCCTCCTGCAGCAGGTGGAAACAAATACAGAGGCCCACAGCTGACACAGGCAGATCGCGAGAGACCATGAAACAGGCAGCTCTAAATGGATACCATCATCCACTCCCTCCCCTCAGAGCTCAGGGAGCCTGGCAGAAGAGGAGGCAGAAAGACTGTAAGAACCAGAGGGGAGGGAGGACACCACCAGAGCAGAGCCCTATAAACCAACTGAGAAAAGCTCAGAGCTCATCTGAACTCACAGAGACTGAAGGGGCAGGCGCAGGGCCTGCACAGGTCCACGCCAGGTCCTCTGAGTACACTTTATAGCTTTCAGTTTAGTATCTTTAATGGGACTCCGGAGTGTGTGAATGAGTGGGTCTCTGATTCTTGTGTCTTCTCTTGGGGCTCCTTTTATTCTGTTGGTTTGTCTTGTCCAAGTTTGGTGTTGGTTTTTGTTTAATCTTATTATATTATATTGTTATGCTTTATTGTTATATCTTAGAAGCCTGTTATTTTTCTCCTCCTCCTCCTCTTCTTTTTTTTGAGGCAGGGTTTCTCTGTTTAACAAGATCCCTGGCTGTCCTGGACTTGCTTTGTAGACCAGGCTGGTCTCAAACTCACAGAGATCCACCTGCCTCTGCCTCCCCGAGTGCTGGGATTACAGGTGTTCACCACTCACCTGAATATGTTCTAATGGATCTGGATGGGACAGGAAGTGGGGAAGAACTTGGAGAAGTAGAGGGAGGGGAAACTACAACCAGGATATAATGTATGGGAAAAAAAGTTTTAATAAAAGAGAAAAATGAAAACAAGATTCCAGTCCACTGAACTGTTTTACAGATGTTTCACTTTTTTTTTTAAGTGATTTGATAAGACAGAGACCATGACCAAAACAACTTATAGAAGAAAGAAAGAAACTGTAACTGGGGCTTACAGTTCAAGAGGGTTGGAGTCCATGACCATCATGGTGGGGAGCATAGCAAGGGACAAACAGGCATGGAGCTGGAGCAGTGGCTGGGAACTCATATGTTGATACACAGACATGAGGTGGAGAGAGAGGCACACACAGAGACAGAGACAGAGACAGAGACAGAGAATGACATGGACTTTTGAAACCTCAGAGCCTCTCCCAGTGACACATCGTACCCAGCAAGGTCACATCTCCCAGTCCTTCCCAAACAGTTCCACCAACTGGGGTCCAAATATTCAAACACATGTGCCTACGGGTGGGGGACATTCTCATTCAAACCACCACCGCAGGACCATCTTCTTCTTCCCTCCCTCTCTCTTTTATCCCGCCCCACTAATACAAAGTCTCATTATGCGGCTCAGGCTTGGCCTTGAACTTGATTCCCTCCTGCCTCAGCTTCCTGGGTGTTGGACTTACAGTGATGAGCCACCACACAAGCTGTGTGTGTGTGTGTTACTTAGAGATTCCTTAATAGAAAAAGAAGATAAGAGGAAAAAAAATCTGAGCTAGGAGACAGCTTGGTGTGGAAAGTGCTGGCCACGAGTTTGGATTTCCAGCATTCCTACGCACACTGAGCACAGTACTGTGAGTGAGGAATCTCAAAGCTGGCATGAGTGTGTGTGACATGAAGACAAGAGGTTCCCCGGAGCTTCCTGATTGACCAGTCTAGCCAGTCAGCAAGCTCCTAAGTGACCTGTCTTGTATAGAGGCATTTAAAGTTGACCTCTAAACTCCACAGGCAGATAAACACACACACACACAAACACACACACACACACACACACACACACACACAGAGGATAGGTAGGTAGGTAGATAGATCACTTTTATCTCAAACAGGCAGAGAAGCAAACATCTATTTAATTTTAGACCAACCACCAGTTTCCTTTTAAAATGGGTTAAGAGTTATAACTTGTAGGAAGGGCGGGAGTTTGCGTGCCAGAGTTGGAAGCTACAGCAAGATTCCAGGGTTGAAATGATGAGCGTCGCCGACGGGGCTGCTGGACGGTCTGGTGAGGTCTGGAAATATTTGGAAGGAGAAGACAAATGAACAGAGTGGCTCCTCTGAGCCAGTGGATAGGGACTGTTTGTTGGCTGGACTTGCATCAGTAGCTCCGGTGACATCCTATTCCTGTCTCGGTAGGGACGCTTTCCATCTTGGGTACCACTGGCTCCAGCTTCCCCGTGCAGGAAGCCTATTTCCTCTCTCAGTCTGGGTGGTGCTACTCAGTGGACTGTCAGTGTGTGGCTGGGAAGGCTGGATGTAAGGATGTAAGGGACAGGACTACAAGCCACACCTGGGTCGAGATCGGCCTTTCTTCACTCTCGCCAGAAGTTCGCACACAGCAGGCTCTCACTGTGTGCTGCCACTGAAAATTATCCTCATCCGGCTCAGAGTCGTGAACGTCTCTCTCTGCCTTACCCCTCCTCCTTATCTCTCAATGCCACTTGCGTCTCAGTGTCCCTCCGGGTCCCTCTTGGTAGACTCTGACTTTGGAGGGACAAACTGGAGTCTAATTCTTACCCTGGGTTTGGCAGTGCCTGACTGGTGTGGAGGGTGCCTGAATCACGGCATACCTTGGTTTCCTCATCATTCAAAATGGCTATCAGAGGCAGCTCAGTCTCCATGTGGGTGTCCGAGTAAGGGGAGCAGGGACTCTCTCTGACGTGAACTTGGTTGCCTGCTCTTTGATCACTTCCTCCTGGCGATGCAGCCTTGCCAGGCCACAGAGGAAGAGGATCCAGGCAGTCCTGATGAGCTGGGGTCAGATGGCAGGGGAGGAGGACTCCCCACTTCAGTGGACTAGGGGAAGGGGATGGGGGAAGAGGATGGGAGAAGGAGATGGGAGAAGAGGGAGGGAGGGGGCTATAATCAGGATATAAAGTGAATAAATTGTAAAAAAAAAAATAAAAACAAATAAAAAAGAAAAAAAAAACCAAAGAAAATGAAATGGGTATCATACTTCCCTTCATTCTTGCAGGTGTGGCGAAATTAAAATGAAATGATAGATGTGGGGACGGCTGTATGCAAATCTACTGTAATTAGAATCATCACATGACTTTTATTAGCGCCCTCAATGATCACACACGGTCTCGGAAGAGGAAACAAAACAAGAGCAGCATCTGCCTGCAACCTTGGGGTACACACACACACACACACACACACCCTCCTATTCTCTCTGCTTTTTTTTTTTTTTTTCCAAAAGAGACTTGATGTGATCGGGTCATTGCATGTAAAATGCTTTAAGAATCTGGTCAGTACTTCATCATTTTAAAATTCAAACATTTCTGAGCCCTTTCTTCCCTCGCCCCGTTCATATTTATCTTCGTGGTCTTGCCTTCATCGGGCACCACATTTGTATTGATAAATTGTAGGTAGCTGGAGATGTATTGATGGGCTGGAGACAGCTCAAAATGCAGACCGCTGTGGCTTTGCATATCATTACACCTAGCTAGCTTTTTGCCTCCTGAAAGCTGTCGATTTGTGCGTTATTGCTATTCAGGCTGATAAATGACAGTAATTGTTCTTAAGTTGAAGATCTGGTTTAATATGCTGTCTGGCCTGGGAATTTCCTGTGCGCCAGGGTTAAAGTAGTTCGCCACTAGAGCTGGCAAAATGGCCTATTTTTTTCATCACAGACTATAGAGTTAATTGAATTACTTGTTCTCCATGCAATTTGTAGCCTCGGTTCTAAAGAGACCGTGAACCGCAGTGGGAGGGGGAAGCGTTCTGTGGGGGCTCAGGGGGTAACCGTGGGCTCTGCTTCAAGGGCATGCCCCTCACCCTGTCCTGAGCACCATGCAGCTCTTACTCGGTCGCTCGGTTTGGGCTCCATTTTCTGGACTTACACATGTCATGTGGGTGTGATTTTGCCACCGGGGTTACATCCTAACCCACATACCTGCTGGTAATTTCTCCACACCCTTCTCCCACCATGCTGGAGAAGGAAGCCAAGGCCCCGAACGTGCTAGGCAAGCTCTATGTGGCTTGTGGGCCACAACCACAGCCATTTGCTGCTGGTTACTTGTGGTGTCCAAGTCTACCCTAGCTAAAAGAGCTTTGGTGGCACACGCCTGTCATCCCAGCACTCAGGGAGGCAGAGGCAGGCGGGTCTCTGCGAGTTCCAGGCCAGCCTGGTCTACAAAAAGAATCCAGGACAGCCAGGGCTACACAGAGAAACCCTGTCTCGAAAACCCAAAAAAGCCAAAAAGCCAAAAAGCCAAAAAGCAAAAAAAAAAAAAAAAAAAAGAGCAGTTCTCTCACTGCTGTAGAGAATTTTGTCTTTTCTTTTTCTGGCATCCTTGTGTGTGTGTGTGTGTGTATGTGTGTGTGTGTGTGTGTGTGTATGCCATGTGTGCACATGGAGGCCAGAGGTCAATTGGGTGTCTTTTCCAATCCCTCTCTAGTTTTTGAGACAGGGCCGCCCACTGAACCCCGAGTTTGCCCAGCCGTCTTTCTGTTCCTGCCTCCACAGTGCTGGCATCACAGATTTCTCCCATGGCTCCCAGCTCTTTAAGAACACCATTTTGATGTTCATTTGTCCTGGTTAGGCTTTTTGTTGTTTGTTGTTGTTGTTTGTGTGTTTTTCCTTCCTTCCTTCCTTCCTTCCTTCCTTCCTTCCTTCCTTCCTTCCTTCCTTCCTTCCTTCCATTTTGATGCATGTACTGGGTGTTGACGTCAGCCTGTCACTCCTGTGTGACGAGGGCTTTGCTGACAGATGCATCGCCTCAGCCCTGACTCTCCCAGGCCCTTTGATGCCCTTTCTCAAATTCTCCTTTAACCAGGCGCGGCTGCTGGCATGGCTGCCGTCCTCACGGTAATTCCAGGCCCAGCCCATCTTGAGAGTTCATTCCATAGATGGATTCTGGATAACACTTCTACCTTGAAGGTTCTTCAGGCCAGCATTCCTCAGCAGGAGCATCCATGGCTGAGTGAATTAGTTATTGGAACCTGAAGATAACCACCTGCCCCTCCCCCACCCCATCCCAAGGACGTCTCCCTTGATTCTGCTGTGTGGACAGGGCTCATACCACACCCTTGTTATTATGGTATTTCTGGCTAATTGTTCCCCCTGCTAAGAACGAACACCAAAGCAAATGCAGAGCAAACAGGAGGCCTCATGTATGCCACATTTGAGACAGTTCCCTAAGGCGCCACTGGGATACAAACTGCCAGATTTGTTTCTGTCTGAAGATCAGCGCCCCATGTCCCCAACAACCCCTGCCTTCTTCTTCCTCCTGGAAATGTGAAATTAGTCAAAAAGTTACAATTTGCAAGCTTTTTGAAGTATCAGTATTTGATATTGGTATTGGTTGTTCTTCATTGCTTCGACTAAAATACACACAGAATCATCCTAATGGAAGGGTGGTTGATTTCTAACCTACAGCTTCAGGGGATTGCAGTCTGTCTCAGCACAGAAGGCGTGGTGGTGTCAGTGCGGTGGGGACATACGGACAGCCCTCAACGGTGGCAGACAGAAACGGTGGCTCCCTTCGTTGGCCACACCTCACTCTGTGGAAAATTGCCCTATAAGCGAGGGTTGATTGTTCAAAACATGAACCTGGGGGTCATTTTGAATCACACCCTAACAAAGTAACCTCTGGCTGGAAAGAAATGTTAGGTAGCAAATGATATCCAATAGCCCACCTGAGTCATTTGTCCTGGTTAGGCTTTTTGTTGTTTGTTGTTGTTGTTTGTGTGTTTTTCCTTCCTTCCTTCCTTCCTTCCTTCCTTCCTTCCTTCCTTCCTTCCTTCCTTCCTTCCTTCCTCCCTCCCTCCCTCCCTCCCTCCCCCCCCCCCCTCCCTCCCTTTCTTCTTCTTTTCTTTTCTTTTCTTTTCTTTTCTTTTCTTTTCTTTTCTTTTCTTTTCTTTTCTTTTCTTTTCTTTTCTTTTCTTTTCTTTTCTTTTCTTTTCCTTTTTGAGGCAGGGTTTCTCTGTGTGGCCTTGCCTGTCCTGGACTCACTTTGTAGACCGGGCTGGCCTCAAACTCACAGAGATACCCTGCCTCTGCCTCCCGAGTGCTGGAATTACAGGTGTGCTCCACCACACCTGGCTTTATCCTGGGTAGGTTCAACTTAAGAAGAGTTTTGGGGTGGGCGCTGGAGCGGGGGCTCAACAGTTAAGAGCATACACTGCTTTTCCAGAGGACCCGGATCGGACTCCCAGCACCCAAACTGGGTGGCTCACAGTCAGGTGGAGCTCCAGCTCCACCGGAATCTGATGCTCTCTTCTGGCTCCTTTTGAGAACTGCACTCATGTACACATGCCCACCCACACGTGTGTGTGTGTGTGTGTGTGTGTGTGTGTGTGTGTAGTTAAAATGAAAATAAATCTTATTTTAAAATTTTTGAATGAGAGTTTTGCCTTCATGTATGTATGTGTACCACATGAATGCATGGTGCCTGCAGAAGCCAGAAGTTAATATCAGATCCTCTGGAACTGGAGTAACAGATGGTTGTTATCATGATAGCATGAGCTATCATATGGGTGCTGGGACTTGAACCCTGGTCCTCTGCAAGAAGAATTCATGCTCTTAGCTGCTGAGCCATCTCTCCAGCCCCATAAAAATACATCTTAAAAAAATGTTCGGGATGTGCTTTGTGTGCTGTTGGCTCTCACATTTGCTCATTGGAGTAGAGCAGAGGGATGGGATCCCCGTCAGAGGGAATGGAGTAGCAAAAAGGCCCTCATGTGAGAGCATTGACCACGTCTTGTCCTGAAGGCTCTCACACACCCATCCTTTGCTCCCTGACGAGGTATGAAATAAGGATAGGAGGTTGGTTGAAGTGTCAATCATCCAGGTCATTTTGGTAGCACTGTTTAGAGTGGAATCCTCATGTAATAGAACTTCTGGCTGGAAACGAACGCTTCCCAGACAAAGCTGTAACTTCATGATTTCATCCAGAGGCTTCCAACACTGATGGGGCTGGCAGTTCCATTGATAACACTCTGGATGCGGAGAGATCATTTTTTCCCAGCCAGCAACTCTAAAGACGTGAGGGCACATGGCTTGCCCCTCGCTCCTCCCATCCAGCACCCCAGGAGTCCCTGCCTCACACCTTTCCTAGATTAGAGGGAGGAAAGAAGAAAGGGAGGGAGGGAGGGGGGGGAGGGAGGGAGGGAGGGAGGGAGGAAGGAAGGAAGGAAGGAAGGAAGGAAGGAAAAACACACAAACAACAACAACAAACAACAAAAAGCCTAACCAGGACAAATGACTCAGGTGGGCTATTGGATATCATTTGCTACCTAACATTTCTTTCCAGCCAGAAGAAGATGCTACCCAAGAACTGACAGTGGCCTGGGGCATGGTGAAGGGGATTGATTACCCAAGGCTTAATGGAAGTTGGGGACCCCTAGGCTCTGTTCCAGGGTGAGACTGGCCAGTCTTGGTGCTGCTCTACCCCTGGGCTTCATTTAGCCTTCTCCTGGAGGCCTGGTGAGCTTGAGGCGTGCCGTGTGTCCCACTGGTGGCCTGAGAAATGCCACAGAGCCCCGACTTTGACACTGCATTCAAGGCAGTCTCTCCTGTGTCAGGAGATGGCCTCTAGCACCTGCCTCTTCGTATTTGCCAACGTCTCTTTATTTGATAAACTGAGGGGATATGCTGGATTCAGAACCTTCTGCAGGCAACGGCATTCCACTAGTGCTAAATAACACCACTTAAAATGGCATTTACTGTATCATTTCATTGTATTTATGACAAGTGATACTGATTTCCCTTTATGGTCATGATAAAGATTCCTTCTAAATAAATTTCTTTAAATAAAGAGACTCAGAGAAACATTGAGTAAATAAGACAGCGATGTTGGCTTGTGGGAGGGATCCGAAGGTGCGGTGTGAGTGATGGTGGCTTGGGAAAGGGGCTGAGGGGCTATCCCTGTAACTCCCGTACACTTCCAGAAGTCAGTGTGGCTCTGCATGGGCTCCAAGCTATTTAAAAATACTGCCGCTCGTACAATTATTGTGGGCCAATTAAAAATAAAACTTCCACCCCCGCCAAGCCCCAAAGACATGATGAATGCTTGGAGTGATGGATATGCTAATTACCTTGATTTGATTATCACATAAGGCATGCATGTATTGAAACACCACACTAAACTTAGAAATACGAACAATTGCTATGTGTCAGTTAAACAAATTAAAAAGCACTGAAAGCTCTGTGTGATGGGGAGTGCCTCTAATTCCGGCACTTGGAAGGTGGAGTGAGACAGGAGAGGTTTGAGTCTGAGGCCAGCCTGGGCTACAACATAGCAGACCCTGTCTTGAGAAACCCCCAAACAAAATCCCCAAGCAAAACAGCCCTATGGCCAGTCAATCAACCAACCTCCCACTGTCTATTTTCAACTGAAAAAGTAAAAAACCAAACAAACTGTAACAAATGTTGTTTAACAATTGGACTAGGGGCTGGAGAGGTGATTACTCTGGGCTAAGAGCACTTGGCACTCCTTAGAAGAACGGCATTTGCTTCTCAGCTCCAGTGTAAGGCGGCTCCCAAAGGCCGGCAACTCCAGCTCCAGGGAAGGTAATGCCCTCTTCTGGCACCCAGGGGCACTGCACTCATGTGCTTGCACACATGCATGATAAAATATTGACCCAAACCCCCTTGGGAGGAGAGGGGCTATTTCACCTCACAGGTTCCAGTCCATCACTGAGGGACACCAAAGTGGAAACCCGGAGGCAGGAAATGAAGCAGGGGTCATGGAGGAACACTGGCTCCTGGCTTACCCAGTTGTTTTTCTTTTATAGCTTAGGCCCTCTGCCTAGGGGTGGCACCACTCATAGTGGACTGGGCCATTAGTTAGCAGTCAAGAAAATGCCCCAGAGATGGGTCCACAGGCCAGTGAACTGGAGGTGATTCTTGAGTTGAGATCCCTTTTCCTAGATGTCTAAGTCTGTGTCAAGTTGCTAAAGACTGATAAGCAGAGAGGTGGAGAGGGGCCCCCAGACACTCACAGGTCAGCTAGCTCAGCACAGGCAGTGATGAACAAGGAGACACGGTCCCCAATGAGGTGGAAAGCAAGGAGCCCTACCTGAGGTTGAAGGCTAGATCACTCTTGTTTCATTCTGATTGAGATAGGGTCACGTTTTGTGGCCCAGGCCTGTCTCAAACTCTCGTCAGCCTCATGAGTGCTAGTATTACAGGCAGGGACCACATGCCTTTCCACCTCTCAGGTCTCCCGCACACCAGAGAAAGGTGGACAGACAGCACCCCAGCGCCTGTTCACAGCCTTCTGCAACTCCAGTTCAAGGGGAAATCCAATGCCCTCTTCTGGCCTCAGTGGGTACTGCAGGCACACGCATGCGTAGTAAGAACAAAATGATGATAAACCTAAAAAAAACAAAAACAAAAACGAAAAGAGGGCTTGTTATAGAGCTCAGTGGTATGACACGTGCCTAGCAAGCACAAGACCAGTAGTGTAAGAAAGCAAACCGCAATGATAGTGAACACAAGGTCTAAATCTTGAGGGCCCAGCGCCTCAAGGATGTGCTAAAATGAGTGACAGGAATTGCCAGAGGCCTGAGGTGTAGCTGGCACAGGAGTATGGGTGGAGCAGCTTGTATCTGTTGCTTTCTAAAGCTCTCAGGTTTTGCGCAAGGAAGGGGTTTAACAATAGCGCGAGGGATTGAAGGTCCTCCTCCTCCCCGCCCCCCAGATCTGGACCGGGTCCCAGAAGGTGTGTTGAAAAGCAGAGGAGACTGTTGTTCGGGTGACTCACACCTCATCCCAGAAGGTCCCCAGAGATCAGAGGCTGTTCTGCCCTCGGAAGCGTCTCTACAGCTCCGTCCCTCCACCCGCAGCTGCCCCCTCTGTAGAGGGGAGGGGCGTTTGCAGTGTGCAGACCCCTCCAGGGTTGCGCGCTCTGCAAGTTGGCTCTTTGTGGGGGCTGAAGGGAGCGGGCCAGTTGTATCACCAGCTGTCTGCACACAAACTGCTTCATTTCAAAATCATGCTGCAGACAGAGTGGAAAACACCACACTCGAACAAAAGCGAGGGAAACGAACAAAGAGAAAAATCTTCCGCACAGAGCAGAGCAATAACGTGTCGGATGCTTCCAGGAGCCAGGGCCCTGCGGTAAGGGGTCCTTTCTAGTAGTGCCCTGGGGCCTTTTGATGGTTAAACCCGTAGCCACCTGTCTGCCCTCATCCAAGAGGTTAGAAGCCCCTTCTCCCTGAGAAACTTGGCAAGCTGTTGGCAGGAGAACCCTGCAAATACGACCTTGGTTTAGCTGGAGGGTGGGAAGGCAGAACACGGCCTTCCTTGAGGATGCTCGGTAGTTTCCTCTCCTCTCCAGGACTGATCTCTCCCACAGGGGTGGTGGGATGTTTTAGTATTCAATGCCAAGCTGGGGTAGCCTGGGAAGCCTTGAGCCATTCCACTCCTCTTATACATGCTTTTAGAAAACAGACATGTCTTCAAATGAAACGGGGAGCAGCCCTCCTTTCCCTGTCGCACTTAAAAAAAATCTGTTATTTATTCTTTAACAATTTAATACACACACACACACACACTCACACACACACACACACAGTATATCTTGATCATGGCTACCTCACTACCCCCAGTACCCTCAACACCCCCTCCTTCCCACTTTCAATTTCTCTTTTATTTATCCGGAAACCCACTGAGTCTAGTTAGTGCTGCCTGTGGGAATGCTGGCTGATCTTGGACAGGTAATCATGGCTGCTGGGAGTTCATGAGCGCAACAGCCGTGTCCCACCCAGAAGACAGCAGTTGGAGGCTCGGCTCCCCATCTTCTGGCAGGATCTCACATTCTCTCTGCCCCCTCTTCCGCAATGTGCCCCGGATTGCTGTTGCAGTGTTTGAGAGGTTTGTGAAGTGCCTAACGGGGAGGGGGACTTTATTTACAGTCCCCAGGTAGCCTGGGTGGGCGTGGGGACCACAGGATACAGGACAGTGGCTCAGAAAGAATCTCCCGATGCCTGATGGCCCTGCCTACTTCTCCCGAGTGGTCCCCGATGCTTGGCTATCTTGATGATGTTGGAGGTATTGGCAGATGTCTGCTCCAGGTCCGTGTGGGCTTGGACCCTAGAGAGACCAGAGTAAGACACCGTCCTTGCTCTGCTGATCTCCTTATCCCCTAGGTGGTGCGTGAGTGTTTCTGAAGGCAGAGTAATATCTCACTATCCACACATCTTCTTGGGTGCAATAGAGCAGCTGGTACAGTGGGCACTCGCTGAATTTGGGAAATGGTGCTAGGTGCAATGTTCTTTCTTTGTTATTCCTTTTAAAAAAAAGACCAATTTTGTAAAATCTTAAGTGTGTGTGTGTAGACCAAAATAGGGTGTTGAATCCCCTGGGAACTGGAATTATAGGTGATTTAGAGTCTCTGTATTGGGGGGCTGAAAACCGAAACTGGGATCCCCTGGAAAAACTACAAATGCTCCGAACCACCAAGCAATCCCTCCAGCCCTCTTCTCAGTCTCTTTCTTTGCTCTCATCTTGGACTCAACATTCACTCCTTCAGCCAGCGTGTTTTGGGCCAGCTCTCTGCACGCCTGGCGTATTGCCACATGCTAAGGATGCGGAGAGGGGATGATACAGATGATACAGCTCCCTGGGTAGGGGGCGGGTCTACCTGGGGCTGTGTCTCCAGGACTGAGGGGCGGCCTTTGGCTTGAGAAGAATGACTATGGCCGGGTCTATGTTGGTATTGGTGGCTTGTTAACACCCCTAGATGTGCAAAGTCCGGGAAGAGGGTAGGAGACATGAGAACCTTGTCTTCTCCAAAAGGAGAAGGTAGGCGTGTGAATGTCAGAGCCTGTGGGAACTCAGTGCATGCCCAGATCTGTTGAGATTAGGCTAATTCGTAAGTTGATTTTTTATTTTTTCCTACTAAATGGAGTTTGACTCGGGGCTGGGGATCTGAAGATGGACGTAAGATCTTCGCTTCTGACAGGAGAACCATTGTGCCTACTGTGGATGAAGCAAATCTCCGATCTATTTCTCACACCTTCAGCCAAGGATGGATTCCTGCGATGTGCCTAGCCAGGAGCAGAACCCCCATCTCACCGTTGACCCCCCCTTGTGCTTTGTGGACTCCTGGGAGGATGAGACGTGGTGGGTGGGGGTGGGGCAGTGAGGACATCTTATTTTCAAGGTGGATTTTAGCTTGTCCAAAGCCAGTCCTCCAGTGTTGTCACCCAGCCGCTCACTCCGAGGCAGGGAGGCCTTTGTCCCCACACCCTCCCTCCCAGCCCTCTGAGCTACCGGGGCTTCTGGCTTTGGTTCCTGACTTTCTGTTTTCTCTCCCCAGAAAGCTGCTTCCAGGAATTCTCACCTTGCCCAAGCCACCAGGGGGAAGCCCCTCCTTGCCTCATTTGACTCGATTACAGGGCTCCTTCCTTTCTGTAACTCCAAACAGAGAAGTACGCTGAGCAGGAAAACTTATTTTTTCTCTCTCCTCCCTGGAAGCCAGCCTCAGATCCAAATGTTCCTATGGTAACATCAATTCTCCCAAGTCGCACCTACTGGATAATAAGCTGTATATATAGCAGAGCCACTGGGATCCAAATACCCCATATGTGCAAGCGAATGAGTTAATGCTGCCGTGAGAGTTAGCGAACGTCCCGCTTCCTGGTTTTCGTACTTTCAGTGGCAACCTGTGTTTGTGGGGTGCTCTGGATGCGAGCTTTGGGGGAGCAGTGGAGGTGGGTGGGCGTTGTGCTGGCAGAGACCTGCTTTCGCGGCAGAGAGAAAGCTGTCTCTGGAGAGGAGTTTGGAAGTTCCAGATGGAAACAGACTTGGGGGACACACTAGCGTCTTCTCCCGTCCCCTCGGAGCCGTTCCTAGACTTCTGCACTGGCTGTCTTAGCCTCCACTATGATCCATGTGACAGGAAGGCTTGACAGGAGGGGCCTCCGAGTGAGACAAAGAACCAAGACTTCAGACAGATGGGGGCAGCCAGGCCTGGGGCCTGCTGCTTCTGGAATCCCGTGGGTAGGGAGACAGCCTGTGGCTTCCCAGGCTGAGGGGAAACCGAGCTTGTTGGGCCCTCAGGAACGGTGGGGCCTTGGATGGGTCACTGGCTTATCGCCCACACTGGGTAGGATGCCTATTGTCAGTGAGGACAGAAGAGCACACATAATAGTGAGCCCAACGACGGCTCAGGGCCAGTGTTCCGTGACAGGCCAGGTGTGCTGCTTGGTTTTCGGCTTTCGTCAATTTGACACAGGCTGGAGTCACCTGGGAAGAGGGGAATGCAGCTGAGAAGTCGCCGCCATCAGATCGTGCTGTGGACACGCTTGTGGGGGCACTTGCTCGATTCGCGATTGATGTGGGAGGGCCCAGCTCACTGCAGGTGGCAGCGACCACGGTGGTACCGGGCCCTGGGCTCTGGCTTGGATAAGGAAGCCGGTCGGCAGCGCCCCTCCAAGGTCTCTCATCCGGTTCCTGCCTTAAGTTTCCTCAGGGCTGGGCAGCGGCTTGAGAGCAGCGAGCTGAAATAAGCCCCTTCCTCCCGGAAGTTGCTTTGGGTCTGAGTTTTAGCTCAGCAACCGGAAGTAAGCTGGCACGCAGGGCACGGCCCTTCTGTGCGGCCTGGGCCTGCTCTTCCAGCAGACTGGGGGAGCACGCTCGGAACGCGCCTTACCCTGCACGGATGAGGAAATTGAGGCTGGGATTTGGTAAGTCAGTCTTGGGAGCCGGAAGCAGCTCTTTCAAGTTTGCGGCGCTCTCAGTGACACCCGTGCTGCCTCGCTCGGATATACCCCGTTAAGCCCCGACTCACTTCTGTGCCCAGGGCCTTGGAACCTTCTGTTTGGCTTTACTGCATAGATGGCAGAAGGGGATTTGCTGAGGTGCATCATGGGACCTCTGAGCACAGGTTGTAGGCCCTCAGCTGTGGATCTGTCTAGGTGTGAGGTACAGCTGCCTGTGCGTTGGTAGGAAAGGAGGAGGTGTGAGCTAGGTTCCCTGCTGCCCTCCCCCGACCCCTCCCCAGGCCAGCACACCTCTCCTGCTCACCACGGGTGCCAGTCTCCTGTGTCAGGAGAGTCTGCCCACATGACTGTCACATTTCCTTACAGGAGCTGTGCCCTAAGCGGTCTAAAAATGACTACCCTACCCCCAAGCTTTGTGTGTGTGTGTGTGTGTGTGTGCATACGCCTGCTTGTGCACAGGAAAGAAGGTGTGAAGTTGATGAGCGAGAGAAAAACACTGGGGGTCCTGGCTCCCAGGCCTGGAGATTGGGGTGGGGAAGAGGTAACCCAAGGAAAAGAGAATCTTATGTCTTCTAGGTCACTGGGGGTGACCCTGGTTCTCAGAGGCTGACCACAAACATGCCCCTGTGTGTGCGCACACACGCACATGCCCTTTGCGTGACCACGTGTGCACAGGAGCGCCTCAGCCCGTGCTGCAGGTCAGCAGCCCCTACAGGTCGCCAACCGTTCTGTACTGCTGGTTGTCTTGGCTGGCATCCCAGGCTTTCCAGCCTCCTTGCTGGACCTGGGGCGAGGACTCTGACCACCGTCAGCCACCAGAGGGCGCTGCGCTTCAGCCCACTGCCTCCTCTAGGCAAGGAAGGGACTTTTAAAACTCCCAAGAATTACCTTAAAACTAGAGGGCGAAGAGCCCAACTTGTTTCTAGCCATTGCTCGCTTCCCGTGTTTAATGAAAGGCTCTTTCCACTCTGCCCACAGCCCACGGACACCCTGAAGGGGCATAAAACTCAATAGATACTCACGGATATAAAAATCCCCTCTAAAAAAAAAATCTTGGGCCTAAGCCTTTTTTTATGGCCCCGTATGGGAGTGTTCTTGGAAGGCTATTTTGGGAAATGAAATGGTCCATTTGTCCCCTTGTAAAGTCGAGCTGAGCCCTGGGAGTCCCTGCTCTCTTCCTGCATCTCCATCCTTGTGCCAGAGGGCCCTCATCTTCTGCAGAAAGCTGGGCATAGCAGCAGGGCAGCAGGCAAGTGCCAGGTGCCCAGGGACGGATGGGCAGGGGTGAAGGCACAGCAAGGTGCTTGGGGGTTCTAAAGTCTGGGCTGAACACTGTGCCTCCTATCACACCCACGTAGGGACCAGCCCAGTGGGTACAGTCGCAGTGGGGAGCTGCCAGGGGGTGCCCAAGCTGGTATGGATGCTTGGTGTTTCTGCAGGTCACTCCTAAACGTATTGGTACCGGGGACAGGCTCAGAGGGAAAAGATGTGGTCCATCTGGGGCCTGGTGGCCAAGCATGAGGTGGGGAATGGTGATTGGACACAGACTGAGGTTGTCTGGCTCATTGTTTTTTTTCCAGCCTCCCTACACCAACTGGGATCTGTCTTGTAGAAGGCAGTTGGCAGAGCTGAACACAAGAAAAGGCAAATCAGTTGCTTATTTTATTTTCCTACAGTGCTAGGGATGGAATCCAGGGCCCTGGATATGTTAGGTAGGTGCTCTACCACTGAGCCACACTCAAGCCCCTCACTGGGGGATTCTAGGCAGGTGCTCTACCATTGAGCCACACCCCAGCCCCTCACTGGGGGGTTCTAGGCAGGGGCTCTACTACTGAGCCACACCCTAGCCCTGGAATCAGTTCTTGGATTTTGGGGTTCAAAAGGACATTCATCTGCTAGTGTCACTATAACTAATGCCACGGATAGGGCAGTTTAAACAACAGAAATATACTTTCTCATACTTCTGAAGCTGGATGTCTAAGACTGAAGAGTTGATGGGGTTTTTTTTTCTGAGACATCCCTTCTTGGCCACTGATGGCTGTCTTCTCTCTGCATCTTCATGTGGTCTTTCCCCTGTATGCTCATGTTCTACCACCTTATAAAGATACCATGTATATTGAGTTTGGACCTACTCTATTAACCTTATTTTAGCTTAGCTACTTTGTTGGAGGTTGGTCTGATCCGTGTTATTGGCCCTCAAGATCTGGTTACGCCCATTCTTGTTTTGTAAACCTGCTTAAGACATACCTGATTGGTTGATTAAATGACTTATACCTGAGCAGGGCAAAAGAGGGTGGTCAGGACAGACTGAGGTAGGCATGGCTAAGGTTCCTGGGCTTGCAGAGGACAGGAGAATCAAGGGAGTCAGATGGACAGGAAGAGAGGAGGAAGGAAGAGGTGGGTTAGTGTGGAGAAGAAACTATGTGGGCCTCAAGAAAGGACTTCAATAATAGCGTGAAAAGGCCCGGATGAAGAATACAAGCAAGTGTATTGGCATTATGGAGGGAAGGTGGACCAGATGAGGACGATTAAGGCAGATGGCATTGGATGGGGGCTGGGAGATGGATGATGAGGTTATTCAGACAGCGTAGGTGGGACTATCTGCCTGGGCCAAGGCAAATAAGGCAGTTATAAAATCTAACACGTGTCTATGTTTTATCATTTGTGATAGAGGGTTAGATAATACCTTCGTGATAATCTTAGGACTAATAATAAGCATAATATAGCCCAACGCTCTTTTTTTCTTTTAAATTTACAATGACACTACTTTTAAAAAGATCTTGTTCACAAATACAGTCATGCTATGAGATGTTGGAAGCTTGGGGAGCCTCTGACTCTCACGTGCTGGTGCTAAAGCCGTGTACCACTGCATCTAGCCTCTGCTGGCTTTCTGTTCTGTCTTTCACCTCCTTCTTTTCTTTCCCAGCAGGCAGCAGGCAAACCACTGGCTGAATATACTGAGTTCTTTATGGGGTCAGATCTATTTTCTGGACCGCGGGCCCCATGAAGATTCCTGGGGCATTGCTTATGCTATGGTTTAGATCTGAAACACAGCCCACTCCTCCCCAGGTCCACCCAATCAGAGCTTGGTTCCCAGCTGGTGCTGTTATTTTGGAAGGTCCTGGAGACTTTAGGAGGTGGAGCCTAGCTGGAGGAAGGCAGTCAGAGGAAACATGCTTTCTGGTGGCAGTTTTTCTGCGTCTCTCTCTGCTTCCCGTCTGCTGAGGTGAGTAGCTTTCACCACATGCTCTTGTGATGTCTGTCTTACCGTGAGTGCCAGAATCAATGGGTTGAGCTTTTCAAAGCCACAAGGTCACACAAGCCCTTCCTCCATGTAAGTTGGTTTTCTAGGCATTTGGTCATAGCTAATAAAACTCCCAGAACTCTCCACCCTGTGGCCATCTCCCTCCAAGGATATTACCCTGCCATGTAGGAGAGTGTGAGAGAGACAGCAGCATCAAGCCACAGCGCGGTCACCTTGGGAGGTTTTCACAGTTCTAAGTCCGTCTAACTGTTCTCTGCTTGTTCTGAGAAGGTGGACAGAACCCTGTCAGGTGTGTGAGAGCGGAGGCAGCCTTAGAGTTTCCAACCAAGGAGAACCCCCACATCCCACTCGCCTCTCCAGCGGACTGCGCTCTCGTAACCACTAGGCTGAGAGAATGTCAGCCTATATCTAGGTTTGAGTGAGAAGGGTCCAACCAGTTCCCAGAAATGGGGGTTCGAGCCATGCCTGAGCAACGGTATAAAGTGAGGCAGCTCCTTCCCTGGGCTTAATTCACCATCTACTGGGTCCCCTCCCCACCACCACATGGCTTGTGCTGTGCATTAAAAAAGTGTATTATTATTATTTTTTTATTATATGTGTGCTTGAGTGCGCGCATGTTCGTGCTCACAGGTGCACGTGCACACGAATACAGGGTTCTTTGCAGACAGGTGAAATTGCTCTTCTGTGGGTGCAGCAGGGGCGGGGCTGCCCAGTACTCCCACTGCGGTTTGTTTCTTGGAACTCGTGGTCACAGGTACCGTCTCCCGTGACCTCCTATTATGCTTTGGGCGCAGACTCTCCCCCTCTGCTACAGAAGGCGCATGCGTGGAAGGGGCGGTTCCCCAGGTGGTGGAGCCAATCACGGAGAGCTGACCGGATCTTAAGTTCTCTGACACCATCAGCGGAACTGTAACATCCCGGTATCATTGAGAGGTGGCAGAAACTAACGCTGGAGCCTGATTGGGGGAGGGAGGCCACTGGGGGTGTACGTGTGGTGGATGGCTCTCCTTCCCCCCACCCCTTTCCTGACGGTCGTGAGTTGAGGAGGTCCATCCTGCCACCCCCTCCACGTCGTGATATTGGCTTCACCTTAGGTGCAAACCAACGGGGGCTAGGTGACTACAAATAGAAAGCCCCAAAGCTATGGCCTGGAATAAATCTTTGCTCCTTTGGGTGTTTGATCCCAGTGTTTAAAAATCCCTGCTTCTTGTTATCCCTCTACGTAGAACCCCCATGCCCAAGCGGCAGAAGGAAAATTGGAGGGAAGGGTTCATACACTAGGTGGCCTGGGCAAGTTCCCACGTGCCCTTGCTCTCCACGCTGAGGCTGGAGTGACTCGGGGCTACACTGCCGTGGACGAAGCTGTAGAGCTCCGTTAGTTTTCCCACAGCCGCCATGCGTCACTTGCGTATCGATTCTGTCCACTCTAGTCTTGGGCGTTATGAGCGAGTGTGTCCCTCCCAGGAGGGAAAGCATGGGCAGCTATGCCAGCTACGCTCTCGGGAGGTCTAGGAATCCATCTGTCTATCTTTACATTCGTGTGTGTGTGTGTGTGTGTGTGTGTGTGTGTGTGTGTGTGTGTGCGTGTGTGTGTGTGCGTGTGTGCGTGTGTGTGTGTGCGTGTGTGTGTGTGCGTGCACGTGTGTCTGGGTGAGTGTACGCCATGTGTGTGCATGTGCCAGTGGAGGCCAGGGGAGTGTGCTGGAGGCCTTGGAGCTGGTTGTCATGAGCATCCCGGCGTGGGTGCTGGAAACAGAGTTTGGGTCCTCTGGAAAAGCATCAGCCACCCTCAGCCACCCAGTCCTCTTTCTGTTTTTTTTTTTTTTTTTTTCTATAAATAGATTTTTATGATATGAAAACACTCTAAAATTATCCGAAGGACACCTGAGTGTCTGGGACAGGACTCTGGGCACAAGTACCCTGGATGTGCTCAGGAACCCCCAGACAGGTTTTGCTTGGCTTTTCCCTTAAGATGGGTGGAGCATGGTTTCCTAGCCAAAGGATACCAGAGACACATCTTTCTGGTCCGGTGGGAAGGGCTCTGGGACTCAGCTTGGTATTTCTCCTCAGAAGCTGCTTTGGTGGGCCCATGGGCAGGAAGGAGTAGGATCGCTTTCCCTCAGGGCTTAGGTGTGGATGACATCTGTAAGCTCTCAATGCTCTATGGGTTGAGAGAGTAAGTGCCTGGATAGAGGAGGTCTTGGGTAGGCCCAATGAGGCCTCCGAGGTGGTTAGTGACCAAATCCAGGTAATCTAGGGTAGAGATCTTGTCTTTGTACAGGGCAATGGCCACCCTGGAGTTGCATTTCCTCAAAGTAGACAGAATGCACCAGGCCCTGTACTGTGAGTGTAGATGGCTTCCTGTGACCCTCACAGCTTCTTTCTCCTACCTCTTTCTAGAGCCTTGCTGAACTCTGGCTGTAACCTGCAGGAGTAGGTCACATCATCAGCACCCTAGGCTCAGAGGTTCTGTACCGTGCACACTCAGGGGTTTATCATATGAGCACACAGCAGGTTTGGGGCCCTGGACAAGGTTGAAAGGACCCAGAGTGATGGCTTAGTGCAGTGCCTACTGCTTTTGCAGAGGATCTGTGTTCCTTCTGGAGCAGCCATCTTAGGTAGCTCACAACAGCTTCAGGGGATCTGATGCCCTCTTCTGGCCTCCAGGGATAACCGCACTTATGTGCACACACACACACACACACACACACACACACACACACTAAAAATTAATCTTGAAAAAGGGAGGTTGAAAAGACAGGGCAATGGAGGGGCCCAAGGACATGTGCTCATATCAGCTGCAATGGGGACTACCCTACCATAGGGATCCTGATATTGTCCCCATTCTATCCCTTCCTTTCAGGACATCTCTGCTTCAACCGTAGACAGGGACAGCTATTTTTCTTTTCAAGTCCAGATGCTGTTTGCTCCTCCATCAAGTGAGAGTTATAGCAGGGGTCTTCAAATGCCCATGTAGCCCCCATTGTACTTCCCAAATGCACATGGACTGGACATGCACATGTAAATCTTACCTAATAGTTTTCGTAACTGTTTTATAATTATTATTGTACTGAAAGAAAAGGAGCCTTTTATTGGACTTAAAGGGGGAAATGTTGGTACAATGTTCTTGTGGAATGTATACAATTTAACCTTGTTCATTCAAACTCTGATTTCTCTACCCTGCTATCTTGTTTCAATCCAGACATTGCATTGTGATGCTATTCTAAGCACCACTTGTCTCAAGTTTGTGTCAACATGCCACCATTTGTTCTCCGTATTGCCAATAAAAACAACCAGCCAATGCTGAGCAATGCAGAGGATAGGGTGGGACATCCTGGTCCTACTGTGCAAGCCCAGTTCAAAACAGCTTTTGGCCCTGGAGGTAGCAACTAGGCTCGCTGTCACCATGTCTCATTAATTAGCGTTGCTGCCTGTGTTGGGGGTGGATGTAGGTGAATCTGAACCATGCCATCCCAGGTAGCACAAAAGGGCTGGGTTCTAACAGATGCATTTACTGTCTGAGGCTGACCAATGGGTGAGCTCTGTCCATCAGGAGGATAAGCGATTTGCTGTCTATTTTGGTCATTTTCAGCTCCTGTCCTTCTCGGTGTTACAGTGCACCAGCGTGGTGCCGTTTTCTAAAATATCCAGCATTTTTACACATTAGGTACAGACACGGCAAATAGTTGATGTAAAATCCGCAGTTTTACTCCATAACCAGATTGTAAAATATGAACTGAATTAATCATAACTGCGAAGACTAATGGTAGCTTTTCTCTTATTTTATCTTTAGTGCCTTTGTAGATCATGTTTTAAAACCTTCCATGTCTGGCGTTGGGAACGCAGCAGCAGCTTGGTGGTGGATAGCAGGAGGCAAAGGTCAGACCCGAGGCTGCACAAATATTGTGTGCTGGATTTATTGTTTTAATTAAGAGCGTGGCAGTTCATCATAAAGTGTTTATGGCGTTTCTGCTCAGCGCAGCATTTTGAAATCAGCTGTTTTAATGAAAACATAATGTCACATACGTCAAAGTTCTAAATATTTTGAAAGTGAAATATAGAAACAAGAACTTTAATTCTGGGTTTACTGAGATTAGCTCATGGAATTGCTTTGAAATCCCCGAAGAGGGTCACATCATGGCTACCGCATGGCTTCATGTAGGTGACTAGGGAAAAAGAAAAGGCTTCTAGGTGGTTCTCGGAGCTGGGTTATTTAATAGTGAAAATACAAGTTGAAGGTTAATGTATCGAAAAGCAAAACCATTATGGTCGGTGTTGGGATTTTAGATTAAAGATGCAATAATGAGTGTGCAGGAGCCTCAGTGCTGAGCTCTTTGGAGAGGTCCTAATTGTGCCAAGGGGGAGCCAAGAGCCTCCGAGGGTGGGAGAGAAATGGATCCGCCCTTGTCCTTTTCCAGTCACGAAGCCGCCACATCACTGTGTTTACAGCTAATTATTTATAATGACCTCAAAGATGATGGGGTTTCTCGGAGTTTTCTAGCCGAGCGGTCTCCAACGTTTGTCATTCTCTCTCATGGTGACCGGGCATCTGTGTAGATGTGTCGGCCACCCTTGATTACATTTGTTAGGGAGTCAGATAAAATATTTGTCTAATCTGGAAATTGTATTTTTAGCCGTGCTCTCAATGGAAACAGAAATTAAGCCTGCCATTAGATGCTGGGCCACAGCAGTTGACTGAGCAGAGTAATGTATGTGCTCGTCAGTGTGATACCTGGTCAAGTTTCATATAGATCGTATTCCGCATTATTTTATTAACTTTAATATCTGCACTTCCTATTACCAGACATGCCCCTCATTCAAAGCACAGAGGCACAGCTCTCTAATCAGGAGTGACAGGCTATACACTTTCTCTCAGCCATTACTCGGTAGCCTAGAGCAAATCACTATGTTTCTTTGAAAATGTTTTGAATTGGGTTATTTTTATTGAAGTATTAAAGTAATTCTTCAGATTTTAGGCTATTATTTAAGTACTTTTGGGAGAATACAATAACCCCCGGATTGCACGGGCTTTGTTACTTGAACAATCAGAGTGGCTAAATGCATCTTTTTAATGCTGGTTATATAAGCTTTGCAGAACTCATCTGACCAGGCGAAGTTAAGAGTGTGCAGGTAATTATAGAAAATTAGCAGGCTAAATTAGTTTAGGAAAGCACGGAAGTGTAATATTAAAAATGCTCACCACCTATAGGCCCTGCCAGCTGGTGTTTCAGTGAAAAATGGGCATTTCTTATTATTTTATCTTTGTGTTTTGTAATTCGATTGAAACAGCCAATAGCGTGGTTGAAGAAGCTTTCCTGGGTGTGGGGCATCGTGGTTGGGAATGAAGTGAGTGTCCCAGGAATAGCGTGACGACAGCCACCAGATGCGTCTGCCACAACGCCGGAGGAGGTCGCCACGGCCGAGGCTTGACTTGAACTTGGCGATGGGGGACAGGTGGCTGTGTTTGTGGAGGTGGAATGAAAGCCCCATAGGTGGTGAGGTGTCTGTGGAGGCCTCCGTGTAAGCCTCAAAGAGGCTCTCATGGGCTCTTTTCTGAGGATAGCTCCATTTCCTCAACACATCCTCCCTAACTTCCCAAGTCACACACGTGACACTCCTAGTACTCCCCAAGACACCATCCTTGGCACGGCAGCTTCTCTTTCTCTCAGTGTCTCTCGAAAAGATTTACTTACTGTCTTGCTTGCACATAGGTCTGTGCAGCATATGCATGAAGCCAGAAGAGGGCGTCAGATCCCCTGGAACTGGAGTTAGAAATGGCTGGGAGACACCGTGTGGGTGCTGGGAACTGAACTGTGGTCCTCTGCAAGAGCAGCCAGTGCTCTTAACCACTGAGACACTGCTCCAAACTCCCTAGACATGGCATCATATGAAATACTTGTATTGTCCTTCTCACCTGCCAGGAGAGAAGGACAATACAAAGGACAACCAAAGCTGGTTGCTATCTAGTCAGACTAAGACCAAGGATACCAATGGCAAAACTGAGATTAGAACTCAAATTCACACCTCAGGTTCCGTCTTTGCTTTCATCATACTACAGAGTGCTTTTATTGTAACTGGTCATTTGTTAAGTGACCCAGCGGTGCTACATTTTCAAGAAGCACGTGGGAAGATTAGCTTGTAATTAATGGCTAACCAAAAATTAAAAACAAAGCAAAACAAAAATCATCAAAAACAATGCTATAGCAATGGAACAAAAGTGGAGTCCTCTTATAGATCCATTGTAATATATATTATCTCTCTCTCTCTCTTTCTTTCTGAGTGGTGTTCCACTAGGCATTCTAGGCATTCTAGGTTACAGTTAGAATTTATTTGAAAAGCCATCCAGTAGACAAGGGTATAGGCAACTACATATTAAATGGGGGGGGGTACATATAGATGGCAGATACACTAAAATAGATCTGAATTTGAAAGGCACTAAAAGTGGGAGTGCCTCTAAAGCCATCGGTTAGACAGCAGATAGGAGTGGACGGGCCTTACCCGCTGATGGTTCCTCTGTACGCAACAGCCCTAATCTGTGACCCATAGACATCCCCATGCCCACGCTGAAATGTTGGCGAAGGAGCTATTGGTATTTCTGCCAATCTGCACACGTGCACTAACCATGTGCATGTATAAATCTGTAGTCCCCCATCTTTGCGTTCCCCTGTTAGACTGGCATCACCACCTCCACTATCACGTACCTCGAAGAAGCGCGGTGGGTGGCACATGCCTGTGATCCTGGCACTCAGGTGGTGAAGGCGGGAGGACAGAAGAGTTGAGGCTAGCTCGGGTCACATAGTGAGGCCCGTCTTAGGACAAAAGCAAAGAAAAAGAATAAAGTAGGGAGGGAGAGTATGACGACCTGCTTGCCTAGGGTGTAAGGTTACGGGGCTGCCTTCCTTTCCAGTCAGGCCACATGTTGTTGACCAGGAAAGAATCTGTCACTGCGGCAGAGGTGGAACTGTTCACCAGGGAAGCCCTTCTGTTCTAAAATTTCCCAGATTTTACGCAGATGGGATGGGGGATGTCCCTTCTGGTCAAGGGGCTGCTGTAAGGTTGAAAGCACCGAACAGCCAGTGGATGGCAGGGCATGGCAGGCTCTCTCCTTCTTCCCTCTACCCAGGCGGTCACCTTGCATCAGGGTGCAGGAGCTACAAGATAAACACAGCCGGATCACAGAAATGTAGTATGGAAATCTACTGTTGTGAGCTTCACAGATTCAGCAGGCTTCTTGAGAGTAAGGAACGAATGAACACTTGCTTTGGCTGAACGACCAAGACTTTGGGGCTATTTGTTATAGGGGATAAGCCTAACCCCCCTTCCCCTATGCACACCTCTAGGCTCTTGGTTTGGTGACTCCTCCCCTCTTCCCCAGGGTTCAGCAATGGTGGCTCCGTGCCCTCCTCTTTCCAGCTTCCTGTCCTCTTTGGTTTAGCTCTGTGATGACTGACTCTCTGCGAAGCCATTTGTGATCTTTGTATTAGGGTTGCAGTGTGAAAATGAATTGTATTGCTTGTGTAGATGTCACCATTGGCTCCTTCTTGTTGTAACAAGTGGTTGAAGTCTCCACTGGAGGGTAATTTATATTTATTTGAGCTGCCACCAACTCCTTATTTAGTTTGCATAAACTACCCAGGACAGGAGAGGAATCTCCCTGGACCCTGTTTATCTTGTAAAAGTGGAGTTTGCTGGGGAGGGTGGATCTCTCCTCACATGGACTCCCCTCCATTCCTTTTAGCGATGAATAATCAGTCATCAGGAGAGGGGATTAAAAAATAGATTTATTGCTATTTCTAAAAGTCAGAACTAGAGATGAGTAAACACAACAACAGATGTATAAGAATGTAAGTAGGAACACTATTTTACAATAACATGTACCGAAACACATTTATGTACTGAGAACTATGAAAAATAGCTCTCTTTAAATGATTTAACATTTGCTCTCTTTTATATACAGTTGAGTTTCCAGTGGGAGAACAAAGATGCTCATAGCTCTCTGGGCTCTCTTGAAATCCCTCTCTCCAAACCTCCTGGAATGTTCCACAAAGCATTTTGAGATCTGGCAGGAAAACAGGGGCTGTTTTCAGTGTGCCTATATACCTTCCCATCTTTCCCCATGAGAAGAATCGCCATTTTGGGGCTCAGGGAAGCCCAAGCCAGAGAAAGCAGGGGAGGCATGTGGGGAGCAACGTGTGGCCACGACACCCCCTTCCGGAGGGAGAGGAAGCTGGCCTCCTATGGGGAGCTCTGTATTCTGCTTTTGGGGGTGGGGATGTTTCAGTTTCCTTTCTGTTGCTGTAATGAACAGCATGACCAAAAGCAATCTGGGGAGGAAAGGGTTTATTTCACTTTATAGGTCACAGTCCCTCATGAAGGAAAGTCGTGGTAGGAACCTGGAGGCGGGAACTGACCTGGCTGGCTCCCTACGGCTGGCTCAGCTATTATATATATACATAACTCAGAACCACCTGCCCACAGGCGGCATTGCCCGTGGCAGGCTGGGCCTCCCACATCAATCCGTAATCAATGAAGTGCCCTACAGACTTGCCACAGACGAGTCTGGTCCAGGCAACTCTTCAGCGGAGGCTCTTTCTCCCCAGGTGTGGCAAGCTGAGAGCCAAGATTAGCTATCCCAGGAACACTGTTCCAGAAGGCTCCACACCACTACTTTTTGTGGGAACAAGGCTGCAAGACATTCTTTAGAGGCAGTCCAGGCCCTCTGGTCCTACAGATGACTCAGCAGGCTGTGGCTGGTGTATTGGAGCTGAGGAAATGGACTCCCCTGAGGGCCGGTGACCCACCGTCACGTCCGGACAGGCCTCCTAGTGCCCGAAGAGGGTAAGGGGTTTGGTCAGTGTTTGGAAAAAAAAAAAATGGATTCAGCAGAAGGTTTTACCTTGGAAGTTTATTTTGTGCTTTAAAGATTTAAAAATGACATTTGTTTAGTTATATTTGTGTGTGCATGCGTGTGGGCTTGCATGCGCGTGGCGAGGGTGTGGTGGGCTGAGGACAATGTTGCAGGAGCCGGCTCTCTCCTTCCACCACGTGGGTCTCAGGGACGGCAACTCTGGTCGTCAGGGTCGACAGTGAGCTCCTTGACACGCTGAGTCCTCTCACCTGCGCAAGGAGTGTGTGTGTGCGTGCGTGCGCGTGTGCCATAGCACGTGTGCTGAGGTCAGGGGATAACTTGTGAAGTCAATTCTCACCTTCAGGGTGTGGTCATGGGATGAAGGCCGGGTGCCATGTGTGGCAGCAAGCATCCTTCACTGAGGAGCCACCATGAGCTTCTCTCACACCTTGTGGGTTATTATTTTGGCCTGAATCTCACCTTGGAGCTTACCATGGCTGGAACTTGCTAACAAAGCCTCTGTTGACTTTGAACTTGCTCTGCAGCCCAGGCTCGTCTGCGACTCAGAATCCTCCCTCCTCGGCCTCCTACATTCTGGGATTACAGAAGTGTGCCATCATGTCCTTGGAGCTTTGAGGACCTTTAGGTCCAGGGCAACCTGAAGCTGACATGGTGGCCTAGAGTTTATGATTTCTACCCGGGGTCTCCCCAAGGAGAAGGCAGATAACCAGTCCAGTCTGGCCAACACCCCAGGACTTGATATCTTTCCTATTGGCCTCTTTCCTAGCAGTGTTTACCACATGGAATCTGATGATTGTATGAGGAGCAGTAATAGAGAGCAGCATTGAGGGCTCAGTCCAGACACCTTGAGACCAGCACGTCTCTCCTCTGTGTCCTCTCTGGGACAGGGCTTGGCTCCAGGAGGTCTGAGTTTTTATAAGCCTTTTCCACCCTCATGCAACCGGCCAGTCAGTTTTCCTCAGTATCTGAATTATTTATGCACAAACAATTTTCCCATTTAAAAAAATACAAGTTGGAGAGGTGGCTCAGAGGTTAAGAGTCCGCACCAGTGTCCTTCCAGAGGGCTGGAGCCTGAGTCCCAGCAGCCATGTCAGGCAGCTCACAACTGCCTGTAACTCCAGCTCCAGGCCATCTGACAGCTTTGGCTTCCACGGACACCGTGCAGTCACATGCACCCTTCCCCTACACACATGCATGCACAGAGTTAAAAATAATAATAGCAAAATCCTAAAAAACTAAGAATGGGATTTTCAGAACTTGGAAATGGTATGTGTGTGTGTGTGTGTGTGTGTGTTTGCTCCTGGTTCTGTGTGCACTCAGTAACAAGCACTTGTGTACACACACACACACACACACACACACACACACTAACACACACACTAGCAAGAAATGCCCATTCTGGAGATCTGTGACCAAAATCTAAGATCTCCTAGGTGTGCATTTGGCTTCCCATTTGTTGAGTGTCTCATTTCAGCACCGAGGAAAAGGTTCTGCTTTCCCTCTTCTGCAGTGGTGTCAAGGAGCCTTCTTGCTAATTCAGTATTGAGGACCGCATAATTAGCCACCTTAATAAATTTTTCCAAGATGGATAGCAACATTTGGCTCTCTTCAGAAAGCCCAACACCCCCCTAATGGTATTCCGTGGGAAGCTATGGAGGGAGCAAGGAACAGAAATATCTGGAAATATATTAAGATATATGTGCATATATCGGACATTAGCAACGCACCCTGAGCATACTGGGAATAGGTTTCAAAATATTTCAAACATTGTTGACCTTTGTTATATAATCCTGGGCTTGGGGAAAGCCATTTGCATAGACTTAGCAATATATTGTAAATAACTACACAGGACAGTGTGTATTTTTCCTTAAGATGCAGTGTTATAAGCAAGACATTAAATTATGCCTATCACACAAAGCAACCAGATCGCTCCATTTTTTTATAGCTCGTTCTATGGGGAAGACACCCTTCTGAAAAGCACATGCGTTAACTGCCTGACTCATGCGGTGACACGCGGCATACCCAAATGCGTTATGGATCTCTCAGGAATAAAAACAACACGGCGAAACCATCACCTAGGGATGTTCATTGACTGAATATTTTACAGGCACACTCCCTTTATATTTATATAATAATTTAGTGTTATGACAATTTTTTTAGCAGACTTGGCAGTTTTTCTTTTTTATAATGGTATTATATTTGTGAGCCCATTAAGATCATATGGGATAAACTACAGAAACCAAGTATTTTTCATAATTCCTCAGGGTGCTTGTAGCAAAGTAAATAAATAAATAAATAACCCACCCGGTCCAGCAACAAAACACATCCTACCAACACATATTGGTTTAGAAAAATGTTAATAAAAGGTCATCCAGAATTTTCCAAGGCTTAGCATCCTGGCGGAGGCAATTTGGAGACCTGAATTGTGTGGCGAGGAGATGTGGGCATTTGTAAGGGTACCTTGCAGGCAAATGGATGTCCCTTCGGAAAGGGAGGGAATGACCCTGTGGTGGGGCTGGTGGGTTTTAAACAAAGGATCAAACCAGAGTGTTGGCTTTTCATCCTCATCCTGTCCTCAGGGGTCGGCCCAGTGGGTCCCAGCCATGGGTCCCCAGGACCCAGGAGTGCTGAGCCTGTGGGCACAGGGCACAATGTATGGGCATCTCTGTACATCTTCCCAGGACCTGGGGGAGCAAATGCTTTGGAGGGTATGCTTTTTTTTTTTTTTTCTCTCTTCAAACCAGAACCAGAGGGAGCTGACAGTTGCATGCAGCATTCGGGGCAGGGCGGGCCCCTGCAAAAGCTCAGCTGTTCACCTTTAGGGTCTGTCTTACCACTGGGGAGGTCATGTTGAGGAGGGAGAAACTCAGTATTTCTCCATCTTTCTTTTACTCTTTTTTCTTTCAAAGAACTTATAAAAATGCAAAAAAAAAAAAAAAAATAGAGCGAGGGCTATTTGAGGATTTAAAAAAAATTTTTTTTTTTTTTTTAATTGAGCAGCTGGCTGCATCTTAGCATGTTTGAGGCAAGCCCGTCCACTGCGATTCTGGCTGGACTCAAATTAAACTCTCTCAAAATAGAAATGTTCTCTGTGAAGACTGGACAGAGAGCCACAGTTTTGGAGAGGATCCAATCTGCTTCCCAGTGGGTGGGAGCCCAAATACCTTACCATGCCCTGAGACAGAAGGACACACTCATCTCAGCTGAGGGGTGGTGGCCCTTGGAAGGATGTGGACAGAAGTTGAGACTGCCCAGAAAATCCCACCCTTTTATCACACCCTTTTTCACCATTATTCCCACCATTATTGATGGAAGCAAAGGATCCCCAGAATCCAGGCCTGGACTTGTCCCTCAGGAGGATGCTGAGGGCCTGTCGGGGTTCAGTGGGTTTTTCACTGGTGGTGGCCTTTCTTCGTGCTTATCTCATCTTTTTCTTCCATGACAATTCTAAGGCACACCCAGGCCTGTGAACCCAACCCTCATGGAGTCGGAGATGAACCCAGTATCACCCCAGCGCACATTCAGTGACAAATGTAGGGAGTGAAATGAGTACAGCAGCAGGTCCTGTTCTGTAAGAGCGACCTGTGATGTCGGGCGATGCAGACATCTGTCTCTATTTCAAGTTTTGATGGTATCACTCATCTCAGGTTTTCAGAAGTACATTCATGTCGCCCATTGAGGAGCTGGCTAAGTGTGCAAACAGGGCTGGTATTGGCCCTAGACTTTTAGGGTAGCTAATGTATTGAACGACCTCTTAGCAAAATGTTCTTCCCGCCTCTGGCCGCGGCTTCCTGTCCCTTCACCTGTGCCTTGGGGCCGCTGGTTCATCACGTGGGAGGGACTGTGAGCCAATTCCAGAGTCTGAGTTCTCTATGGTGTGTCCCAAAGTGGGACAAGTCCAACCCAGCTGGCTTTCAGCCAGTTCTCCTAAGTCACTCTGGGCTGTGGGTTGCTGAATGACTCACCTCTAGAGCCGTCCTATAAATTTAAGTGATGCTTGGTGAAGAATTCATTCTATACGTTAGAATGTCGAGGTCTGATCCCCAAGGATCCGTTGCTTGCCTGCCCCAGTGAGCAGCTTAGGTGCCCACAGTTCAGGCGGCCTCTGAAGCTCCTAGGGTATCCTCGCTATTTAGATTTCCTTCCTCTAGATCCAGCATGAGTCCCCTGGGAAGAGGCTATCTCTTCTTCCTTTACTGGCAATCTTGGCTCTAAGCAGGGCAGCGGTGGGGAGGGTTCCCAGAAAACACCTGCCCATCTCCTTGAGCCCCTTGCAGTCTAATGTAGGGCCCTTGATATGACCATCTCTAGATTCATCCATATTCCTGAAAATGACATGACTCCATTTTTCAGGGCTTAATATACCACATTAAAAAATTTCATCATCTGAACCCATAATGATTGTTGTGGATACTGTCCCCGTGCACGTGGATATATGCTGACTTTGAATCCTTCAGGTATATAGCCAGGAGTGCTATAGCTGAATCAACTCTAATATATATATATATAATATTTATGTATTAAATATATATTTATATATTATACTATACATAATATATTCACATATTGTATGTATTATATATAATATATATATTTTAAACTTCCATCCTAATTTCCATAGTGAGTGTGTTAATTTAAATTTTTACCAGCAGTGAGCAATGTCTCCTCTTTTCCTACAATCTCACTGAAATTTTTTATCATTGGTTTTCTTTCTTTCTTTTATCTTTGTAATGTTAGTTTCTATTTCTTAGGTTTTTTTTTTTAAATTATTGATTCTTTGTGAATTTCACATTCATGCACCCCAGTCCCACTCATTTCCCCGTCCCTTTTCATCCATGCTCTGCCCTTGAAATCTCCACACAACAAAACAAAACAAAGCATAGACAGCATCTTGTCGTAGAAGCTATAGTGTGTCATACTGTGTCCCACAGTATAGCCCTCTGTCCACCCTCGGTCCACATATCTTTACTTGCAAATGTTCACTGCAATGAGTCATTGTTCTGGTTCAAGGCCTCTGGTCTCTGCTACACCATCAATACTGGATCCTTACTGGGACACCTCTTGGTTATGCTGTTGCTGCCCTGTGTTATGAAGATCCCGCAGCCTTGATCTGCAGGACTGGCCCTTTCACACGCTCCAGCAGTTCATAGATGAGGTAGAAGTTGGGGTGTGACAACTCAAAGTCCTGGATCCGGGCCAGGGTGGTAGCTGAGTTGGTCAGCTTGCCAATTCTCCCACACTCACATCACCAAGGAGAGCTCTCCAACACTGCCCTGGCTAGCTCCAGTGCTGAAGCCCCCAAGGGGTAGAGCCAGTTCTCCTGCTCTCTTGCTCTCTGGGTCAGCTCACCATGACACTAGAGCCAGCTCTACTGTGCAGCCCAGTCAAGGTGTGGAGTCTGCTGTCTTGAGTGCTGCAGCCTGTGAGGAGCTGGGCCAGCTCTCCTGCTCTCATGACCTTGGAGTCAACTCTCCAGAAGGGTAGAGGGGCAAAGGTCATTGGTTTTCTTGATGACAACCTTGCTGACTAAGGCGAGAGGTACTGACACTGTGGCTTCGATTTGCATTTACCTAACGGTAAAGGATGCTGAACACTTTGCATGAGTTCTTATGCCATCTGTCTGCTTTTGAGGGCCGTGTTCTGTTCCTTTGCCAATCATTGGTTTGAGGTTTTTTGCCTTTTTTTAAAAGTATATTTTACGTATATGAGTGTGTGCACCCCATGTGTGCAGTGTCCATGCAGGCTAGAAAACAGTCTCATATATCCTGGAACTAGAGCTACAGACATTTATGGGCCACTGTGTAGGTGCTGGGAGCAAAGTCAAGAGCAGCAGCCAGTGCTCTTAACCTCTGAGCCTTCTCTCCGGCTCTTCCTTCATTAATTTGATTGCTTGTAAGTTTTGAGTTCTTAACATATTGTACCTGTTTAATCTTTGTGGGATCTGTGAAGACAGCCATCCCCATCCTGTCCCCAGCAGATTTTTTCCTCCACTCTGGCTGTTATTGCTTTTGTTGAGAAGAAGGCTTTTAACTTGATGGGGATGTCATTTTCTTGTCATAAACCTTGGGATGGATGGGTTTTCCCTTAATGAATGGAAAGTCCATGGTCTAGAGGCCCCCACCCCTGTACCCACTTGTCCTGGAGTCTTTGTGCCTGTCTGTTACACTGACTGGCATCAGATCGCTGGTTAGGTGCCCTCGTTTTGTGTCACCCTCTGTAGATCACTCACAGAAGCCGGTCTTTGATTTGGGTGTGGATAACAGAAGTCACAGTTTCCTCTGACATATTTGCCTGGAGATGGTGGTCTCTAGTGTCAGGGTCCCTGCAAGGCTGCAAGGCTTAGTCTCCAGCTATGGACTCAGGGTCATGCCACAGTTGCTTTTTTTTTTTTTTTTTTTTTTACTCCCAGGAACTCAGTGGCTCTTTCTTACTATGAACAGATTGATTCTTCAGGAAGACACCAAGCTTGGGAGGATGTGGGTCTTCTACAGAAATAGGAGACATACAGCCATGGCAATAGGAAGCCAGGAGAGGTGAGGAGTGAGTATCTTTGGGTTAGTAGGGACAACAGTTTTCTTTTTCATGTAAACACAAAGTGCGGGGAACTGGAGAGATGGCTCAGTGGTGAAGATCACTGGCTACTCTTCCAGAGGACACAGGTTCAATTCCAAGTACTCACATGGCAGCTCACACCTGCTGTATCTCAAGTTCCAGGGGACCCTCACATAGATATACATTCAGACAAAACACCAATGCACATAAAATAAAAATAAATAAGTCGTAAACACAAAGTACTCACAATGACTCTCTGGAGAAATAAGCCCCCAAAGCCCACTGGAGTAATCTATGCACTGAAGACATGCGCAAGACTCTTTTAATTAAATAAAAAATAAAATGAAAAAATGAAAGTGGACATGAAGTGAGGAGGTTGAGAGGGATCTGGAAGGAGAAGGGATTAAAATGGTCAAAATACATTGTATGAAATTCTTAAAAAATTAGTAAAAACATTTCAAAAAGATCACTTAAATTATTGTCAGTGTCTATGCAATTTTGTGTGTGCCTGCGTGTGTGTGTGTGTGTGTGTGTGTGTGTGTGTGTGTGTGTAGGTCAGAGGACAACGTCTGGAGTAATTTCTCTTTTTCCACCATGGGTTCCAAGGGTCTAACTCAGGCTATCGGGGTTGTACTGAGCCATCTCACCAGCCAACATCACTTTGTAAAAGTTTTGGTAGAATGGCTCGTTATGCAGCTCAGACTAGTGTAAAACTCATAGTGCCCCTGCCTCAGCCTGTGGTGTGCTGGGCTTACAGGTGTGCACCATCACAGCCACCACTCAGGAGTTCTCTCTCTCATCTCTTCAGAGCAGTCCTCTCTGAACTTCCTCCTAGGACCAGTTCCCTCCCTTTCCACTAGTGCCTGCTCCCACAGAAGGGTTTGGAACACCATCCCAGGCTTCTAGAACATGCCCTGCCTGGGGTGTGTTCCGAGACCACCGGATGCCCAAACAAACAGACAAATGAAGATGATCATGCGCTGCTGCTGGCCATGTGGTCAGTAGGATGGCTCAAGGAAATCCCAAACCACTGATTTCCTAATCCTCAGGTGGTAGGTGGTAGAACATTGCTAAATGTGGAAGGGTTAAAAAAAAAAAAAGTCAGTTGGGAAACAAAGGACTTGAAATCTCTCCCGCAATCTCTGCTTTTGGATGGGTAACCTAGCATCTCTCTCGTGATTGTATGAAGCACAATTTTCTTTTCTATTTTGCTTTAAAAAGTTTTTTTTTTTCTCACTATGTAGTCTTGGCTGCCCTGGAATCTGTAGGCTAGGCTAGCCTCAGAAGCAAAGTCATTTCGTATTACTCTTAGTGTGTGGGAGTTTGGCTACATGTGTGTGTATGCGCTACGTGTCTGCAGTGCTTATAGAGGCCAGAAGAGGACATCAGATCACCTGAAACAAGTTGTGAGCCGCGATGCTGGTACTGGGAAATAAATCCAAGTCCCCTGCAGCTCGTGTGTTCAACTGCTGAGCTATTTCTCCAGCTCCTCTACTTGTTTTTCATTATGAAACAGTTATGAAAACCCCCTAGCAGTTAGCAAGTATATTTCTACACTATTGTTTACACTCAGTGTCGCACTACTTTGCACTCCTGTGTTGCTGGGCATTGGCTTGCTTCTGGCAGTAGAGAACACACTGTAGCCAGTCCCCACACCCCCCCCATTGGTTCCTTTGGAAACAAAATCTCTGGATCCCCACTTTTGTTTCTGTTTTACAGACAGGGTTTCACTATGTAGCCCAGGCTAACCTGGGACCCCAGATCCTCCTACCTCATCCTCCCAAGTGCTGGGGTTAGATGTGTTCATCACCTGCCCTGCTAGCTCATGCATTTTAAAGCATTTTTGGTGATGTTGACAAACGATCCCTCCTCCCTCCTCAAGGTTGCCTGGGTTCACCCTGCTACCAGTGCTGCTGAGAGACCTCTCTCGCTCTTCCACCTTTTTCTCTGCCACCTTTTCCTTTCTTTTTCTTTACCACATGAGGACAGACACGCGTTCTCATTCCTGTTTTAATTTGCATATGTTTGATTACTAATAGGGTTGAGCATCTTTTATGCATATTTATCATTTGTATTTATTCTTTTGTGAATTGCTATTCATGTCCTCAATCCATTTTTTTCCTATTGAAATATCTCTTATTCATTTGTAAGAAAGCTGAGTACATTAGGGGTATCCATCTTTTCGTTATGTGTGTCAAATTTTTTTTTTCTCCTTGATTTTGGTTTGCCTTTCAATCTCAATATATATAATTTGACAGAGGGATCTTTTACACTTATACAATTCAAATCTGGCTCTCTTTTTCAAGGTAATGTTTTCCTTCTTATTCTTTGAGATTCTTATACACCTATACCCTCACTCAGCTGGGCGGGCCACCTACACCCAGACACCACCATTTCTTTCTAGTCTTTGCCTTTTGAACTGCATGCTGGAAGGGCTTCCTTTTTATGCCCGATTCACAGTGTGTGTGTTCCACTCTGGAGTCTGAATCTTTCATTCCTACAGGTTTTCAAAACAGGGGAGGCACGAAGGGAGGAGACACTAGTTTTGTTTTCCGATAGAAGCAGGTTGCGCTCACATCTTTAGCGGTCAGCCATCATTCCCCCACTGCCAGGACACACCCCTGTGTTTGGCTGTCGGTGCCTGGCTCCGGACTCTCTCTGTGTGGTTCCCATGCTTCCCACTTTCATAGCTTTCTGTATTCTAATATCTTATTAAGTAAGTCTTCATTTACTTGCCTTGGTTTTTTTTGACAAAAATATCTTTCTTGGAGATTCTCCAGTTTCTTGTTTTCTTTCTGATGGACTTTGGTATAAATGTTGCCAAATGTCAAGAAAGCTTGAACTGGGTTTTGCCTGGGATTGATAATGAAGGATAGGATGAGCGCGGATTAGATGCCAACGATACAGAACCAAATTTCATTTTATTTAGTAATTATACCTTTAAGGTTCTAAACCATATGCACAAGGGTTCCTGAATAAAGCATCTTCTGCAGTGATGGACACATTGGAAATGCTGCAAACAATAACTGAAGATGGCGAATTAACCTGATAGAGCTGCAGCGTAAAATACCTCACCAGTCAAATGGCTTATCCTGTCGGAATGCTTGCCTGCCAAACCTGGCAACCCGAGTTTGGTCCCTGGGACCCACGTGATTGAAGGAGAGAACTAACTCCCACAGGGTGGCCCCTAACCTATACACCTACACCATCCTCCCCTCATTGTAGACAGACAGACAGACAGACAGACAGACAGACACACACACACACACACACACACACACACGCAGCTGGGGGCAGGAAGGCAGTGGACCGCAGGGTGGCGGCAGCGGACGCAGTTCCGAGAATGGCCGGAGGGTGGCAATGTCCGCTCGCAGACTCCGGGCTGGCGGCTTGATGACCTTTGTCAGCCGGCGCAGCCTCTCGTTTATCACCGATCACAGAGTGGAATGAACATATTTACTTGTGTTTTGCTTTCCACTTATAATATCTAGTGGCATGGGAGGGAAATGAAAACAATTGTTCATAGGGGAAATTTATGAGCTTCATCTGGCTGCATCATTCCCCGCAGTTGCCCCAGCGCCGCCCAGGGAGGGAGCGGAGATGGCTCCGTGCGTCCCCAGAGGTCCTCACAGGGCCTTGCAGCCCTCGCCTCTGGCAGGCGGACTTTCCCATACTCCTGGCACGCATGTCATCCTTTAGGGTGACACCACAGTCTCGGCTTCAGGCTGAGTCCTACCTCTCAAGTCTGGGCTAGCCTTTGTCTCTTGACAATTCCTTCTTCTGAGGAGCAGCCGCTGGGGCAGGGCTTTGGGAACCCTCGGGAGCCTAAGACCCTGCTCTCCAAGGTCAGGATATAGTGGGACGGGGGGGGGGGGGGCACCCCTCTTCCTAAGGTCCTAGGAGAGGGGCAGCTCGGGGCTTAGTGGTGATGTGGAGACGTCTACTTTCCTTCCAGCCTGGCTCAGGCTTTCTCTCCCTAGGCAGAGAGAAAAGATTCCTCTCCAACAGAATGGACTCTCCTGTTTTCACTCTCCTGGGGCCCCAGGTTCACAGAACTTGCTGCCTAGAACCTGGAACCAGCTCCACCCGAGGTCCAGGCCTAGGCAAGAACTTCTCCCGCGGGCTGAGTTGTCTCTTCCCGGTGAGATCCTAGACTCCAGCTGTCAGGGTCCCAGCAGAGGGATGCCGGGGTGAAGTGTAAAGAGTGCAAGCTGGGCTAGCCTCATGTTCCTCAGCACCAGAACGTGGGAAAGTGAGACATCGAAACACCGACCAGAGCTTACTGCAGGGCTGGGCACGGATGCCTGTGCCCCTCCATGCTCCGCTAGGCATGCTGGTTGATTATGCCCAAGCTATAAACTGGGGCAGATCTGCTGCGGGCCATCCCGGGTCTACAATTCTGTTCTTCTTTCCATTTCCTTCTCTCCAGGCCCACGTCTCCTTCGTTTCCTCTCTCTCTATCCTGTCTTTATTTTCCCTCTTCTCCTTCCTCCTTCCACTTCCCTCTGCTGTCTCTCCCTCCTCCTTTTAATTTCATACATGCCCCTTCTTCTCCCCATCTTTATCTCCCTCTCTCTCCCTTCCTCAGACCTGAGGTGGGTCTTCCTGTCCCTGGGCTCACACGTGACCCACGCTCACCATCAGCACTGTTCCTGTCTGAGCCTGCTTCATTCAGTCTCTTGGGCCTGCAAGGGTGTGACATGACACGGCGGTAGCTGACCCGAGGTCATTTTAGAGGGAGTGGCCCTCCCATGAGCCTCCTCGTGGGCACTCACAGGTGAGCCTTTTGTGCCGTCTGGCCGGCAGATGTGCCGCGCACGGGGCATCGGCCAATACTTTCCCGTAGCCCCAGTGCCATGAGTGGGACTTGAGATTCTGGAAGGGAGGAGACCGAATTCACACAGATCTCTGTTCTCTGAGCACTTCTCCGGTAGAAAAAAGAGCAACGAATGGTTTCCCTCTCTGCCTCTGAGTATTCACAGACTCCTCCGTGACTCCCGGTGACATTTGCACTTGCTCAGGACAGTGGTTTGGCAGATCGGTGTTTCCACAGGACTCTCCCTCAGCTCATTATAATCCACCTTATTTCCCCAGCAGTCTTATAATCGAATTACTCAAAATTGCACAGCTTTATTGCACAATGCTAAACTTCAAGACAAACAAATGCCCAGGTAATGAACAATTATTTATGACAAATTATTACCTTTACTCATAAGACTAGTAGTTTCCATTAAGCTTAGGAAAGGTGCCAGGCCCTCCCTGCCAGCCCCTTCTCCTAGCCAGTCCCCAACTGCCGGGCCCTCCCCCTCCCTGCCAGGCCCTCCCTGCCAACCCTCCCTGCCAGCCTACACATGCTTCTCTGGGGGCTCAGGAGGGTGCTGTGTTTGGGCCCACACCGGAAGCTGTTTCTGTGGGTGTGGATGGGGCAGGCAGTCCACTCTTCCATCGACTCATGGCCGTGCCTCTGTCTCAGCTTGGGACTGGGCATTTCCTTTGGGGCTTCCGGTTTCCTTGGTTCTTTTACATAGAACAAGGCAGCAACGCTGAAGCTCAGGAGAAAAAAAAGGCCTTGCTTTTCCATTTGTATTTAAGTTTTAGTGTTTTTGTCTTGTTTGAAACAAAACTCAACTTTAAAAATTATTTATGGACTCAATAACATATGTTTAGATTATTGAACCCCCCCTTTTTTCCTGGTTCTCAGGAGCAAAACCATCTCCCGGCTAATTATAACATACAGTATTTTCCCAGTAGTCTTACAATCAAATTATTCAAAATTGCATTTCTTTATTGCATATTGCTAAAACCCAAGACAAGCAAACATCAAGATAATAAACAATTATTTATTACAAATTATTACCTAATATATAAGATTAACAGCTTGTAACTATTAAGGTTAATACATGTGGTAAACTGTATTTATTATACTTATTTTGGAGCAAATATCTTTGTATAAAACATATGTTTATGTATTGCAATTAATGAGAAAAAGTGTAAGATTAACAATTTATGTTGGGTTTTGTTTTTAGATTTATGAGCACTGTAAAACTTATTTATTGCACTTATTAAAAGTATTTAATGATGGACTTTTAGATCCCCCCATTTTTAATGCGCAAATATAAACTAAAGGAGTATTAAATTACAGAATGGAAAATTACAACTGAAGTCAAAGAATCTAACTATTTTCAGCTATAAATCTGCCTTAAAAAGATTATCAGTAGAATTACGGAATCTTTAAATAGTGGCCTTTATAGTACATAATGAGTTTCAGTGAGCTAGCCTTTGAAAGTCTTTTTTTTCCCCCATCATTAAAACTAAACTCAACATCTTACTCTTAAACGTAAATGTAGCTAGAATCATAAACACCGAATCATTCTGTTTTATGACCCAAAGTCACATCGGAGAGGAGAGGAGGGAGTGGGGTGAGTTCAGACAAGCTGGAGGAACGGGGCAGTAGAGAGGAAACTGGAGGCATAGCACCTTAGCACCTCTGCCTCTCTCTCCTTGCCTTCTGGAACGGGGACAGTGGCAGGTGTACCTGGGGCTGCTCCTTCACCACAGGCTGGAAGCATTTGCGTACGAAGGTGAAGATGGCCAGGCCGCTGGACTAGACCGACACCAAAGTCCTCGGCCTCTCCTGCCTCCTGCTGGGGTTCAGAACCCCCAGGTGCTAGGTCAAGAGGAGTATTCTGGAAGGCCGTGGGAGTGAAGGGGTGAGGGTGGCTTCGTGGAAGAACCTAGCCACAGTTTGGACCACGCACATTTGCGCTGGTTAGTTTTAGGTCAACCAGAGTCATCTGAGTGTGGGACTCTGAAGTGAGACCACCCTTCCGGAAGACTGGCCTGTGGGCAAGGTCAAAGTGCATTTTATTGACTGAAGATTCCTATGGAAGGAACCAGCCCTCTGTGGGCAGTTCTACCCTGGGCTGCTGGTCCTGGCTATTATACGAAAGTGGGTTGAGCAAAACCTGGGGAGCAAGCCAGTAAGCAGCACTCCTCCACACTGGCTGCATCAGCTCCTGCCTGCAGGTTCCTGCCCTGACTTCAGTGACAGGAAGTGAGTGTGGCCCGAGAGATGTCAGATGATATACATTCCTTCCCACGCCCCTTGGTTAGGGTGTTGCATCACAAGAGAAACCCTAAGACAGCATGCCACCAGGCAGTGGAAGTTAGTGACTCCTGGGTTTGCCGGGCAGGGATGACCCTCTAGAGGAGGAATGGCGTGTTTGAGAAGATGAGTGTGGCTCCCGTGTAGCAGTGTCTCCCCAACACCTGCGTGTTTGTGGTAGGTGGGCTGTGCCTGGATGTGCTTAGGAATAGTCTGTCCTTCAGCTGGGACTGGAGTCCTGAGGAATCTGAGGTGTCACGCACACACAAGGCTATGTGGGACCCTGAAGACACTGGGGATGAAGTTAGAGGTCAGATGACCACTTCCCTGATGGACAGCATAGATGTGCAGAGCCAAAATTCTTGGGGGCCTCAGCATTCCTCTGATCTCTGAGCGAAAGATTGGCAGGGCTGGCTCCCATAGCTTGTACAAGAGCTGGAAGGGGGAGGAGAAGGGGAAGGGGATGGGGATGGGGAAGGGGAAGAACAGGAAACAGAGGGTGAGGAGGAATGCACAAGAGTTTTCTTTCTCATGTCACCTGTCGGGGAGTCTTCGGAAGGCAACTGTTTGCAGGATTTTATTTCAAATGACGAAATATCCCCTCTCCCCACAAAGAACTGTATTATTTCAGGCACAGAACACATTGAAGAAGTTCTTCCAAAATATGTAGCAACATGTGATTCTTATTTTTCCAGAACTGCTGTGCAACCCAGTCACGCCACCCGGAGGAATCGGGGAGAGCACACCACAGAGGTAGACCACCCCCGTGTTCATCCCAGCATCGCGCACAGCAGCTGAGATGCGGAAGCAGCCTGCTGCCCGTCGGCGCACGCAGGCAGGAAGAAAGTGTGGTGGACACGCACGGTGGAGTTTTGTTCAGCCACGAGGAAGAACAAGGCGATGTCATGGGCAGGGAAATGGCAGTCCAACATAGTGAGACAAATGCCGTGTTTCCTCCTACATGAAGAACCTAGATTATGTGCATGTAACGGAAGTGAGGGGAGACTGATCGGGAAGAGGAGAAGAACCAGTGGGAAGGGGGCGGGGATAAAGAGAGGACAATGGGCTGAGCACAAAGGTCACGGCACCCTTAGAAGAATGGCACAACGAAACTCGTCACTTTTTACAGTGAGCATGTGCTAATCCAGCCAATTTTTTGGGGGGCGGCAGCTTGAAAGCACAGCGGGCGTTTGTCTGTAGCGCCTTCCTCACCGAGAACCAGTGACCATCCTCGGGAGGCTTATGGGAAGGTGGGTGAGCCACTGGGGTTAGGTTGCTTCCTCCACTGCGTTGTGCGGCTGGGGTAGGCCAGGTGACTTCCCCATCTGCTGGTTCTCCAGATCCTCCTGCTTCCAGGCTCCCATCTGTTTACCGGCCTTCGCCCATCACTTTTTTTTTTTTTTTTTCTGCTAAAGATGCACTCATTTGCTCATTCGAGGGTTCGCTGGTTGGCAAATGAGCTAAATCCTTTCCTCCTTCCCTTCCTTCCTTTGTCCTTCCTTCTTTCCTTCCTTCCCTCCTTCCTACAGGTGTGTGCCACTACAGCCATCCATAGAGCATTTTATTATTATTATTATTATTAATTATTATTATTATTATTAATTTCACTACGAGGCGGTTGGATGTCTAATCTGGCCAACATTCGGGGGCCACTGAAGTCACTTGTGCTCTAAAGGCAGTAGCACGCTTAGGGGAGGCTGTAGTGACGTACACTGCAACCCCAGCCCTGAAGCAGGAGGACTGCCGTGAGTTTGAGGCTAGCTTGGGCTATATAGCAAGTATCAGGCCAACCTTAGGCTTCTTAACAAGACCCGGCGTCAAACCCCTCCTCTTGCAGAGGACCCAAGTTCGGTTCCCAGCGCCCACATAGGGCAGCTTAGAATCGCATTTAGCGCCAGCTCCGGGGGTGCAGAGGCTCTTCTGGCCTCCGAGGGAACCTCACGCATGTCCGGCACATACATACGCTCAGGCACAAGCATGTGAATCTTGAAAGAAGGCAACAACAAGATGCTGATGGGGCCAGGCAGGCAGGCAGGGGGCTTCTAACTCACTTCTCTTCAGAATCCGTCAGTTTGGTGGTGTCTGCTGGAGCGAATGGGCAGTGCCGTCCGTGGGCTGGGGTCAGGGGAACCGTCTCCAGGTGGGCGGAGCGTGTCCCCTTTGACTTAGGGAACCTCTTCGAGGACTTTATGCTCAGGGCACAGTGACAGATGACAAGTACACACCACCACACATACTGCACCGCACTCCCCACCTCCACGGAGAAAGAGACAAGTGAAGCTTCTTGGGGACTGACGTGACCCAGTCCAAGATTTACGCTTAGCACACGGGGCTGAGGCTTGAGTGTTGGCTGAGCTTTGACCTCTTCCATGGAGAACTGGAGGATGGAGCAGAGCTGAGGAGAGGCGGGTTGGGGCAGGGAGCTCCTCTCCCCACTCAGGGTGGTGGTCAGTGACCACTCTCTTTCCTCCTTTGCTCCATGGGCTCCCTGTCTCTCATACTGTGTTTCAGAAGGCATAAGGGGTTTTGGGAGAAGGCTCCGTGGGTAAAGAACCTGCTGCAGAAGCAGAACATCCCCGGAGCCTATGTAAAGGGTCAGGCAGGTCAACGGACACAGCACGAGTCCTGGCATGGTGGGGAGGAGGAGACAGGCAGGTCTCTGAAGCTCACTGGTCAGCCAGCCCAGTTCAGTGTATGACCTCAGGCTCAGCGAGAGACTCTGTCTCAAAGAATAAAAGGTGGACACTCAGTGTTCAGGGAGACCTCGGCTCCCAGGCATACACAAATGCAATCACCCACATGCACACGTGTGTCCCCCACCCCCCAAAAAAATAAGTTGTAAGGCATGTATTTCCTTTAACAGAAAGTCCCACTTTGAGGAATTGTTCCCAGGAAATAACCCTGGGTGAAAACGAAGGTTCCCCACCATAGTTGTATTTTTTAAAAAAAATTTTTTTAATTTTAGAAAATATAATAATGTGCAAGAACACAAACAAGAACACGGATGTGCCGGTACACACTGCCCAACCGTCCATGGTAGCTTCGCCCGTCTACCCCACCCACTGGCTGGTCTGAAGCCACCCTCCCTTATGATGTTATTCTCCGACGATTAACACATCTCCAAGAAAGAACACGCATAGGCTTCATGGCTTCGGCTCCCTTTGAGGCGAGCAAAATTTCCCTAATACTGTTAAATATTCTCTCAATGTTCAGTTTCTCTTGCCTGTCGCTTAACCTTTCCATTCGCTCTGTGCCCGAGTCAGACAAATCCACCCCCCCCCCCGACATCAGCCTGCAGCTGATGTGCCAGAGACTTTAATCCTTGGCTTCTCTCCTTTCACACTCACTTTGCTTCTGGTTTGTGGTTGGTTCAGGTTTCCAGTGAACTCTGCAGAGTGGGCCCCCACCGTCGTGTTGTTGCCCATTGCGCTTTTTTTCTGTGTCATGTCATGTGCTCAAGACACCTGTGTGAGAGTCACAGATGTTTCCATGTGTCATTACACCTATCACTTAAGAATCTATCAGTGCCTACTAAAGATTATTAACCTCTTAACGACCGCTACACACTTAGCACATACGTTTAGTTGCTTACTAAAGAGATTAAAATTATTGGACCACAGGGATGTAGCTTGGTGGTGGGGTACTCATTCAGACTGGCTACACTCTCAGTACTGCAAAATTCAAATTCAAAATGTAATCACACCATTAGCATTTGATAAATAAGTAGAACTGTGCTTTATAATCCAAATTTGGTTTTTTTTGTTAGTTAAAATTTATGAGTATGTGTGTCCTTGCGTGTGTGTGCGTGTGTGCCCGCCTATCACATGTGTGTGCATGGAAACCCGAGGTTGTGTTTGGGTGTCTCCCTCTATTGCTGTCCTCCTTATTATTATTATTTTTTTATTGTGACAGGATCTCTCACTTAATAAGAAGCTCACTGGTTGGCTAGACTGTTTGGACGCAAGTTCACCAGACCTGCTTGTCTCTGGTTCTATGGTGCTGGACTTTCAGTATTCACAGTGCCAGGTTTTTTACATGGGGCTGAGGAGCTCCCACTGGGCTGCAGCCCTAGCCCCAGAATGACATGCTAATGATATCATACAGTATGCAGCCTTTGGTAACTGGTGTGTGTGTGTGTGTTTTTCCATTTAGTGTATTGCTCTAGACATTCATCCAGGTCATTGCTTGTCTCTGCTGAGTAGTATTCTAGCATATAGATAGTTGAAGCATGTCACCATCCCTGTGGACAGTAGTTTTAACTCTTTAAAGAGAGTTGCTGATAATAACAAACTCTTGTTTATTTAGCATCCACATTCTCTCTCATAAAAGGCCTCTTCATGTTTTTGATTATTTTCTAACTGTACTGTTGTTTTATAAATTTCTTGTTGAGGCAAGGTCTTACAGTGTAGGCCAGATTAACCTCAAATGCAATCCTCCTGCCTCAGCCTTCTGTGTGTCAAGATTACAAGCATGCATCACCATGCCCAGGGCTTCTATTTTTTTTTTTTTCTTTTGAGTTTTGAGATTTCATTCTGCAGTTTCAATGGCATTTCTTTACCAGACACGTTACTGCAAAAGTTTTCTTAGTTAGTATATTATTTTTCCTCCTTTTTTTTCCTTTTGTAAAATTTATTTAATCACTTTACAGCCTGATCCCAGCCCCTTCCCTCCTCTCCTCCCAGTCCCATCTTCACATCCCTTCCTCCATCCTCTCCTTTCCTTCTTCTCAGAGAAGGGAGGACCCCAAGGGGTACCAACCCATCCGGGCACATCAAGTTACAGCAGGACTAGGCACATCCTCTCCCACTGAGGCCTGCCAAGGCAGCCCAGTTAAGAGAAAGGAATCCAAAGGTAGGCAACAGAGTCAGAGATAGCCCTACTCCCAGTGTTAGGGGACCCACATGATGGCCAAGCTGCATATCTGCTACCTGTATGTAGGGAGCCTCCTTTTAAATTTGGTTTATTACAAAACAAAAGTTTTAATTTGGTGAAGCCCATTTATCATTTTTTCTGCTTCCCGTAATTCTTCAGACCTCCTCCTACGCTTCCTGATAAAAATTCTAGAGCTTTCCACTCTACGTTTAAATCCATGAGTGGTTCAAGCTTTTTTTGTTTTTTGATAAACTGTAAAACTTAGATCAAAGTTCATGTATTTTTTTAAAATTATGGGTATGTAATTTCTCCAGCACCAGCACCATAGATTGAGAAAGTTGAACCTTCCCTTCATTACATTTCATGCTCGCATCAAAAGTCAGTTAAACCCATTTGTGGCTCTCTTTCTGCATTGTGTTTTACTCCCTCAAGCTACATGTCTGGGACCTTCTTGCAGGCATCTCGCAGTACTGATTTACTGTAGTTACTGGGTGAATCTTGCTATAATTATTACCTGTACTCCATTCTTTTTTAACCACAATTAATTTTAGTTACCCTAGATATCTGGTTTGTTAATAAATTTAAAAAATAATACTGTATGTGTCATTATAAACAAAACACTTTCTGGGATTTGGGTAAGAATTGAATTTAACTGACATGAGAATGAGAGGAAAAAGAAGTCTTGTACTATTTCTTGTTTCTTAGCCCATAAGCACAGTCTATCTTTCCATCCATTAGGTCTTCTTTGAGTTTCCAGCATAATGGTAAAAAGGGTCAATCAACTATGTTGATCATAGTTGATCATTCAACTATTATATACAATATATATAAAATATCCAACAAATGATACTAATATATATGTATTAGAATATATACTAATATATATTATTATATACGCAAATATATAATATAATACTATAATGTAATAGCATTATATTATGTATATTAGTATAATTTGGATATTTACATACGTATTACACATTTAATTTAAAAATTATTTTATTTTTATTTTATGTTTATGAGTGTTTGTCTGATGTATGTAGTGCGTGCAGTGGCCTTGGAAGCCAGAGGAGGGCGTCAGACCTTCTGGAACTGGAGTTTCGGGTGGTTGAGCTCTGTGGGTTCTGGGAACCAACTCTGGGTCCTGTTCAGGAGCATCGAGTGCTCTTCCTCTCAGGGTCACTTCTCCCACGCGCGTTTAATTTTTGATGCTCATGTGTTCACCGCTACTATTAAGAAAACCCTCCCTTCGTAGGGTTCAATTCTGTTCTGCAGCTTTGCTCCGCTCACCCATGAGCTGCGGAGGTTTCTCTAGCTTGCTTGAGCTCCTCTCAGTGGGTGATCGTGCTATCTGCAGACAGGAATAAGGTTATTTTTGTCTTTTGGTTTGTAACTTTAGTGTTTGTTTACCATTTGTTGTTGGCATTTTGGATTGGCCCGAACTTCCAGCGACGTGTTGGTTTAGAGGCCTGAGTGTGGGCAACTTTCTGACTCAGTGTTAGCTGTGGCCTGCCAATAGACACTCTCTACCAGCTGAATAACATTCCCACTGTTCCGACTTCGCATGACGCTTCTTATTTTTCTGTGGTTTCCATGTACGAGGAGGGCACTCCTTGTGTGGCTGAAATCGTGCTGTGTTTCTTTTGCGCACTGGAGACAGTCTGTGTTTGCTAATCTTCCATGGGCAAGACGTGTGGAGTTCTGCTGTCAGAGGCGTTGATTCATGGATGTTGGTCAGCTTGGTTGACAGTGGTGTTGAGCTCTCGGTGACTTTCTGTGTGCCAAGACAGGGAGCTTGAGGGATTTACTCATCTGGATTCATCTTCTTTCCATCCTGTCCTATTTTCCATTTGTCTTCCACACAGTTTGGTTTGCTTTGTTTCCTTCATGGTTGACACCCCCCCTTTTAAAAAAATCATTATCTATTCTATTTCTGTTTCTCTGGTGGTGTTCTCTGCTCTCTATTTTATCTGATGTTAATATAACTCTGCTGCTTCCCTTTGATTAATGCTCGTGTGACATATCTTTCTTATTCTTTTGTTTCCAACCTGATTACGTTGTTATATTTGAAGTGAGCTTCTTTTAGATAGCATTATAGTTCACTTGTATTTTAAGCCCGTTCCCAGTATACCTTTTCATTGATTGATTTTGTTATCTGAGAAATTCACACTTATGTGAACTTATTATGTACATATTATGTTCAGATCATCCTTCTTCATTGGCCTCCCATCCCTGTCCACCTCACCCTCATCACTGTCTTCCTCATCGTCCTCCCATCCCCGTGAACCTCACCCCAGTCACTATCAGCCCTTTACCAGATTCATGACTTTGGTTTTGTTTTGTGATTTATTAGTTCACCTAGGGCCATATGCATGCGTTTGGCCACTAATTTGGAGCTAACCACTCTGGTGGGATCATCAGTAGAGGAAGGAAGGAAGGAAGCCAGGAAGGAAGGAAAGAAAACAAAGACTTTTCATGCATAGATAGCCCACCAGTGAGTGTTAGGACCTCCGGAGCCCTTTCTCCCTCCATGTATGACTGTCGACTGGCCTGTTCTTGTAAAGACCCAGTGTAGGCAGCTGAGCCACTGTGAATTATGAAGGCAACAGCTGTTCTTTGCCCAGGAGATGACATGTGGCAGCTCTTCTCTTTGCCTTTTTGTCCTTGCATTCTTTCCATTTTCTCTTCTGCAATATTAGAGGGGTTGCCATGACTGTCTTGCTTAGGACATGTCTTTTAATTGATATAGTTGACATCTTTGCATTTAATGTAACCACCAACACGCTTGAGCTTGAGCATTGCTTTCCATTTATTTTCTGTTAGTGGCTTCTTCTCTGATTCCCGTTCCCTGTCTTCTGCTGGGTTATTGGTGGGGCATCTTGTGGAAGTCTATTCTTTAATTTGTCTGTATATTTTAGTGTCTCACTGGCTGTTAGTCAGGGTTTCTGTCGCTGTAATCAAACATGATGACCAAAAACAACTTGGGAAGAAAGGGTTTATTCTGCTTACTCTTCCATATCACAGTGCATCACTGAAGGAAGTCAGAGCAGGAACTCAAACAGGGCAGGAACCTGGAGGCAGGAGCTGATGCAGAGAAATGCTGCTTACTGGCTTGCTTTCATGGCTTTTTTAGCCTGCTTTCTTATACCATCCAGGACCCCCAGCCCAGGACTGGCACCACTCACAACGGGCTGGGGCTTCCCCCACCAATCACTAATTAAGAAAATGCCTTACAGGTTGGCTACAGAGGTATTTTCTTTCTTTCTTCCTTTTTTTCAGAGTTTCTCTGTGTAGCCTGACTGTCCTGGACTAGCTTTGTAGACCAAGCTGGCCTCCACCTTACAGAGATCTGCCTGCAGAGGCATTTTCTTAATTGAGGTCCCCTCCTCTCTGATAACCCTAGCCTTGTGTCAAGTTAACATAAAAATAACCTGAGTACTCCATGCAATTTTTAGTGGTTACACTGTGTATTACATTATTTATACATACCTTATCTGAGTTCTGGCCATTTTACAATTTGAATGAAGAGTAAAACCAATACGTCCATTTGAGAACATTTATTTTCCACAGTTCATTGTTGTCTTAAATACTTTCTTTATACATACTTAGGCTCGCACAAAAAGTGGTATCATTTTTTGCGTCAGTGATCTACCAAACATAACTAGACAACAAGAGAAAGAGCTTCTCTCTTGCATTTACCATCTGGGTTTTGCTGGTGTGTGTGGTGGGTGGGGCCTGTGGTAACTATTTGGAGTGTGGTGATTGTTGTCCTACGTGTCTGTCTGGGCTAGGCTTCCCTTTTCCCTCCTCCTTTGCCTACAGAAGAAAGACTTTTTTTTTTTTTTTTTCTGTAGCTTTCTTTGGCTTGTGTTTGTATCTTCCTCAGTTCTAAGTTTGGTATATAAGAAAGAAAGAAAGCCACGAACTCACCACCAAGCCACCCTGTGTGCTAGATAGTTTTATGTCAACTTGAAAAACTGGAGTCATCTGAAACGAGGAAACCTCAACTGAGAAAGTGCCTCCGTGAGGTCAGGCTGTAGGCAAGCCTGTAGGGCATTTTCTTAATTGGTGATTAATGGGGGAGGGTCCAGTCCATTGTGGTGGGGCCATTCCTGGGCTGGTGGTCCTGGGTGCTATGGGAACAAGCCATGAGCGCAAACCAGCAAGAAGCTCCCCTCCATGGCTTCTGCATCAGCTCCTGCCCTGACTTCCCCCAATTGTGGGCTAGGATGTGGAAGCCTGAGCCAAATAAACCCTTTCCTCCCCAACTTGCTTTTGGTCATGGTGTTTCCTTGTAGCAACAGGACCCCTCACTAGGGCAGGATGGAAGTCTCTGTAAGTCTACCAGTCTCTCCTGAAAAAGTCTGTGCCTCTTTTATATATTGTGTCCGTGAATTTTAGTTAAGAGGATGAATGGGGGAACATGTTGTTGTTTTTTTGTTTTTTCTTCTTAAAGGGGATTAAGCAAATTTTGTTTTACAATCATATAAAGTATCTCATGGGTTCAAAGTCAAATCTAAAACACACATTATATTAAGAAACCTTGGTTTTTAGGCATTTGTGCTTTACTGTGTTTTCTCCTGAATATACAGTTACTGGCCTTAAAAACTTTTTTATTTTGAATTTTAGCTAAAAAAACAGTAAGTAACTTTATTAGTTATTTTTCCTTTGCCACAACAAAATACCTGACAGAAACAAGAGAGGAAGGATTTATTTCAACTCATAATTTCTGAGGGTTCTATCTCAGAACCCGCTGAGGCCACCATCAAAGCATTCATCCAATAGTCTATTCAGGGGCCCCAGGATCTAATTGTCTCTGGACGCAACCTGGACACACTCACAGAGCTGAGCTTTACTAGTCTGCTAGACATCTGTTAATCCAGTCAAGCTGACAATAAAACTGAACCACCGTGCTAAGTGTGTTTGTGTGTGTGTGTGTGTGTGTGTGTGTGTGTGCATCCCTTCCTTAGAATCACGATCTGCTTATGAAGAAACCCACCTGGCTGAAGTTCAGAGAGAGCCCGAGAGTGCTCGGCTACACATAGGAGCATCTGTACCACACTCCCTCTTCCCAAGGACTATCGAAGAAGAGAGGGAGGAAAGATTGTAAGAGGCAGAGATCAGGAAGAACTGGAGTAGAACAGTGTCTTCTGGGCATGGCGGAAGGCTGCACTTGTGAACTCACAGTGGGCGTGGATGCCTGGAAAAGATGTGCGCAAGACTGAGCCAGTCAGTGTTCCAGTCCGGAAGCAGGAGTGGCTTATGAGCCCTAACCCTGGTTGAGCTATGATAGTTGATGGCTGTTAGGGAAGGCAGAGTCAATTTTCTTTAAGAATACAACCCCTGCTAAGCCAACCCACACTCTTACTGGAAAGCCCCACATAGAACAAATTGGACTCTGGGTTATGAAAAAAAAAAATAACATGAAGTTGGCACGGGTGGGAGATGGAGGTAGATTTGGGAGGAGTTAGGAGGAGGATTGTGGATGAATATGATCAAAATGCCGTATGTATGTAAGAAATTCTGGAAGAATTAATAAAAATATCATATGTATTTCTTAGAAATAATTACCCACGACTTACAAAGTGTGGGTCAGCTCTGGCCTAGGAAATGTGCTTCACAAATGTCATCAGAAAATAGAACCAAGATTTGGAAAGAGCTGCAGATGTGGCCCTGGGTGGGTTTCCAAGTATGTGTCATGGACGCTGAGTCCTGCGCTGTGGACACTGATTCCTGTGTCATGGACGCTGAGTCCCGCGCTGTGGACACTGATTTCGGCACCATGGATGCTGAGTCCTGCACCATGGACACTGAGTCCTGTGTCATCGATGCTGAGTCCTGCGCCATGGACATGGAGCCCATTGTCATGGACTCTGAGTCCTGCACCATGGACGCTGAGTCCTGCCTGTGATCCTCAGCACTGCCAGAAGAGAAATGCTTTCAATGCTGTGATATTCATTGCAACGTTGTTTACAACACAGAGAAGACTGCAGACAACCTGCATATCTACTAAGCGAGGCATGACGAACAGTGAAGTGTGATCTTGCGATTAAATGTTACGATGCTTATGGACTTGCCAGAAAATTAAAAATCAGGACAAAAAAAAAAACTCCGTTTCACATAGGGTCTCAATTATGCAAAAATTTATAGAGACAGCGAGGAGACACACAAGGGTTATAACAGTGGCTATTTAGATTTTTATTGTTTATGTTTCAGTTTTTATTTTATGTGTGTGGATGCTTTGCCCACATGTGTTCATGCTCCATGTGTAAGCAGGGCCCAGAAGGGGGCAGATCAGCTGGAACTGAAATTACAGAGGGTTGGGAACTGCCATGTGGGTGCTGGGAATTGAACCTTGGTCCTCTGGGAGAGCAGCCAGTGCTCCTAACTGCTGAGCCATCTCTCTAGCCATTTATCTATCTAGTTATTTATTACACTTATGTTGTTTGTTTGAGGATTTCATATGTGAGGGCCGTGCTTACATAATTTTCACTCCTTCTTTCCAACTCCTCTCATGTCATTCCAAGTTTATGACCTTTTCTTCTTTAATTATCGTCACACACACACACATTCGTGTGTGCATATATACTCAAATAGTATACAGGAAGAACTATATATATATGTATATATATTTACCTGCTGCAATCAGTTACAGTTGCTCATGGATATGTATGCGCATGTGTTTAGGAGTGACCACTTGGAAGTGGATAACCTTTCTCCAACTTGCTGAATTCATTTATAGTTGTGTGTGTGTGTGTGTGTGTGTGTGTGTGAGTGTGTGTGTGTGTGTGAGTGTTGATTAGTGATCACTTGGGATTGGGGGCTTGTCCCCAGAGAAGACTGATTCTTTCTCTTTGCATTGCTTTATGGATGTTTTGTGTGTGTGTGTTTTCAGTTTTTGTGCCAGTGTACAAGATGGCAAATTACACTTGGCACTTGAGACTTGATGAGTTCTGTGTTCTTGCTTTGACTCACTCAAGGCAGGAGCTTCTCAATGGGACCTTCAGTGAGTCTGATCTTGTGGCATCTGCAGGTGAGATAGCGAACAAAACAGACTCACGCCTCCTTATGCCCAGGCACGTTGGAGCCTCTCTGCAGCCTCAGACCGCTGCCTGGTGCTTGCAGCCAAGAGCTCACTGGGGTACAGGGAGCCATGAGGTCATATGAATAAGGGACCCTAACAAGGATGGACAGCCGGGAGGCTCCCTGAAGAGGACTGTGGCCATGTAGCAAGGATCTGTGGGCAGAGTGAGAGAGAAGGGAGAGCCAGGCAGAGGGCACACTCTTGTTGGATGATTATAGTTAGTCAGATCTCACCCCTTAGACAAAATAAGTGATATTAACAAGTGAAAGGGGGAGGGGTTTGCCTTTGGATCATGGTTCTAATCCATCCTGACAGAGGTGAGTGCAGTCGTAAGGCAGAACAGCTCACGTCGCGGCATCCGGGAAGCTGAGAGTGTGGGCTTTCTTCACTCTCTTTATTCCTTTTGAGTCCCCGGCCTAGGGGACGGTTCTGCTCACAGTCAGTGCTTGACTGATTTTCTAGGAGTGTCTCAACCCAGATCAGCTTGATCATTGTAAAGCAGGAGCATGAAGACCTCAGGTAGAGCTGGGAGGTGAACTCAGGGAGCTGAGGGTGAGAGGTCAAGGGTGAGAGGTGAGTCTGGTGCAGTGGACAAGCACGTACCAGCAGAAGTCTATGGACCGGGCACTGATGAGAATGTGTGGGACAGTGGCTGGCAGCTCCCTCCACAGAGCCCCCTGAGACAGGAGGAGCAGGCCCAGCTACCTGTGCCAGCTGGCTAACTTCCATTTTCTGCTCACTGTCCTGCTGGGATTGGTTCTACCTCATCGAGCAACGTGGCCTTTGACGCTCAGCCACTGATTCGTACATCCGTCCTTTCATTGAGCAATGCCAGTTGTGTGCTGACTCTGAGGACGTGCTAGTTCAAAGGACGTAGGGTTACAATTAGTGGAAGGAACCAATGATACAGAACGGGGCAAACAGTCTCATGCTTTCTTTTTGGCTTTTTGGGGGAGACTCTTTGGTCCAGAACTTGGCTCCCTCTGCACTAGGCTGGGCAGGAATCCTTGATCCTGGCCCCAGAGGGGAGAACCGGAGGATTTGATTCCGTTACTGCATATTTACTGACTCGCTTGCTGTGCTCTCATTCCTGCAGAGCCTGCTTGGGGCAAGGATGCGGGGGGGGGGGGACACACTAGATCTTGTGAGCTTCTGGTTAGGGTTAGGGTATGATGCAGTGCTTTGCAATCCGAGGAGTCAATGAAGAGCACAGCCTTGGATGGTGGAGGTGGGGCTTGGTTAGGGCAGGAGTAGATGCTCCCTGCACTAAATCTAGGCAGCGAGAGTGAAGAAAGGCTGCAAGGGAGCAGCCTACTGCGGCTGTATTCTCCGAGGAGTGGCTGAGGAAGGCTCCTGGCATCCCCTGCTTTGCTGCATGCCACGGTGGAACACAGGTTCCTGCCTCTCTGCTCGGGTCTTGTCTTTCTCCAGCTATGCCTGCCTTGGCCCCACCTCTCACATGCTGCTCTGCCCGAGATGTCTGTCCAGGCCCTGCATTGTCTGGGGAGGGTGTTTGCTCACCTGGGTGGGTTATTATTAGCCAGAGATGAAGTGAATGGGGGATGCCGGAGCTCCTGCCTGACACAGTGGCCCAGGCAGGCAGGAAATGATTCATTATGGCTACAAGGCACGCTCTAATTTCATATAACAAAATAAATGACAGTCGTATTTTGGGCACCACGAGGTACAGATAGCTTTGTTCCCTGACTGCTCCTCACTGGGGCTGCGGGGAAGATTCCAGCAGCTGGCCTTTGTGCTGTGTGATGCAGGGCTGAGGAGGGTAGGCTGTGGCAGCTGCTGTGACCCAGGAGGACGAGTGAAATTGCTCCGGAGACAGCCCAGGATAGCCAGGGAAGGGGCCTCAGGGATTCCTTCCAGCCCAGTCAAGGCTATACCCTGCTGAGCCCATTTCTTCTGGACACCTCACATTCTCCCAGTCCTCACCCAGGGCTTCACCAAGCTCTCCAGCTCAGTCCCAGCATGGAGGGCGTGGAGGGGGGTCCTCCAGAACTCAGCCCTGTATCTGCCCCTGCCTCCTGCACCGCCGTTGGTTCTGAAGCCAGGTAGAAAGCTTTAGGGGAGACTGTTAGCCGGGAACTGATTAGACTGTTAGCTGTTAGCCGGGAACGTGGTTCCAGGTTCAAGCCAGCTCACCTTCCCATTCTCCTCTGCCCATCCTGGTAGTAAGGAATTTGCTCAAGAGGCAAGCCTCATAGCGCTATAGAAATCTGTGCGGGTCTGCCTTTTTTGGGGGAAAGCATGCCTCAATAGTTTGTGGGGACCTATGGGAAAAATTAATAAACATGAATCTCGTTTAAGAAAAATGAATTGATGAGGGCTGGAGAGGTGGCTCATCGGATAAGAGCACTTGCTGCTCTTCCGGAGGTCAACAAATAATACATTAAAAATAAATTAAGTAGCCTAGGACTAGGCACACAGAAGGAAGCCAACACAGAATGTGGAGCTCCAACAACGCGAGGGCCACGGGCTGAATAAAGCCTTCCCAGTCAGAGAGGAAGACTCTCCCACCAGCAAAGTTCCATCTCCTAAAGGGCCTGTAACCGCCCCCCCCCCCGGCCCCAATCCCCAAATCTCACAAGAGTCCCACCAGCTGGAGAACAAATATCCAAACAGGTGAGCCAGTGGAGGACGGTTCTCGTCCGATTATAACTGAGGGACCACCAGCTTCTCAGCGGGGCTTCCAGGGCAGGTGGGAAGGGGCGCCCCGCGCTGCTCTGCTGTTAGTCTGTGGCCCTGAGCTGTCGCTGAGCCCTGAAGAGGGGCTGTGTCCAGCATCACGTTGCTGGCCTCGCCGACCCTGTCAGCTAGCCCGGCCTCACACTCCGGAGGCCCAGCGCTCCCCATCTGAAGTATAACCCCCCGCCCCGACCTTAGACCCTCCACACCGAATTAAAACCACTCCTGTCGTCACGAGCGAGTCTTAAGCCTCCGCCTGTGATTAAAGCCCTTCCCAGCACGTCTTCGTGAGGATGCAGGCCGCACCGCGTCTTACTTTCCTCGCGTGCTTCGTTTTGAACCCAAGATAAAAATAATAGAGAGGGATAATATTCAGGAGCCATTCCATCACCGGGTGTCTCGCCAAGAGGGGAAGCCGCGGGGTCACTGGACCAAGCAATCCTTGCCCTGGCCGGGTTTGCTCACGAAATGCTTTCACGTTTAGAAACCCGCATTAAGAGGCATGTCAATCACCAGGGCTCGGAATTAGGTGCTGACTTGGCAGGGGAACGGAACTTCAGTCCACACTTTAATTTGGCCAAACACCTTTTTCAGCTGAGTGACCCACAGCAAGGCCCGGGGCAGAGCACACCCTTCGCCTGTTTGCGCTGCTGGTGGAAGAGCGTTGCTCTGCAGAGGGGATTCTTGGCCACCAGAGGACCCCCCCTCCCGGGCTGGGTCACTGTGAGTCACTGCCTCTTCAGACGCAGGCGAGCCCTTTGACTCCAACCTGAGGTGTACGCTTAGGAGATCAAGCCCATGTTTCTGGCATCTGTTAGAAAAACCTAGAAATCTCCTACCGACCATGACCGAGGGGGTGTGGGACAGGGCTGTGCTCTGTAGTTTGTGTACATGCAATACCCATGTTCTTGTGTACCCATAGGTACATGTGTACCTGTATGAAAAGGCCAAAGGTCAACCTCTAGTGTTTTCCTCCATCACCCTCCACCTTATTCTCTGGTTTCTTGCTGAACCTGGAGCTTGTGCCATTTTGGGTAGATTGCTCGGCAAGCTCCCAGGATCCTTCTGTTTCTGTTCCCGTTCCCCAGGGCTAGGACTGCGAGTGAGTTCTAGGAGGTGCACGCTGGGGATCCAAACTCATGTGCTCCTGTTTGCACCCACGCTTTACCAGCCCCCCTTCACTGCCACCCCTCCCAGCTCCTGCACAACCCTTTGGTAGCCTCCCTTTCCCTTCTTTTCTCTTTTCTTTCTGCCTGATAATGCCTCACCCTGCAGCCAGCGCTACCCTAGACTGAGCAATCCTCTTGCCTCAGCCTTCTAAGTGCTGGGGTTCCAGGAGCACCACTATGCTTGGTCCTCCTGCTTCTTGACTGCACTGTTCTGGGGGTTGTCTCGCCTGGGCAGGAGGATGATTTGAATGTTTTAGCAACTTCTCTTACCTCTGCTCTCTGAAACACGCACGGGCATCTGTCTCAGTGGGGTTTTTTCATGCTGTGAAGAGATGTCATGGCCACAGTGACTCTTAATAAGAAAAAACATTTAATTGGGGCTGGCTTACGGCTTCAGAGGTTGAGTCCATTATCGTCATAGCGGGAGGCATGGCGGCATGAAGGCAGACACGGTGACGGGGAAGGGGCTCAGCATCTGGATCGGCAGGCAGCAGCAAGAGAGAGCTACACTGGGCTTGGCTTGAGTTTCTAAAGCATCATAGCCCACCCCCTGTGATAGACTTCCTTCAACAAGCCACGCCCACTCCAGCAAGGCCACACCCCCTAACAGTGCCAATCGCCGAGGGCTTGCATTCCTTACCTTTTTTTTTTCTCTTGCTGTGATAACAACAACAAACCAAAAAAAAAAACATGACCAGGGGTTGGAGAGATGGCTCGGCAGTTAAGAGTCCTGGCTGCTCTTCCAGAGGACTCAGGTTCAGCTCCCGCATGGCAGCTCACACCTGCCTGTAACTCCAGTTCCAGAGCTTCTGACACCCTTGCGCATACATAAATGCACGTGGACACTCACAACCACCTGTAACTCCAGTTCCAGGGGGCCTGGCGCCCTCTTCTGGCCTCCTCAGGCACTACTGTCATGTAATGCACTTAACTACATTCGGTGAACATTCACACATTAAACTAAATAAAATCTTTTGAGAAAAAAAGTATATAGAATAAGTTCCCTCACTCCCATTCATACACACAGTACACCCAAGGTGTCATTTGTTTTTCTGAGCATCTAGAGACTCAGGTACCCACCTCAAGCGCTGATGGGGTGCAGGTTGACTGGATGCCAAGAAATGAGGACTTAGCTCTATCATTCATCGTGCTCCTTGAAGGACACAGGAAATCCCGGTCCCTGGCAACTGAGCAGACATTGGGATATGACATTAGTGCCCCACAGTGCCCTGTTCCTCTTGGAATGACCCAAAGAACCATTGCCCATGCTCTGTGTAGCGGACTCCTGCACTGCATTTCCATAGCACTTGGGTTGGCACGGCCGTGATGGTGTCTGTCAAAGTGTTCCTTCCTCAATCCTTCCATCTGCAAACTGCTTGATTTGGTTGAGAGGCTCGCAGATGTATCTTTGAGAAGGACCTCCTTTGCACATGAGAAGAGGGACAGGCTGTGGCTCTCCTAACCACAGAACGCTCACACGGGGCCCTGTGTTCGTAGGTGGGGGGCCTTGGAAGCGGGGATCCTCAAGGCCTTGATTATTGTTTGGGGCTTCCTTTTATGGGGTTCCAAGGAAGGGGCTGGTTAAGTGGTCTTCTTTTTGACTGATAGATTAGATCATGCATTCATTTTTTTCCTACTGTGCATGCCCCTTCCCATGATGCTTCTGATGCGAGTGCTAGGCATGCCCAGATACGCACAGGCACAAAATGCCAAAGAGAGGAACCTCCCTAAGAGGTCAGCAGAGGATGTAGTTATGTCTTACCATCTGCACACCCACAACCAGTTCAGGCAGGATTGCCTCTTCCTTCTCTTCTTTATACCTGGATACGCTGGGAATACACTTGAAGAGAAACTCTGAATTTAATTGTTACCAGGCCCAGTGGACAAATTACAGTTTTGCTCAGAGATGGGAGTCTGTGTAGCCTGATGCAGGCATGGGGGTGGGTTTTGAGGGTTCATTGTTTTGAGGACCGAGTATGTGCACATTTGCACCTCTGCCTGCATGTAGGTAAGTGAACTGGATGGCCAGACACGTTATTATAATGGGGCTGTACTTAACTCCAAACCACACAAGGTCCCAGGCTAATTATCTCCTATGCTGGTCTGCCTGAGAAGCAGGGGCTGGCATCCCTTCAACGGCCCTCCTGTAGTGACCCCCTCTCACTCATCAGGCCACCACCTCCTAAAAGCTTCACAGCCTTCAAAATAGTATCCTAAACACAAGTCTGAAGGGGAGAGGGGCATCCCAGAGTCTAACAATGCTATTGTGTGAATTGATTTTGCCTAGAGATTTTTTTTTTTATGTTGGGGGGGGTGTCTCTATGTAGCTCTGGCTTACCTGGAACTCACTGTGTAGACCAGGTTGGCTGAAAAAAAAATCACAGAGGTCTGCCTCCTTCTGCCTCCTGAGTGCTGGGATTAAAGGTATGCCAGCACATCTGGCCTGAAGAAGTTTGTTTGTTTGTTTGTTTGTTTGTTTTTTTAGAGCACAGAACCCATGATAGCAGTGAAGCCCTGTGATTTTCAAGTCAAATGTTGCTTTGAGAAGTTCAAGAAAAGTCAGACAGTTTAAGGAAATTCTAAAGAAATGGGGCTGGTGTTCCACTGTCCTGGTTCCGGGCATCACGTACCCTACGGGAAGCTCCCTGCCAGAAGTCTTTGCCTTGGACAACAGCTTTCTGGAAGGAAAGGGTGTTCTGTGTCCATCACAGCCATTCCATACTTTTGGAAAACTCCTCCTCCCTGGACCTTGCCTTTCACAGGCCCAGGAATGACTATCTGGCCCCCGGGTCATAATTGTTCCATCTCCTGGAGCTGCCACTGTCTAACAAGCTGTGAGGTGGGAGTGAGTGAACAGTCAAGTCACAAAGTAAGATCTAAAGAGGCATAAAAAAATTACAAGCAAATGACTATTTCAAATTCTCACATGCCCAGTGGTAGGAACTCATGCTAATCAATTCTGGGGAGGCACAGTTGGTTGGGGTTTACTCAGGTGGGTTTCCTGGGAGTGGCGGAGTGGCTGGTACCCAGACACTGGGGCCAGCCAAAGCTTTCCCATGCTGCTGCCCAGTCACTTTTCATTGCTCCATGGTAGGTGGTCTGTACCTGGCAGCTCCTTGTTCTGTGCTCGTCCATCCGACTCTGCCTCCTTCCGGGGTTGGTGGTTATCTGGTGTTGCTCTGCAGCTCCTGGGTGGGACAGACAGGGATCTGGCTCTCGAAGCTCCCAGTGATCATTTCTTTTCTGAGATTCCTTCCCAGTCTGGTGGCTCAAGAGTTCTGGGGTATGGGGGCGATCTGGGTGTCCTGAGACACCCAGCGAAGCTCATCCCTGCAATGCAATGATCTGAATGAGAGACATTCCTTGACATCCCTCGTGAGCTCGGATATTCTAGTTCTGGTCTCTAGCTGATGGTGCTGTCTGGAGAGGTCACTGAGGTGGAGCCTGGGAGGCGGAAGTGCATCACCGGTGGGCGGGGCAGGGGTGGAAAGCTCATGTTTATTGCCTTGCCCACTTCCTGTTTATTCCCTCTGCTTCCAGCTGGCTTGGGTTTGAAGGTTTGAGCTTTCAGCGATGTTTCCCCTGCTTGCTGCCATACTTCCCCACCATAACGAACTCTTATGCCTCTGGAAACATGAGCCCAAATTACCTCGCCTTGGTCATGCTTTAAAAAAAAAATTTTTTTTTTAAATTCCAGTAACAGAAGAGTAATGCATACAGCACTCTTTTTACCAATTCTCTTTCTTGTTGCATAGACACAATATTGGAATGAGGCAGCCTAAGAGAGGGTTTATGTTAGCTTGTGGTTTCACTGAGTGGCTGGCATGGTGGCTGGGCTCCATTCACAGAGGCAGAACCTGTTATATCTTGGCAACTCAGGAAACAGAGAGGCAAGCCTGGAGCCAGAATTGAGACCTTGACCACAGCCCTACATCTACCAGCTTGGTCCCATGTCCAAAAGGCTCCATAGTTCCCCAAACAGCACCACTCGCTGGGTGCCAACACTTCAGGTACATGGTCCTGTGGAGGACATGCCACATTCTAACCACAACATCTCTGACCCTCTCAACCTTGCAGACCTGTTTTGGATGGGGTGATGGGAACACCCAGATGGCACAGGACACCTCATTTTCTTCCCATCTATTCTCAGCTTTAGAAAGAAAACAGGGAGACTTAGACTCCGTGCTTGCAGCTTTTCCACAGCAAAAGATGCTGTCCGTAGAGGTGCATGATCGGGGGAAGGCAGTTAGATTCTGCGCTCAGTTACTACAGACATTCCTTGGGATGGATGGCTCGAAGCATGTGGTGAAATGCACGTAGGGTTTCACTGAGGCCTACTGAGTGCTAAGTACTGGAGAGAAAGGAAGAGACAGGGGAATAGGACCGCATTCCTCCTGTCCTGAAACTGCTCCTATAAACAACAACAATAAAATTACACTCTCATAGATTTCATCTAGTTAGCTGGGTGGATGGTTGGATAGGGGGACCAAGAGAAATAGGAACACAGATGTGGAAGCAAAGGGAGAGAAGTCCGCTCTCTAGCCCTGGAGAGCTGGGTGCCAATCATGACCATGACCCGGAAATAATAGGGTCTGGTCTTGCCGTTGCTGCAATCTTACATGGTGTTCCTGTAAGCCCCTCCCACTTCTGTGCCTTGCTTTCCTCATGGCTATCAGGCACAAGCTCAACTACGTCCGGGCCTGTGATCCCAGATACCGCCAGGACAGGGCTGATAATGAACATACTTGGGTCCCTATAAGGAAACAATGCAGGGAAAAAAAGCCCATGGGTCCTGTGCTGCCCTTGTTTTCTAGGATTTTCTTGACCTTGACAGCCTGGGAATCACTACCTTGGAATCTCTATTGAGCTCAGCAAGCACTGTGAGGAACCCACAGGGGTACTTGCCATGTGGGAATATTGCCATTGTATATTCCAGATACCCAAAGACAGCCAAAAATCTAGGCCCAGTTCCCCATTGTGTGGCCTTTCACTGCTGTGACAAAATCCCCAGGAAAACAACCTGAAAGGAAACGGATTTATTTTGACTCATGGTTTCGGTCAATGGCTGGCTCCTCACTGGAAGCTAGACTAAACATCCTGATGGGAGTGCCATATACCTCAAGGTGGGCAGGAAGGGGAAAGAGAGGGAGAGAGAGAGAGAGAGAGGGGTAGATAAATAGATAGGAAGGAAGGAAGGAAGGAAGGAAGGAAGGAAGGAAGGAAGGAAGGAAGAAACAGAACTCACTACTTACCTCTCTCTGAGTCTCTGACCTGGACTCAGCCAATTGGACATTGGCTCCCACCTTCAGAGGGAATGTTTCTCAGTGGCTGCTTTATATGCCAATCATCTCAGGGACTGCCCTAACAAACAGGCCCAGAAGTATGCTTTATTAATAATCTGGATCTCTATTGTTCAAAGGAAAATTATAGCCAAGGCCAACCATTATACTCATGTGCCCCTATTTGAATGTCTTGTTCACTCATCCATCTATCCATCCATCCATCCATCCAATAAATATTTATAAAAGTCTCTTTGGCAAATTGTTTGCAACCACTTTTTATAACTCTAGGAGTTCCCATTTGGAACGGACTCACAAGCCAGCAAGAACACAGCCCTTGGTTATATACCACACCACCTTCCCTTGGCTGAGAAGACAAGGTTATGTTAAGGTGGTGGGGCCATTCCAAGCTGGCGGCTGGTGGCCTGGCTTTGGGAATAACTCGGGCGGGCTCTCACTTGGGATCCGCCAGGCAGTCAGAGCCCTGGATTTCTGGGCTTTGGAAGCATGCGCTCCGCCTGTTGGGCTTGGAATACTTTCCTCTGGGCAGGGCCAAGTCTTTGCAAAGGAAAGAGGGTAGATTTAGCCAGCGTCTCCTCTGTGCACCTGGCCAGGCAGCCCCTACGGAGTGGCCACCTCCCCGGCTGCAGTAATTCATCACAGGCGGGTTCATAGATGTACTTAAGAAAGAAGGGATGATCTATTTTGTACACGCTCCTTAAAGGGATTCCATTTTAGCTCCAATTGTAGTTTTTACCTTTTTCAGGGGAATTTATTGACACAGTGCCTAGCTCAGCCCGCGTTTTCGGCATCACCCTTTTGTCTGCAAGCGCACACAGCCGCGGCTTAATTTGTCATAGCCCTGGAGGTATCAGAACTAATGAGCTTTGTTTGAATAGACTTTTTCCAGTTCATCTGGCACACTTTGGGGTAATCACTCAGTTTCTGTTTGCTTCTGATCCGAGGCATTGTGGGAAATATAAGAAAATAATGGTTAAAAAAGCAGTATAAATTGGGAACAGCCACATTTTCTGTAAAGCCCCGAAGATGTGATTTTTTTAATTCCACCACTTATTGAAGTATTGAGAGTCCTCTAAGTACAACCATTACAATATAATATCGGGGGAGAATCTGATAAAACGCTATTTTTCAATTAGCCGGGAGTTTATGCTCGGCCTTCTTTAAGCAGCTCATAGCTAACAAATCTTTAAACAATCTAACCTCTTCAGGTTGGGAAGTGTGCAGATAATAACTGCGAACGTGGAAGAGCACCGAGGCTTAAGAATCTATTATGGGCACTGCGTACAGGAGTGCTTTCACTGGTCGGACGATTGCATTTTTGTCTCAGTAAATAGCTCCTCAGTGTCCTCCGTTACCCCACCATGCAGGTGGGAGAGAGGCAGGAAGCTGAGCTTGGCGGGCCGTCTGCATAGGCCAGGTGTGCGGTGGGGGCGGCTGCTGGTGACCTGACTTCTCAAGCAGGGCTGAGATCCGGGCCAGCAGGGCCGAGGGTTGTGTCCGGGGTAGGCTGCTGTTTTTAATAGTTTTAGGCTGAACCACCCGTGTTGGTTCCTAATGACCACAGTTACATTCGGCTGATAGCCGAGGCTGGTCTGGGACCAGTGCTGCCTTCTCTGGGCTCTGCTGGGTGGAGATTCAGAGCCCGCTGCAGCGGTGCAGGGGGAGGTTCACGCAGAGTCCACTGCATCCACGAGAGGCTCTGCCTGTGTTTAGGACTCTTTACTTCCTGCAGGTCTCGGAAAGAAGCAGGAGGAGGCGAAGTTTTTCTGCACCGAAGATGTTTGGGTGCCTTGTCAGGTTGAGGGAGAGCAGAGGGAGGTGGGGGAGTTGCATAGTGGCAGAGAGAGCCCTGAGTGGGGATGGGATGGGATGACCTTTCAATGTGGTAATGCATACTTCGAGGCCTTCCAGACAAGGGTAGTACAGGCCCACTGTTACTTTAGGTTCCTTCCTTCCTTCCTTCCTTCCTTCCTTCCTTCCTTCCTTCTTTTTTTTCTTCCTTCCTTTCTTTGACAGAGTCTAACAATGTAACTTAAGCTGACCTGAACCTTGTGGTCCTCCTGCTTCTGCCTCTAAAGTCCTGGGATCACACACACATGCCATCCTGCTTACAGCTCATATTTTTTTCATTTTCGTTTTAATTTCTTTCTTTTTTCTTTTTTTCTTTTTTTGTATTTAATACTGAACCTAAAGCTTTGCACTTGTTAAGCAGGTAAGTCATGGCTGGGGGATTCTATGCAGGGACTCTACCATGGAGCCACACCCCAGCCCCTCATTGGGGCATTCTAGGCAGGGGCTCTACCTCTGAGCCACACCCCAGCCCCTCACTGGGGATTCTAGGCAGGGGCTCTACCTCTGAGCCACACCCCAGCCCCTCACTGGGGATTCTAGGCAGGGGCTCTACCACTGAGCCACACCCCCAGCATTAGGTATTTCTATTATCATGTATTAATTGCGCAAAATAATGAAGTTCACTATGAAATTTTCAATTATAAACAGTTTTGATGACCAAATCCAGTCCAGGATGTCTCCAATTTATGACCTCAGTTCTGTAGTTTGCTGAATAGAGATGCCTTCATTGTTGGATTTGTAAGAAAGAAGTCTGGAGACAGCTCTCTCCTGTCATGGTTGCGTACGGCAATCAAAAGACTATAGACCACAGTCCCCGTTTTCTGTCCTCCACACGGCTGCTCCCCAACTGCTTCCTTACACTGTCCAGTGGCGTCCTAACCTTGGGGGTTTGCCTGGTGTGGTTTGGTGAGATAGCGCCTCATTCCAGGTTAGCCTCAACCTTGCAGTTTTCCTGCCTCAGCCTCCTCAGTGTCTTTGCCGTCACACCGAACTCCTCATCTCGGAGGTCAAGTGGTTTAAGCCCAGTTCGCCCTTTCTTGCTTTCAATTTCCGGGGCATCCTGGACCCATATGTTTTGCTTTTTAACGCTTGGACTTTTGGGAAGGTGTATAAACACCTAAAAGCTGTGACTCTGAGGTGGGCATAGCAATGTGCTAATCTCACCCATCTGCTCCCTGCTGCCCCAGAGTAGACCTCCTCCCGGGCCGCTCACTGAGGCCAGGCTCAGCCCCTCTCTACACTGACTACCCCTCCCCTGTGGCTGGAAGCAGCCCACCAACGCCCACCCATTAGAGAAAGCAAAGTGTACTTGCTGCCACACACAGCCAGTGTGCCCTCAGGGCACTTCATGGAGCCAGTCAGCCGGGTGCAGGGGCGCCTGCCTTTGCCTTTGATCCCAGCACGTGGGAGGCAGAGGCAGGAGGATCTCTGTGAGTCTGAAGTCAGCCTAGTCCACAGAGTGAGTTCTAGGACAGCCTAGGCTACATAGAAAGACCCTGTGTCGAGAGGGAGAGACAGACAGACAGACAGACAGACAGACAGAGACAGAGTGAGCAACCAGCATCCTTAAAAAGGAGGAGAAGAGAGAGAGGGAAGATGCCATTCTGAGTACCCAAACAGAGCCCACTCAAACCAACCTAGATTCCATTGCTTGTTACTGGCCACAAAGATGGTCTGCTCCGGGCTCCCGAGAACACCATGATAGCCGCCACCAAATCTCACAGAATGTCCCCCATCCAATTCTTAAGGTCCACTCCAGGCGAGGGAGCCGCCAGGTGGGAAGAACACAGGACGCATCGCGAGAAACGTGTGGTGGCTGCCGCCGTTTCTGAGTGAGTCACGGGAGCTGAGAGCTCGTATCTGAACACGTGGAGGATGAGCAGACCACCAACCTGCCCTGAAGGCGCCTACATTCACAGCCCAAGATGTCAAATTGCTGTATACATGACCAGGACGGGTGAGGCATGCTGACAAAGGTTAGCCCCGGTCTCAACATTTTCACTGTAGGGTGGCGCTGAGATGAGCACCCTAGAAACCGGTGGTAGCTCTCCGAGACCTCGTTCAGAAGCTGCAAGCTGCGTTGATCGGGCCTTGGAGGTTTTCGGGAGGCCAGAGTGTGCCCCCTCCCCCCAAGGAGCATCCAGGCAGGGCAGAGAGATCTGGGAGTAAGGTAACAGAGCCAGAGAATCCACCCATCCCAACAGCCACGTCCCACAGGCCACGGCCACGGGCATGCATCCCGACTGCCAGCAGCAGACACCAGGACGCAAACAGACGCTTTACTCTTCAGCAGCGGGCTGCCCTTATTGTCTTCAGGTGTATTCATTGTACAGGCTGATGGCCTGCACTGTGATCACTACCACTGTCCCCTTCCTTTGCCTAAATCACCCCCTTCTACTTTACCTTTTATCTTTTAAATCCACATCTTTCTGAATCTGGCATGAGTCACTTGATAGGACGTGCAGTCTCTCCGTTTTCCTACAAAAGGCATCCTTTCATTCTTCCGCAATCAATTCAGCCATGGACGGAAGTCTGGACTGATTCTGTGTGGAACGCTGCACTCAGAAACGTGAGTGTACAGCTATCTTCGTGTCATGCTTAAATTCCTTTGGGTAGGAACCCAGGGGCGCTGGATCATGCCACGGTTCTGATTTTGTCCGAGCCAGACGAGCAGGAGTGGGTCGCTCCTCCATGCCTGCATTTGCTGCCTTGGTTTTCTTGGTGACAGCCATCTGACTGAGACAAGATCAAATGTCAGTGTTTTTTCCTTTTTTTTGGAGACAGCCTCATGTAGCCCAGGCTGGCCTTGAACTTGCTCATAGCTAAGGATGACCTTAAGCTTTTGATCTCCTACCTCTACCTGCCTGACACAACGATAGGGGAACCACATCTCCAACCAACCCTTCTGGGTAGTTTCGACCTGCATTTCCCTGATGGTGAAGGATGTTGAACTTTTTTCCCCCCAATTACTTACTGGTCACTTGGACTTCATTTTTATAACTATCCACTTGATTTCTTTTTTTCACGTGTTGATTGGATATTTGGAAAGTTTTTCGATGTGTACCTTTTTTAGTTCCTTATGTTTTCTGGATATTAACTCTGTCGGATGAGTAGTTGGCAAAAATGTAAGCTCTGCACCCTCATCTCTTTCAGGTTATTTTTGATACATAATGTCACTTCGCTGCCCCTGAGGACAAACACCTCAGACATTGGTGGTATATTGGTGAGCATGGCTGCCTTCCACGGCAAGCTGGAGGCCTGTCTCTCTCTCTCTTTCTCTCTCTCTCTCTCTCTCTCTCTCTCTCTCTGAGGACTGCTGCTTCAGGCAGACACCACCGAAGTCCTTGCATCAGTAAGATGAGATGACATTTGTCACCAGCTCTCCCAACCAGTTGTAGGCATCTGAGCAAAATCTTCATCACAAGAACTCTGCTCCTTAAGCTCAACATGTTGATAAGAAAACAGAATATTTTTTTTAAAGGAGAAAGCAGTGTTTGGTATTTTTATGAATCAGGGCACTGGAGCTAAACAGCTTAGGAGAAGATCGTTATATAAAATATCACAAAGTTGAGTGAATTTTGATGATATTTATCAATACCTTTTTTTCCCCATTCCACAGGCATTCATGATTTAGTCATAATAATTCATTATATGTCACTAAATGTCTGTCTTTCTATGGACAACACCAAATGGCAACCATTGGTGGCACTTTTACAGCAGCCGGGCACCGCTCCCAGTGAGCTACCGTGCCACAGGTGAGCTGAGCAATCTCAGCCTCCCGGAAGGAGGAGAAGGTAACCCTTCCCTGCTCTGGGAAAGGCTGGCTCATGGCTCAGTCCCTAAAGTAAATACCTTCAGGGAGAAAACGACGGGCCTGGGAGATGGCAGCACTTACAGAGAGACTTTCAGGTGCTTAAAACCAACCTGAGACAGGAATGCCAACTCGGGGCACAGGCTCCGTCCTCACGGAAGAGGGCCTGGGGTCGGGGAGGACTCCGTTAACACCTGCCCATCTCCACATTTACGTTTATCTCCACAGACCTTGAGCCAGGGGTCAATCACACTGTCTTAATTACTTTTCTTGTGGTTGTGATAAAATATAATGACAAAAGCAGCTTGAGGGAAAGGGGGACTCGTTTTGGTTCACAGCTCGAGAACATAGTCCATCACACGAGGGAAGTCCCGGAGTCAGAGGCTGGAGGCTTTGGCCACAGCGCTTGTGCAGTCAGGTAGCAGACGGAGGTAAATGCTGGCGCTCAGCTCACGGTCTCCTGCTTGTGTCTTCTACAACTCCGGACCGTGGAATGAGTGCGCCCACATTTTCGTGGGTGACTCTTCCTGCCTCCGACTGCTCTAACCTATGTAATCGCTCACAGGCAGTGCCTGGATGTTTGTCTCTAAATGACTCTTAGGTTCTGTCAGATTGACAGTCAGGAGTACCCATCCCACACAGTTTGGGTGAGAAATGGAAGGAACAAGTCCAAACCACGATATCATTCTCCAGGGCCTATCTGTCCAGAGGGCGTAGTCACAGCTGTCTACTCTTTCCGAAGAGAAGCAGACCTGGTTCAAATGAGGAGGGGATCCTCAAAGATAATGTTCACAGGACCTCATTAGCTCTGCACTCGGCAGTGCCTCGTAGGAGGCTTTGGAGATGACGGTGCAAATACGGTGGCTTCATTTCCAGCAACTAGACAGTTCACAACCCAAAGTTTAGCCCTTCTTAGACAATATCTCTACCCAAAAGCCGTGTGTCATGCTGTTACTTTGACACGAACTAAGTTTTGTTAGAAAAGACAACAACCAGCTAGGCACCGTGGCGCACGCCTGTGATCCCGGCACTCAGGAGGCAGAGGCGGGCAGATCTCTGTGAGTTCGAGGCCAGCCTGGTTTACAAAGTGAACCCAGGACAGCCAAGGCTACACAGAGAAACCCTGGCTCAAAAAACCAGAGTTGGGAGGGGGAGAGAAGACGATGATCATAATGTGTCGCTCCTGATGATGAGTCAGGACCGTAAGGAAAATAAGGAGTCAGTGAGAAGTTGTCCCCACCCAGATATCCTTGCTCCTCCACCAACTCTGGGCAAAGTCCTCCTTTGATCTTGGGCTTCTCTGCCACAAAATGGGAGTGAAATAACCCACTTCTCATAATGTGGTTTAGAGGCTCCAGAGAGGCAGTCCTGGTGAACAGCCTAGCACATGGCAGGGGGATGCTGGCCCTGGAGACTGGCAGATGCATGCACTCTGTCTCCTTTCATGTGGCTATTGGAACTGGTTTGAAGGAGAAAAGTAAGAGCATTTCCAGTGTGGAATTTCCCTCTGGATGTTTTATTTGTTATTTTTGTTTGTTTGTGTTGTGTTGTTCGTGATAGAAACTACACGAATAGAGAATTTCCCCAGAGAGTTTCTGAGATTTGGCGTAAAGAAAGAGTAAGGCCGGAGGTCGCGCCGATGGCTGAAGCAGCTAAAGGCAGGGTCTGTGCTGACTGTCCAGCCTACTCTGTGGCATACGAGAGGCTGACAGTCCCTGAAGACGAGGGTCCAGGGACCCTGCTGACGTCTGGGCACCGCCTGGGCTGGTAAATAAGACCGAAATAACTGCCGATCATCCCGCCAGCTGACCGCAGGTACCTCCTCAAGCCCGGCCCAGGAGAGGCTAGCCAACTGGCCCAGACCACCGACTCTACAACTGGCCTCGGGACCACCGTGCCTAAGCCACTAAGCTCCCGGGAGGCTTGTCACACAGCAGCAGTTGGGACATCCTTCCAGACCCCTCACCGCACAGATGAAAGGCCAAGTCAGGGCGTCTTTCTCCTCCCCCACCTCTAAAGTGCCATCCCCTCCTGGAGCCTCCACAGTCACAGTACTAAATGGAAAGGAGGGTCCCCTCAGCACCCCCCATGACTCCCTAGGGGCAGCGTTAGATGGGATCACCTATGTGCTTTCTTACCTGAGGACCCTATTCCTTTGAGAGAGATTCTCAAGCAGATGCTAGGAGATGCCTTCTGCTACCCAGGAAAGCTCCTTGAGAACAAAGCCACAAGCTTGGCCCTGCTGAGGGAGAGGGGGAGTAGCAAAAAACCTGTTGGAGGCCAAGCGGCTGTCCCTACTCTTTGCCTCAGTGCTCCTCTCCTTCCCCTGGGATGCCTGTCCTCCAGGCTCCTCTTTCCTGGGCACCATGCCTCTTTCCACACATGTCAGATCAGGCTCTAGAAAGCAGAGCTTCTCACTCACCCCAGAGTGACCACCCTGAAGAACCTGGCCTGGGAGCCCAGCATAGAGCTGGCAGGTCTCCACCAAGGCTGTTGCAGTAGCTCATGGTAGTGTAATAATCACCCTCACAGGCATAACACTAACATGTGGGAGGAGTAGGGAGAGAACGAGAGGCAAAGCCATGCCATTCGACTGCCACTTATGATCAGGGCGCAAGTGACCTAAGGCTTCCAGGTCCTGGCTTCCAAAATCGCTTGGGAAATGGAGCTGATGATTTCCGTCCCATTCAGAACAAAATGATTGTGAAAACTGAGAAGTAATGGTGTGGGCTGGGAATGTAGCTTAATGGCAGAGCCCCTGCCTAGAATCCCCCAGTGAGGGGCTGGGGTGTGGCTCAGTGGTGGAGCACCTGCCTAGAATCCCCCAGTGAGGGGCTGGGGTGTGGCTCAGTGGTGGAGCACCTGCCTAGAATCCCCCAGTGAGGGGCTGGGGTGTGGCTCAGTGGTAGAGCATCCACCTAGACTACTTGTCTGAAACGCTCAGGACCCAGGAGTCCATTCCCATCACCACAGGAAATAGTGTATGAAACAAAATCAGAGTTTGTATTTGGGCAGCAGAGTGTTCTTGTATTTGCTCTAAAGTGCTGCTCAGCATTAAGAAGTGCAGCAATTTTCTGAAGGAATCCAGGTTTCCAGTTTTCACTGAAAGTTGGTTACATGAATGGGCTTTTATTCTTCAAAGTGGCCATCTGAATGCACATGCATCCATCTGCCTTAGGAGACCATGCATTTAATGTGAGCCAAAGTCCCCACCACCCCCTAATGCCCTACCATAGGGCCATCGGTGAGTTAGACTTGCTCAGATCAAGTCTTGGGCTGGAAGGCAGTGGCGGCAGTGGTGGTGGGCTGGCTGTGTTTAAGAAGCCTGCAAGGGGCAGGTGAAGAGGAAGTGGTTAAGTCCGGGCTGCCCTGGGGAGGCAACCCAGGCTTTACAAGGAAACGCAGGGGGAGTGGGAGTGCGAGACCTCAGGTTTTGTAAAGTGAGGATTTGTGTTTACAAATCTTAAAGCGACAGTTTTTTACTTGGCATCTATTCTGTTAATAAATCAGCTGTGAATGCAGGGTTTAAGGAAGCAGGCTTTGTGTGTGTGTGTGTGTGTGTGTGTGTGTGTGTGGCGTGACACGCCATGTGTGGTTGCCCAGAGTGGGGAAAATCTGTCAGCCCTTCTAATAGTGAGTTCATTTTGACAGCAGAGTTAAGATGTATTTTGAACACATGTGAATCCTGCCTGTTTTTTTTTTTTTAAAGGGGTGGGGTATCATAGTGAGGGGTCAGGTAAAGAGGAGACAAGCAGGTTTCTTTGTGGGGTTCTGATCCTTGGACTTCTTTGAACCCAAACCTACAGCATCTCGGAGCCCCCTGGATGCTGAAGGCTTCTTGGGCTAATCGCTGGGATTAATCTGCAGGGAAGGAGGGGCATCCCCGGCTGATGTGTCTTGGGCACGGAGCTTTCCTTCTATCAGGGCTCACAGAGCCAGATATTTCACCTCCTCTGACAGGCTCCACATGAACTGGGAAGCCGTTTCATCAGAGTTGTGTGTAGAATGGAGTCAGTCCTTGAACCTGCTCTTCCAAACATGCAGATTCAAGACAAGCAATTAAAGACAGAAGCCAGGGAGAGCTGGAGTTTGCAGAGCAAGCCCTCTGCAGTGCTGGCCAGCTCTCCCTGTAATTTATCTCGATCCTGTCGTGGGGGTAGGGGGGTGGCCAGACTGGAGTTTGATAAAGAGCCTCAGCTCTGTCCCTCTCCGGCTCCGGGGACTTGCCACACACTCCATTCAAGCTGAAGCACGTTCGAAGTCCCGTGCATAATTCGGAGTTAATCATTTGCACTTCACATCGTCAGAGAGGCTTTAGACTCGGGAGGTGGGGACACAGTTGGCTTTTTAATCGCCTTGTGTATCGTGCAGGTTGAGATAAATGACGTTGCCTGTCTGAAATCTACATCCTTGCTCCTGACACAAAACTGTAATTAATTTTGTGCAGTGTTTCAGAATTGATCATGGTCACTTGAATTTCTAATTTTTCATTCACTTCAAAGACCCTGTTTTTTTTTTTCTTCTTCTGTTCTTCTTCTTCTTCTTTCACTCTCTCCTTCCCCTTTCCTTTAAGGAATGTGCTCCCAGTACAAGAACGCTCAAGTGATGTGACGCTGCAGGGCTAAATGACTCTCTTACGCCTCTTTTTCAATAAGGTGAAAAAGAGGTCAGGGCGCATGGCTCCTTTTTGCCTCTTAGCTTGTATTCAGGTGTATCTTCTGACTTACAGGAAATACCATCAAAACTTATTAAATTATAACTCAGGAGTTTGGTGGTACTCAGCCATTGCAGGAAGCTCAAAAAAGCTTCCTTCGAGAGTCCTATTCAGCGTAAGACAATTAAGCACAATTTAGGCAATAATTACCCTAATTAACTACACACTACCGTTTGTATTCAAGATTATGGCAAAGTCATATCCGTTCGCTTTTTAAATAATGACAAGGTTTCCTAATTCCTCTGTATTGATAGTTGTTGCGCGCGATTCTTTGTTTGGTATATTTTACTGTAAAAATATTTGTCAGGGAAAGATTGAACAATACAAATGAATTTGATTACGCCATTGTCAAAAGCTCCATGTATCACCATCCCTTGTTTTTAATCACTGCTGTAAACCTGCAGCCGGAGGGCATAGTTTTAATTTGGGTGTCTTACTAATGAAAAGAAAAAAATAATTGTTTTGCCAGGATTTAATAATAAGCAATAAAATCAGCCAACCACATTTTACCTCCACATTCAATCTCTTTTTTATTATAAAACATTTTTGTCCTTTTTTTTTTTTTTTTTTTTTTTTTTTTAGATTACAGGCGTAGATACCGAACATTTTACTAATAAATATTTCAGTTTGCTTATGGAGGCTAATGCTGTCATCTGAATATGGAATTATATTTCTTTCATGCTTCATTATCATTTCATAGTAGTAATGACAGAGAGGCGATGGAATATTTACAGGCTTTCAGAAGACATTTATTCACTACGCTCTCTGAAGGGCACCTGGCCTTAAAGATACATTATCCTTTTTAAAGCTCTGCCCAGAATGCCAGTTCCCAGAACCAGCCAATCGGCATTCCCCCTTCCCTTTCTGCACTTATCTCATCTCTCTCCGTCAGCCTGCTCATGGGCATTCATACCATAAGGTGTAGAAGGAAGCCACAATCAGTCTGTGAAATGGGCACACGATTCTTGCTTTTGACCTTGGGTCATGGGTTCGGCTTGGCTACAGTTCTCTCTGAAATTCTGCTCATTTCCTAGATACTTCCTGAAGCCCTGCAACCATCTGTCTTATGAGTCCATGCTACTATTGGCATTGGACACTCCTAGTGCGTGCCTCTGGGGAGTGGGCACAGAGCTGACGTGTGGGTACAGGAGTACTTTGTTCTAGAACCCCCCCCAGCTCTTTTGCTAGATGGGGGGTTGGGTGGCTAGGAAAGACATCTAGAGATGTGTCGAGTTTCTTGTGGTCTTTAGGGAACAACAGAGTGTTTCCACAGAGCAGGAGATGGGTGAAAAGGGGATTGGGGTGGGGCTGTAGACCTGGCTAATCAGTCAGCATCCTATCTCAGGACGGTTCTCACTGGCTCTCTCTCTCTCTCTCTCTCTCTCTCTCTCTCTCTCTCTCACACACACACACACCTTTTTTTCCTGGATTTTCTTGTGAAATCTGATTTTAAAATATTGTCAGTTATTTTATGTATATCGTATTTCGATGACAGTGTGCGTCAAATGAGACAGTGGGCCAGGCTTTGGCCTCTAGCGGACAGGTGCCACGAGGGCCTAAAAGAGTGCTTTGGGAATCATCTAGAGTGAGCAGGGACATTCTACAAGGTGCCCCCTCGTCCCCTTCCTTAGCTCAGCTTGCCTTTTGTACCAGAAATAGCGGTTACTTGATGGTGAAGCCCCAATTTGTGTCCCCACTCTTAATCATGCTAGAACTGTTGGGCGACCTTCCCTGGTCTAATAGTCAATATTTAAATCAGCCACTGTGCTTTGGGAAGGTGTCTATTGACTCATCACAAATGGGGGGGGCTAAGCTGTTGTTTGGGCTGTTGTCTGTCCCACCAACTTCCATCTGTGTCTTCCACAGAACTTTTTGCTCCAGTGTTTGGGACCTATCAATATGAAGAGATGGAGAGCCTTCCCCTCCAAGATAAGGAGTATGGAACACGGCTGGGGCCCCTCTCACTGTGGCATGCTAGATTTACAGTAGGGTGTGTAGGTAAGATCCACTGAGCAGCCTGATGGTATGCAGAGAGTGCCTTCTGGAACCTTCTCTGTAGCTGCAGCCCTGAGGGGATGATGTTCAAAGGCAGGTGGGAGTGAGACTCTGGCAGCGACAGAGCCAGGGAATGTTTGCCTCCCTCTCACTCCTGGGACTGGGCAGGGCGGAGACTGGAGATGTATCTTCTGGGTGACTGTGAGTAGGGTTTTTGAGACTAACATGTGGTCGCTGTCATGGAGACAGGTCTGAGTTCCTGCTGGTGCCTGGCAGGGGTGTGGACTGCCTGTTGTGATGGAATCACTCCTAATGTCACATCCCCCAATTCCATCTTTTGGACAGCACAATATTAGGAGCCCAGTAGAAGCTAGTCAGTAAGGTCTACATGGAGGATCGAGGGCACCAGCTCCAAGTGCATTCTGGGATCAGGAAGATACTTATCAAGACTTCCATGGGCTCTGAACTCTTTATGAGGCTCTGGTGTAGCCTAAGCTGGCCTTGAACTTGCATTCATCCTGTCTCAGTGTCCTGAATGCTGGATTACGAGTGTGTACCATCACAGGCCTTGAAGGCTCTGGACTCTTGTGGTCTTACCTTGTTGTTCCCTCCCGCTCACAGTTTTAGCCTGAGATGCCTTTCCCAAGTGTAAGCTCTCACACAGAGCTCTAGAATCCAGCAAAAGGGTTCATATCTATTCAGGAACAATAGTCCTTGGTTCCCTCTAAAGCTGTTGGCTTTGGACTTGGCATGGGGAGCAGGGTGTGTGTGGAAGAGGTCAGATGCAGGGATAGAGGACTCATGTGGAGGTGGTCTTGCACATGGAGCTATTTTTGTTCACTCCTCTCTGAGTGTCTTTTGACTCTTCTTTGAGCAGTTTCAAGAGGACACCCTGAATACAACTGTCAGGTGAAATACCGAGTGGCTCCTGAAATTTGAATTTCAGATAACGAATAGAATTTTTAGTATAAATGCCTCAAACATGCATGGGACGTACTAATGCTAAAATATTCTTAGTATATTGTCTTCTTACTCATATAGCAAATTATCTTTTTAGTATCACTATGTCCTGTGCACATTTGTGACATATTTATGCTAAAGGCTCTTCATTGTTATGCCTCTCTTCTTATCACAGTCACAGAATAACTGGAGGAACCAATTGAGGGAGGAGAGCAGTCCTTCACGGGGGAAGGCATGACAGTCAGAGCGGGTCAGAGCATGGCAGTGGGAGCTTGGGCTATGACTTCTCACATCTCGATGGACCAGGGTGCAGAGAGCTGAAGCCAGGATTGGAGATGGACACCTCTTTTAAGATTTGTCCGCAGTGTCTCACTGCTGTCTGTTAAGCCCGAGTCCCAGAGTTTCCACAACTTCCAAACAACTTCATCAGTCAGGGACCAGTTGAGTCCAAGAGGGGTATCTCTTAGGTAAGACCTAAAACTTGTCTATCTGAGATTTGAATTTAATGAGCACCTTGGACCTCTAGGGGTGAAATCTGAACATGTTCTGTGAGCATGACTTTGGGAGACATTATAAGACTCCATGAGACACACACACACGTGACACACACACACGTGACACACACACACACACACACACACACACACACACACACACACACACACACACACATTGATGGCTGTCAGTTTATCCCTCCGCACATCCCTACTCTTTAAAAAAAATGATTGATTGATTGATTGATTTTGCTCACTTGTATGTGTGTATGGTCCTGTATATGCAGGTACCCACAGAGGCCAGAATGGCACCCTGGGTCCATTGGAGCTGAAGCTGCAGGGGGTTGTGACCCACCCAATGTGTGTGCTGAGAACCAACTCAGATTTTCTGTTATGTGCCCTCAACTGCTGAACCATTTCGTCAGTCCTTCCATTCTTGTGGGATCAAAGAAGGTAGCTGCAGAATACCCACACTGACGATGGCCCAGGGGCTGGGGAGCACTGGGCTCAGGCACTGGACTGGCTTACCCAGTACCCAGGCAGGACTCTGCAGGGAGTTTTGAAGTCTGCTGTTTCCCTAAGGACTTGTTTGGTGGAAGAGAGTGACAGCCAAGCCTCTGCCAGAGCATCATGGGAGGGACCTTCTTGCTCTTCTGTCTACCTACCCCTATCCTCTGCATCACAGGCCCTCAGCCCAGCCCCTTTCAGTGTGAGTTAAAGAATGGGAAGACTGGGTGTGTGAATGGGGGACATTTACCTTTGTAGGTTGCATCCCATCTCAGTCACTGTCCTACTGCTGGGGAGCGACGCTGTGACCAAGAAACTCTTGGAAAAGAAAACTTTTATTCGGGGACTCGCTCACAGTTTCAGACGTGAGGCTGTTATCATCCTGGTGGGGAGCGTGGTGGTAGCCGGCGGGCATGGCGCTGGAGAATGGAGAAGTGGCTGAGAGCTACATTGTGAGCCACAGGCAGCAGGCAGAGAGAGAGAGAGAGAGAGAGAGAGAGAGAGAGAGAGAGAGAGAGAGAGAGAGAGACTGGGCCTGGCATGGGCTTTTGAAACTTCAGAACCTCCCCACGCCTCCCAGGGACACACTCCTTCCAAGGCTACACTTCCTAATCCTTCTCAAATCGTGCCTCTCTCTGATGCCTAGGTATTCAGATGTATGAGACCATGGGGAGCCATTACTCTTAAGCACCACGCTTTCCCCATGGTTTGTGTTGATTGCACACGTGCGTTGTTTTTAGTTATCCATTTTTTTAAGGAAGTTTATCAGATTTTAATTTATTTTGAGTGCTTGTGTGTGTGTGCCGAGGCTCTGGTGTGGAAGTCAGAGGACAGTGTGTGGGAGTCTGTTCTTTCCTTCCACCATGTGGGTCCCGAGACTCGAACACGAGTCTTCAGGCCTCCCACCCATCCATTTTACCCGCCCACTCAGGACAAGAGAATGAGCTGAGGTCTGGATGCACGTGGCTAACGAGGACATCAAAAGACATACATATAAATAAATAAATAAATATATACATATATGTATATATAAAATACGTATATATAAAAACATGTATGTATATATAAAATATGTATATATATATAAAATATATACACACATATATTTTTTTCCTTATTTTTTCATGTTTCACCCCCTTCCTGCCTGTCTGCCCGTCTTCCTTTCCTTCCTTCCCTTCCTTTGACAGGCTCTCCCTGTGTAGCCCAGGTTTGTCTGGAACCCCCTGATCCTCTCACCTCAGGCTCCTGGGTGTGCAGATTCCGGGAGTGGAGCATGGCAGCCACCTCACGGATGTCATCCTTCTTTCCAATATTTTTAAATTAAAGTGACAGATTTTCTTATGGAGCTTTTGTACACCTCCCCCCCGTCCCTTCCTGTCATCCTGGCCCCTTTCCTACGAACTTTTCCGTCCCAACTGTTTCCCCTTCCATTTTAATATTTCCTGTTCTACTGTTTTCCATACCCACTTTCTTGAAAGTGTGTGTGTGTGTGTGTGTGTGTGTGTATACACATACATTTATATATTGTTGGTGCATATGTGTATGTGTGAGCATGCAGGTGTGTATGTAAGTGTGTGGTGTGTGTATGTATGTGCACTTATTAGTGGGTGTGTGTGTGTGTGTGTTTTGGACAAAGTTGATGTCCCCTGTCTTCCTTGAATGCTCTCCACTTCCTTTATCGAGGCAGGGTCTCTAAGCAGACCCAGAGTTTACCAGTTCTAGCTGGTTCAGCTAGCTTGACCCGGAGACCCTCTCTCAGCTTTGCCAGCACTGGGCCTGCAGGCAGCTACCACGCCTGCCAGGCTCTTGTGGGCTCGGGGGTTCAACTCCAGCCCTCATGCTTGCAAAGCAAGGTCTTTCTCCACGGAGCCGTCTCCCCATCCCAGGAAGGTGCTCTGAAGCCTAGGGGGCACCTCCACCATTTCACTGCTTCCCATTTGGGGACCCACGTAAAACAATGTGTGGACCTGATGACGCAGGCACACGTTCACTTTGCATACATTTTCTCTTTATGGGGATCTTAACTCAGTCTGAGTTCAAGCTCACATGGGTGACTGAGCACCAGCTAGGGCAGTGCCCCTGGCACTGCGCTCCGGGGCGCAGCCGATCGCATTGAAGTTGAAAGCACCCCATGCCCAGCCTAGACAACGAGGCAGGACTCAGTGGAGCCTAAGATCTGACTCCGCTGTCCCCTCCCACGTCCCTCTGCCTACTGTGGGCAGGAGGTAGAAGACACATCATAGTTTTGACATAAGGCCCCAATCACAGGCAAGCAGCAGTGGCTACTGCAAATGTATCGATTTGTTTTTTTCTCCATAGACCGGCTCGCTGTTTGTAGGTAGAGGGGGAGAGAGAGAGCCTGCGAAGGGCGGAATCTACTTCCTAGAAGCCTGGGTTATCAAACTCATTAATCTACATGTCAAGGGGCTAGGAATGAATAATTGTGTGTAGAATTTATCTGCCAACATGATAGCTACTTTTCAGCTTTCTCTTCAAAGCTCCTTCATTGCGCATCCCTTATTATATGCTTTGTCTTCCCCACACGAGCCTGCCAGGGTGCAGAGGAACCTGCACCTCAGCCCCTCTGAGGACACTTGCTTTGAAACACGATGCTCTGAGATCTGGCAGCCTCAGGCCCACTCTGAGAGACTGGCGGCCTTATTAGTGCCCAACACCTTGGCTAGTGTATCAAAGCCACAGCTAATTAGAAGTACGCGGAGAACCTCCTGCTCCATCACTCAGGATACAAGGTCACCTCTTTCTGATTTCCAGGAAAGATATTTTCTGTGTACCTGGATATAGCTGAATGGTAAGGTGTTGTTAAGGACAGTTCCTCCCAACTCCTTTATGTTGATGGGAATGGAACTCAGGACCTTGGATACGCTAGAGAGGTGCTCTACCACTGAGCCACACCCACAGCCCCATCACTGGGGGATTCTAGACAGGTGCTGTACCACTGAGCCACACCCACGTCCCCATCACTGGGGGATTCTAGACAGGTGCTGTACCACTGAGCCACAACCCCAGCCCCTCACTGGGGGATTCTAGGCAGGTGCTGTACCACTGAACCACACCCCAGCCCCTCACTGGGGGATTCTAGGCAGGGGCTCTACCACTGAACCATACCCCCATCTTCTTATGGGGGGGGGAAGGGATTCTAAACAAGTGCCCTACTACTAAGCTATATCTCAGAACCTAGCTATTTTTATTTCTTTATTTTTCTTCTTTCTTTCTTTCTTTCTTTCTTTCTTTCTTTCTTCCTTCCTTTCTTTTTTCTTTTCTTTTTCTTTCTCTCTCTCTCTCTTTTGTGTGTTTGAGACAGGTCTAGTTATGTAACCCAGGCTAGTCTCTAACATGTGATGAGGTTAGGCTGGTCCTGAACTCAAAATCCTCCTGCCTTTGCTTCCTGAACACTGTGATCGATCCTGGCGGTCCCTTTATCCCTCTACAGCTGACTAGTTTGGGCCAGGTGTGAAGGGTGATGGTGATGGGCTTCCTGGAGCATGGGCCGTGGGCTGGGTGCTCCCTCCTCCATTTGCATTGAAGTAGAACCTACGCTTGGGAAGCTCGGGGTGTGCTGAAGCGAAGGCACTCTCAGCTGGTTTGTGTAGGCTGGAATACAGAGGCTTAAGTTTAAGAGCCTCACTACCAAGGCTCAGAGGCAGGGGGTTATGGAGAGGCACTCCAGTCGTAATAAGCTGCCAGGGAGCTGCAGAGGGAAAACCGGACAAGTGGTCTTTCCCGTCCTCACTGGGGGCACATCAGCTGAATACTCTTGACTGCGACCCCCTCGCCAGGCGCATCCCCCCCCCCAGCCTCTGCCCTGTCAGCTACATTTATGATGTGCTCATAATTAAATGTCCACGGAGCTCGAGGCGTGCTGACCACAGAGGGGCTATAAGCAGTAAGATAAATGAGACTGGGAGATGCGATATTGCTTCACTTGTGGGCTTCAGCCGATGTTAAAGATTGTCAGTGATAATTATTAATATGTGACCTGGCTGAGTCGTTATGTGAACAATCACAATTTTAATAAAGTGGTAAACTTCATGGCCGCTGCGTTTGCACATCCTGTGCTTGACACACTCGGTTTGCACCTTGGAATCGTAGATACGCTCCTCACTTCTCTCTGTCTGGCTAGGATTACGACAACCCTAGGCTGAAACACAACTGATGTGAAGCTGGGGGCGGGTCAGGAAGACCTTGGGCATGGCGTCTTCATGAACGAGTTTTGAGTAGCAGCTGACCATGGTGGAGATGCTGGGCCATGCCCCTGTGCCTCCAGTGCTTGCACACGAGGGGATGCCTTGCTCTCCTGATTGCTTTTTTTCTGTCATTTTGACACAAGCTAGAGCGGTGGTTCTCAACCTTCCTAGCACTGTGACTCTTTAATACAATTTCTCATGTTGTGTTTGATGAGCATTCTTTCCTCCCCCCCCCCCAAGGATTGAGCCAATTTAAGCAAGATTAGTGTTTATAAATGCAGGTTTAATGGGGGCAGCTCTCGGCTGGTTCACTGGTTCCAAGGAACAGGGCGAGGGAGGTAGCCAAGCAGGGAGGGGGGAACACACACAGACACAGGCAGAGAGAGAGAGAGAGAGAGAGAGAGAGAGAGAGAGAGAGAGAGAGGAAAGCCAAGAGAGAGAACCAAAATGTCTGGATTATGTGGTGAAGAACCTCTGGGGGAAAGGAAGGCTCCACCCCTGAGCTGGAGAGTTCAGGGTAGAGGGCTGCGTGTAGCAGCCATGCCATGTAACAGGTAGGGGCTGAGGGATGCTGGGAGAATCTGGAGGACAGGTAGGATTTGGTTAAAAAGGCTCCTCAGCCACTTGTTCTGGGTGTGAAGCCCATCAGTGGTGACCTCTAACCATAAGATTATTTCATTGCTACTTCATAACTGTAGTTTTGCTACTGTTATGAATCGTTAATGTAAACGACTGTGCTTTCCCTGATCTTAGGTAACCCCTGTGAAAGGGCCATTTGACCCCCAAAGGGGCTGTGATCCATAGGTTGAGAACTGCTGAGCTGGAGCTATTTGGAAAGGGGAAGCTCAGTTGAGAAAATGCTTCGATCAGATTGCCTGTAAGCACGTCTGTGGGCTTCCTTCCTTCCTTCCTTCCTTTTTTTTTTTTTTTTTTTTGGAAGCTCCAGGTCACTGTAGTGCTATCTTGGGCAGGTGGTCCTGATCTAGATAAGAACTCAGGCGAGCAAACCATGAGGAGCAAGCTAGTAATCAGCATTTCCTGTGGTTTCTGCCGCAGCCCCTGCCCTGGCTCCCTTCCACACTGGACTATGGGATCTGGCCATGTAAGCCACGTGAATCCTTATTCCCCCAACTTGCTTTTGGCCATGGTATTTTATCCCAGCAACAGAAAACAAACTCAGACCATCTTCCCAGACCCCCTCAATCTTTGCACCCACTTCTGTTCCCCCCACTTACATCCTTTCTCGGTGGGTTATCTTTAAAGCCCTGGAGACATCTGTTCTATCAGAACAGAAGAAATTGTCAGCTGGAGAGATGGCTCAGTAGTTAAGAGCTCTGTCTGCTCTTCTGAAGGATATGGGTTCAAATCCCAACACCCACATGGTTGCTCACAACTGTCTGTACCTCCAGTTCTAGGGGATCCGACTCTCATACAGACATACATGGAGGCAAAACACCAACGTAAAATAAATAAAATAATAATAAAAAAAGAAATTGCCTAGGGGATTCTGTCTGTCCGCAGCAGCCTGTGTCCACCCATGGTTCAGGGCAGGGGGACCAAAGGCTCAGCTTTTGCTTTTTAGAAGCAGAACAAATTTCAACCCATCATTTATGCTCTATAGGTTTGAAAAAAAAACAAACTAGAATTAAATGTTAAAAATGGATCATTGGAGAGAAGCTCTGCTGTACAAACAGGAATAACAACATCCATAGGAAAATCTGTGCTTATTTGTACATGTCTGAGGACTAGCTGGGAGGGGGGGAATAAAGCATGGGCTTAGGAGGGAGAGAAAAGAAATGTAGTTACAGCATTTTGTTACAAGGAAGCAGAAAACAATTAGTTACTTTGTGACCTAAAAATCAGCAAAATAAATTTAAAGATAGGGACTGAAGAGAAAGTTGGACTCACCTAAATTTATGCGCAATTTTAATTATCAATAGGATCTCTGTATGTTGAAGAGAACCCTTCCCCCTAAAAAAACAAAACAAAACAAAAAACCCACACAGTTTTAAAGATCTAAAGATAAGGATGAAAGGAAACACAACAAGCAGAGCAAAATACAACAGCCAGGGGATCTGACACCATCCTCTGGCCTCCACCGCGCTGCATGCATGTGATACACATACACATGTATACACAAGATAGAGGCAAAGCAGTCTGAAGGAACATTTTGAGGGAAGGGCCAGCCAGTGACTGGCCCGACTTGAGATCCACACCATGAGAGGGAGCCCGCCCCTGGCACTGTTACGATATTCTGCTGTACTTGCAGACAGAAGCCTAGCATAACTGTCACCTGAGAGGCTTCATTCAGCAACTGATGGAAAGAGAGTCAAAGACCCACAGCCGAACATTAGGCGGAGCTTGGGGAATCACGTGGAAGAGGGAGGAATGAAGGAGCCAGAAAGTCAAAGACACCACAAGAAGTCCTACAGAATCGACTAACCTGGGCCCGTAGGAATTCATAGAGACTTAACTGCCAACCAGAGAGTATGCGTGGGACAGACCTAGGCCCCCTGCACATATGTGACAGTCGTGTAGCTTGGTCATCGTGTGTGACTCCTAAATCGGGAGCAGGGGCTGGCTCCTACTCTGTTACCTGCCTTTGGATCCCTTTCCCCTGAGTGAGCTGCCTTGTCCAGCCTCGATAGGAGAAGATAGTCATAGTCCTTCTGCGACTTGATATGCCCAGGAGGGGTTGATATCCATGAGAGGCCTCCCCTCTTCTGAGAAGAAGGAGAGGAAGAGGGGAAGGGGCGAAGGGCAGGGAAGAGGGAACAACTGGGGGAAGAGGAGGGAAGGGAAGCTGTAATCAGGATGTAAAGTAAATAAAAAATTAAAAAACATTAAAATAGATATTTTCATAGACAATCCATGTAAATCTTTAAAGGGACAGAAAATTATAGGCCTGGTGTTGCAGGCCTGTTATTCCAGCTTGAGAGGCTGAAGCAGGGGATTCCAAGTTTAAGGCCAGTCTGGGCTAGAGAGTAAGTTAAAGGACAGTGTAGAGTACTTAGTGAGATTCTGTCTGAAAACAAAACAGACAAACAGACAAGCAGACAGAGAGACGAGAGAGAGGGACACACACACACACACACACACACACACACAGAGATGTGGAATATAGTCCATCGTGGACTATATAATTAGCACCAGCAAGGCTCAGTGTTCATTCCTCAGTGCTGAGAGAAAGACAACCCTAAACCCAGATAAACATCAGCAAAGGTCTCCTGTATTGAGACAGCCTTCAGAAAATAGCAAGAACAAAACTAGCGTGCACCAATACTTAGGTTGCACAGTGGGTCAAAGCTGTCCTCAGAAGAAACCACTTGGCCCTACATATCAGCATTATTGAATGTGGAACACAAACACACAAATCAAACTTTTAATTCACCGCAAATGAGAAAGGTGGTGTTTCAGTTACGGTTTCTATTGCTGTGAAGAGACACAGTGACCGCAGCAACTGATTATAAGGGAACACATTTAACTGGGGCTGGCTTACAGTTTCAGAGGTTCAGTCCATTGTCATCATGGCGGGCAGGCATGGTGCTGGAGAGGTGGATGAGAGTTCTACATCTGGATCTGGAGGCAGCAGAGGAAGAGGGAGAAATGCTGGGTTTGAGCATCCGAAACCTCAGAGCCTTTCCCCAGTGACACACTTCCTGCAACAGGGTCACTCCTCCTGATAGTGCCACTAGGAGCATTTTCATTCAGAGAAAACACACGTGGCAACTAAGCAAACCCAGGGTGGCGTGGAAGATGATAAGACATAATTTGGTAAATTAGAGACCAGAGAGCAGACAGCTAAAGCAAAGAAAAAGGAGCTGAAAGCACCAGACCAGTGATGGGAAAACATGTAAACAATATTCAAAACAAAAGGAGGACTAACCATGAATTTTGAAAAGTTAAAGGAGGCAGACGTAGGTACATATTAGCACGAAAATGCGGTTGAAATGCATGATCTAGGAAATTTAAGTAATTAACTTAAAGTGTGCAATAGTGAAGGGCGAAAGACAGGAAGGGAGAAACGCTACCGCTCACTGGTTAAGAGCACTGGCTGCTCTTCCAGAGGAACCCAGATTGATCTCCAGTGCCCAGCTCACAACCGTCTGTAAACTCCAGTTCGAGAGGAGATGGCGCCCTCTTCTGGCCTTTACAAGCACTGTACGTACAGCAAACGGGCATACGCGTAAAATACAAATATATAAATCTAAAGAAAGAACTGTTAAAAGAAAATGTAAATCCATGTAAATGCAATCCATGTAAATCCTTTAAAGAGCAGGAAGTTGTTGTGGCAGAAATATAGATGGCATCCTTACTATATTAGCCACTTTTATTGTTGCGGTAACCAAAAAGGGTTTATTGTGGCTCACAGTTGAAGGATGCGGTTGCCATGGATGCGGGGAAGCCATGGAGGCAGGATCGCTTCATGGAGGCACTGGCCACGTGGCATCCACAGTGGGAAGCAGTGAGAGGTGAGTGCTGCCAAAGCAATCCTATTGTCATGTGAAGTTAGTGACGTCAACAGTCAATCTTTCCACCACAGGCTAGCAGGAAGTAAGCAACAGGACTGGCCAGCGTCACGGGTCAAGGTAAGTACGACTGTAACTCCCGAGGAGCAGCTCTGTGGCTTAAAAATGTGTGATACGATAACAGTAGGATTTATTCCGCTATCTCAAGTATACGTTAGATAACAATATTTAGTTTATTATGAATATGTACATACGCATCCCATCGGTTCTGTTATCCTAGTGAGCTCTAACAAATACAGATATAAAAAGGTAAAAAAAAAAAAATAGGAGGACAAATTTCACATTCTTTAGGAAATACATTAAGCAAAAATTTACAGAATTTAAATTCTTCTTTATTTTTATTTTGCGTAGAGGGGTTCTTTGTGTGCATGTCTGTTTACCATATGTGTGCCCTGTGTCTAAGGAGGCCAAAAGAGCGTGTCAGATGCCCTAGAACTGGAGACACATGTGGTTGTGAGCCACCATGTGGGTGTCGGAGGCCAAACTCGGGTGTATTATTTACTTTTCTGTTACTACTTACTGTCCTATTATTATTATTATTATTTACCATGATTGAGGCAATTTCTAGAATGAAGGGTTAATTTGGGCTAGAGTCCATGACGGTGCAGCAGATGTAGCAGGCAGCTGGAGAAACAACTGAGAGCTCTTGTCTTGAACAGAAAAGTCCAGAAAGGTTTCTGGGAATGCCAGGGATCTTTTGAAAACTCTGCTTGCTTCACCCACCACCTACTCATATACTTTTCCCAGCAAGACCACTTTTCCTAATCCTTCTCAAGCAGCCACCAACTGGAGACCAAGTATTTAAATGCCAAAGCCTCAAGGGGATATCTCATTAAAACCATCACAACAAGATCCTTTGCAAGAACAGCCAGCACCCTTTATCACCAGCCATCTCTCCAGCGTGGCGTATAGAATTTCAGTGACACAATAAACAACCCTGCATAACAAACTTATAGTAATATTCATTTCAAACAGACCAGTCACTCCTGTGAACAGATAATGTATTAGACAGCAAAGGAAATCTCAACAACAAAAAAAATAGAATTGTGTAAGTTTCATCCCCTGAACAAATGAGAAAATAAGTAAAAGAGAGATCAAATCAATATCTACAATCATAAACACTGAAACACTTATAAAAAGGCTTGTGCTAATAAGAAAATAAAAATGAAAATTATACACTATTTAGAAATAAGCAATAGAGCATTAAATATTAAAACCTGTGAGATGTGGCCAAAGCAGTTATCAGAGGAAAATTTATGGACTTAGATGCATTCATTAGAAAATGAGGGAAATTGAAACCAAATGGACCAAACATAATATTCAAGATACTTGAAAGAACCAAAAATCAAACCTACAGAAAGTTAGAGGAAGGCTTTAATCAAGATTAAAAACTGACATGAACAGAATAAGCAAGGTCAACACAGACAGTAGAATTGATCAATAAAATCTTCTTCAGTTTAACCGGGGAAAAGGAGAGGATATAAGCAAATAGTATTGGGTGAAAGGGAACGTAAGTATATACAGGTGAATTAAATTTGATAAAAGAGTGGCTTTACATTAACTAAAAATATGCAAAATGCATAATTTTATCAAACATATAAATTAACAAAAGTAGCTTTAAAAGTAGTAGAAGGTTGAAATTCACTGTTTTTATTGAAAAAAGCTGAAACGCTAATCAAAGACACACTTCTATGAAAAATATAAAGCTCAGATGTCTTTACCACATAGTCAAGAGATAGACAATTCACGAGCTGGCAAGATGGCTCAGGGGTAGAAAAGGCCCTTGCTGCTCAAGGCTGATGACCCCAGTGTGATTCCCAGAGCCAAGAAAAGGTGGAAAGAAAGAATTGACTCCACAAAGTTGTCCTCTGACCTCCAAAGGCCTTCTGTGGAATAACACACACACACACACACACACCGCACACACACACACACAATGGAAATAATTTTTAAAAGAAGAAATAGTCAATTCATGTGTTGCCAGCTGGGAAGATGACTAATTACTTAATTCACATAATTTTGATGTTAGAATCATAATGAAAGTCAAAACATCATCTTCTTAAGACTATTCTTTTGTGATAAGCAAATAACTTCCCCTCAAGTATTCTTGCACAGGAGCGATAGGAAAAAATAGTCCTAAATGAAAGATAAAGCCAGGGATATGTGAAGTATGGCGCTGGCTAGTTTTGTGTCAACTTTGACACCAGCCAGAGTCATTTGGGAAGAGGAAACTTCAGTTGGGTAAGTGCCCCCATCAGACTGGTCTGTGGTTCATTTTCCTGGCTGATGATTAGTGTGGAGAGGCGGCCAGCTCACAGTAGGTGGTGCCAACCATGGGCGGGTAGTTCTGGGTTGCGTAAGGAGTCAGGCTGAGCAAGCCATGGAAAGCAGCCCTTCTCCATGGCCTCTGCTCCAGTCCCAGCCTCCAGCTTCCTGCTGCCTCCAGTTCCTGCCCTGATTTTCCTCAGCGATGGAGAAAACCCCTTTCCTTCCCAAGTTGTTTTTTGGTTATGGTGTTTTATCACCATAACGAAAGCCCTAAACAGGGCAAGAACTACAGCTGTGAGAGATATTTCCATTAAAAGCAAGACCAGTTGGGCTTAGAGAGATGGCTCAGTGGTTAAGTGTGTGTGCCGATCTTGCAGAGGACCCAAGTTTGGTTCTCGGCATCCGCATTATGGCTCACAAACTCCTGTAGGTTCCAGGGGATCTGATGCCCTCTTTTGGCCCCCATGGGCACTGCACTCATGTGCACATACACACACAATTAAAATAAAATGAGATCTACTCTTATGACCAAGCCTGACCAAGTTTATCCTCACTGCCATACTCACTAGTGTGTGTACTGGGGGTTGTAGCCCATGCTACAGAACAAGAAAATACTAAAAAGTCAATTCAATAATCGAGAGGAAGGGATTAAAGTATCGTTTTGATTTTTCTTTAAGTCTAGCTCTCTAGAAAGGGGTTAATAAGAAAATTCTATAAAATGGCCCAAGAGAAAATAAGCATTCTGCCCCTTGCATTGATGCACTTCAGTAGGGTATGCCGAAGAGTTGGAGGTAGGAGGACCATGGATTCAAGGCCAGCTTGAGCTACAAAAATGGATAGCTTTGGATACATCAGTGTCCTCACTTAGAAAGATTGAAAAAAAAAACAACCAAATTCACAATAGCTCAAAAATCATAAGATACCTGGAGAAAAGTCACCTTAATTATGGAGAAGCCCAGTAGACCTAAGCAGGAAGAGGGATGTGACTGATTTTGGCCAAATATACTTTCTGTCACATAGGCGCTTCATTTCTAGAACATTCTAGAGCATTTCTAGAACATTCTGCAATTACCCTCAGGAACAAGTAAGGACTGGGTTTGCTTCAGCCTCCTTCTGAGAAGAGCTGCCTTTCGCTGTTCAGCTGGTGAAGGCTTCTTAGATGGTCGCATGTTCTTGGCTGGGTTATTTTCTCCACAATTGGGATTCTTGTTTAATTGTTATCGTTATTAGATTTACATTTTCATACAGGTACCTCTTGCACATTGAGCCCCATCACCGATGCCCCCTTACCCTCTAGTTTCTTGCCCCTCCCCTTCCTGGTTATCCTTTTTGGTCTTTGAGACCATTCCACCTTTCTCAGCTCGTTTTCTCGCATCCTTAAAATGTATACCTTAATAAAATTCGACATTCTCGTTTGTCTAAAGACTCAGTCGGGTTGGGGATCACGCCCCGAGTCTCCCCTGTGGTAATTCTGCTCCCTTTACCCCGACAGTCATAGCTCTGCTCACTGATCTCCGGTTTCTCCTTCCCAGAGGTGTGCTATAGATGAGCGGTATGAGCTGGATCCTGGGCGTCTGTGGACTCAGTGCAAAGCTTGTGAGCATCAGCTGTGTTTAAGAGCACTGTTGTTCTAGCCGAGGACAGGAGTTCAACAGCCAACATGGTGCATAAACATGCCGGCAAAACAGCTGCACACACACACACACACACACACAACAACAACAACAACAACAACAACAACGGATCACCGTGTGTGGCCATCATAGGACTTGCTGCTCTACTCCTCAGCCGATGGACGCGTCAGGGGCGGAATTTCTAGCTAGATCCTATGGCAAGACTATGTTTACCTTTATAAGGGATTTTAAAACACATTTCACATTTGGCTCTGCCTTTGAAAGACTTTTGGTGAGACAAATATAGGTCCGCTCCAAGTTGTAAGGAGCAGCAGAGGGAGTTTCCTGGACCCGACACAACTGCGCCACCCCGTGAGACTGTAATGTGAGAAGCGGTGCAGACATTCACCTCGGCCCAGAGTTTTCCCAGGAGACCTTTCCAGGCTGTTGTCTCCATCCCCGCGGTCCCAGCTCCCACAGTCTCTGACCCGTGCTCCATTTCTACGTTAAGGGTGTCACAAAAGAAGGTCACGCACAGGGACTCATCCATACCATGTTGTGTTCACGGAGTAGCACGTGGAAACCCTCGGAATATACCTCAGGTGGCCCAACCGCAGGAAGATTTACCACAGTTGTTGCCTGTAAGCCACAGTCGCCCCTTTTACCTGCCAAGTATTATTCCATGGCGTGTGTGCACCACCGGCTGCGAGGCCCAGTCTCCTTCCAGTGTGTGCGCCGTGCCCCGTTTTGATCACAAACAAAGCCATTATAAACACTTGTATCAGGTTTTATGGGAACACAGGTTTTCTTTCTCTGGGATAAATACTTCAGAGTGCCTTTGTTGGCTCCTGTGGGAATTGGTGTAATTTTTTTTTCCCCTCAAAGAAGCCTGCCAAGCCGTTTTCTAGAGTGGCTTAACCAAGCTGAAGTCTCAGAAGCTATGCCTGAGTGATGCGGTCCTCCGAGGCTTCCCCAGCATGGAGGCTTTCCCTCTTTCCAATTTAGGCTTCCTGATCAGCGCGGGGAGAGCTTCATTCCGTGTCAGGGTCCTAATTTACACCTCCCTCTGGCTGCGGATGCCGGCTGTATTGACATTTGTATGTTCTCTGCAGTGAAATAAATACCTCTGCCTTTTACCCATTTTCCAATTTGATCGTTTATATTTTGCTGATGTGTTTTGAGAGCTCTCTCTCTACGCCGGATAAGAGCACTTTGCTGGATGTGTGCGGCTCTGCTTTGTTTTGTTTGAGATAAGGTCTTATTATGTAGCTCAGTCGGGCTTCAGACTGTGTACCAGCGCTCCTCAACCTTCCTGATACTTTGACACTTTAATACGGTTCCCCGTGTTGTGGTGACCCCCAGCTCTCCGGCTATAAAATTACTTTTGTTGCTACTTTATAACGTGTAATTTTGCTACCGTTATGGGCCATAATGTAAGTCTCTGATATGCAGGACATCTGATATGTGACCCCCCCCCCCCAAAGGGGTGGCAACCCACAGGCTGAGAACCGCTGCTAAACTCAGTCTCCCCAACGCTGGGTTACAGGTGTGTACCACTAGCCCTGGCCTTGAAAGGGAGGTTTGCCAACATTTCAACACCTTGTCTGCTCTGCCACAATGCACAATATTTTGAGGGGCAGTGTTGAAAGTTTTGATGTAGTATGTTTTATCAGTTTTCCCTTTCATGATCTTGCTTTGGGTGTCACATTTTGCCCTAAAGATTTTATTTCTAAAAAGTATGTAAGTTTTACCTTTTACACTTAAATTTCAGATTGAGGTTTATTTTGAGGAGTGTGTGTGTGTGTGTGTGTGTATGGGTGTGTGTGTGTGTTTTTGAGTGGATGTGTGCATGTATGTGTGTATATTTGTACATGATTGTACATGGAGGCCAGAATCTTTCCATTACATATCTTGCTCTATCACTCTTCACATTATTTAAAAAAATTTTTTTTTGAATTTTTTTATTTTTATTTTTTATTGAGAGGGTATTGCTGTGTATCGCAGTGGCTGGGAATTGCTATGTAGACTAGGCTGGCTTTGAACTCACAGATATCTACCTGACTCTGCCACTCAAGTGCTGGGATTAAAGGCGTCTGCACATGCTCTGCCTCCACCATTTTTTTGTTTGTTTTTTGAACAGGGTTTCTCTGTGTAGCCCTGCCTATTCTGGACTCACTTTGTAGACCAAGCTGGCCTGGAACTCGCAGAGATTTGCCTTCCTCTGCCTCCCAAGTGCTGGGATTAAAAATATGCACCCATCCTGTTTGTCTTTCTGAGTGAGGGTTGATCATCTTACCCAGGGACCTCCTTCTTGCCTAGCTTCTTTAGGTGTACAGATTTTAGTATGTTTACCCTATACACTTATAAGTGAGTATATACCGTGTGTGTGTTTCTGCTTCTGGGATACCTCACTCAGGATGATCTTTTCTAGTTCCACCATTTGCCTGCAAATCTCATGATTTCCTTGTTTTCAATTGCTGAGTAGTATTCCATTGTGTAAATGTACCACAATTTCTGTATTCATTCCTCCGCTGAGGGACATCTGGGTCATTTCCAGGTTCTGGCTATTTTGAAAGAAGGAGAAAACAGGAAACAGAATCGGAGCCTACCACAGAGGGCCTCTGAAAGACTCTACTCAGCAGTGCATCAAAGCAGATGCTGAGGCTCTTAACCAAACTATGGGCAGAGTGCAGGGAATCTTATGAAAGAAGGGAGAGATAGTAAGACCTGGAGAGGAAGGAGCTCCACAAGGAGAGCAACAGAAGCAAAATATCTGGGCCCAGGGGTCTTTCTGAGACTGATACTCCAGCCAAGGACCATTCATAGATATAACCTAGAACCCCTGCTCAGATGGCAGCTCAGTATCCCAGTGGTTTCCCTACTAAGGGGAACAGGGACCGTCTCTGACATGAACTCAGTGGCGGGCTCTTTGATCACCTCCCCATGAGGGGGGAACAGCCTTACCAGGCCACAGAGGAGGACAATGCAGCCAGTCCTGATGAGATCTGATATACTAGGGTCAGATGGAAGGGGAGGAGGACCTCCCCTGTCAGTGGACTTGGAGAGGGGAATGGGAGGAGATGAGGGAGGGAGGGTGGAATTGGGAGGGAATGAGGGAGGGGGCTACAGCTGGGACACAAAATGAATAAACTGTAATTAATATAAAAATAAAAATTTAATTAAAAAAAAGATGTGTGCTACCACCAACAGGCTACTATTTTTTTGTTATTTATTTATTCATTTATTATTATTATTATTTTTTGTCAGAGTCTCTTGCTCAGCTTTGGGCTCACTGACTGACCAACAAGCTCCAGGGATCTGCCCCTCTCTGCTCTGGCTTCAGACGTGTGCCACTGTGCACGGCTTCTTACGTGGGCGCTAGGATCTGAATAAAAGTCCTCATGCTTGCGTGGCAAGCACTTTACCCACTGCGCTATCTCCCAGATCTCATTCTGTTTTTAAAGCGTGAGGATTAATCTGGGCTCATTTTCTTCTTTGGATTTTTATTTGTTCCACACCGATGTTTCTACACTGGGATACACACAGTGTCTTTGCGGGGTGGACAGGAGTCTTGGGCCTAGTTCTTACCTCAGTTTTTCACCTTTCCCCTTGCAATGTGGGGATGAAAATCATGTTGCGTGGGTCTTCCTTGTCTCTCTGGGGTGGGTATTCACGAGAAATACATCTCCAGAAGGCTGGCGCCTATGAATCCTCTGACTTGATACACTTTGGGAAAGAAATAGTTGAAGGCACACACTTGGGACCTCTTATCCCTGTTCTTCAGCCAGTATCCCACAGACAGCCCTTCAAGCTTCACATGGCATGGGTGCCCTTTGCATCGTCGTCTGTCGTTCTTTTCCTGAGGGCTTGTTTCCTTCCTGTCTATCTGTCTGTGTGTCAAATCTATTTATTGTGTAGGCATGTGGAGGTCAGAGGATAACTTGAAGGAGTCTTTTTTTTTTTTCCCTTCCAGCATTTGGACATCGGCACAGATGTGGCAGCAGTGGCTTTTGCCCGCTGAGCCCGCACCGTCCCCCTCTTCTCTTTATCAATGGCGTTTTACTCACCTTTTCTTGTCCAAGGATTACCCTTCTGGCAATTTAGAGGGATGAGTCTAGACAGCCACATGTTGTTTGGTGACGATAATACATCTGGAATAAGGTGTCCTCGCCCAATCTTCTCACGTGACTGTCCAAGCCTGGCTGCGTATTGACGGCTGCCCACCTAGGCCTCTGTGGTCTAGACAATGTTGTGCATATCTTCCATCCTGGACATCAAGAGTCTTCCGTCTTGGATTTAGAAGGAAGTCGAATGCACCACCTTTATCCAATCCCTTTCTGTAATATTTATTTTCTCCAATTAAAAAATAACAATAAACTGTGTATTACTTTTACCGTCAGTGCAACACATGAATACTCTGAAAACTCTTGGTTTTTGTGGCTGTGTGTTGAGCACTGTGCCTTGCCCTCCTCTTAAGGAGATTATTAAAAAGAAAGAAAGAAAGAAAGAAAATCTGTGGTGTTTGGGGAAAGTTTCCAAGGCGATGGCTGTGATGCCCACTCGGGGGGTTATGAGCTGCCTCCGCCCAGCTGTAGAGCTGAGTCACCCTCTGAGAGGGTGCACTGCTCTTCAAGGTCTCTGAGGAGGGGTGAATCCTCCCCTTCTTCGAATTGCCAGTGTGTGCAAAATGCTAACGCTACACATTTAAGTGACGTATAGATCAGAACAGAATCATAGCTTGATGACATAAATTAAAGTAATTATATTCATTAGCATGATAAAAAATATGCAAACAAATGTTTATTAAATGCAACCATATATCAACTCCAAAGGCTTTGGCGTTGTTTATGTCTTTGCCGCTCCGGCATTTCGTCAAAGGTGGCCTGTCAGGCTCAACCTAATTGACACTAATAACGGCAGAGGGAGGAGGAGCCAGCCCAGAATATCACTTGGCTGTTTAAGCTGAGAGGGTTGTGGAATTGCCACCAGGCCCCATTGAGTCTTCTGGTAGCTGACCCTGGTGTAAGAGCGAGGAGAAGGAAGTCCAGACCTCCTGCTGATTGATGGAGGTGGATCTACCCATCTCGTCGGGATATAAGAGGATGCTCTTAGAAGATGCTAGAACCAGCTCCTCCTATCAGTGCGTGCTCCAAATTTTGCATTCAAAATGGAACTCTCTTCTGTGAGGTTAGGCATGTCTTTCCAGTGTGGGTGCCTCTGGTAGGTGGGAGACGTTGCTTATTCCGAAGATGGGTTGTTCTAGAAAGAAGTGGGCGGTTGCTTCTTTGTATTGAACTCTCGATAGGGACCTTTCAAGTTTTTCTGATGGGATACGCCATTTCCCTAACACAGCTGAATCCTCGCTTTAAACCCAGCCACACAGAGGGCCAGCTGTGTTCCTCACGCATGTTGAGGCTCTAGCCTCCGGACTCACGTGCCATAAGTTACTGTCTTGTGATGCCCCTGCCCTTTGAGCACACAGGCGGCAATTGTTACCCTGGATGACCATGCTTGAAGAGACTGCCAAGAAAGGAGCAGACGGCAGCAACTGAAGAGTCTCCTTCCAGCTCTCCTGGGAATATTGGGTATAATGCAAAGTGGGAAGTGGGGGCTTATGAGTGCGTGGCAGGAAGGGGATTCGAGGGGTGTTGAGCAGGCTGGACGATCAGGGCTTAAATAAAAGCTGGTGGCTGCTCTTCCTCAGGACTGCTCCTTGTCTCTACAGGACACTACCAGTTCCGTGGAAACCACAGCCGTAGTTGGCAGGATGTGGCTTTAGCTGTTGATAGTTTGGACCACCAGGCAGTATGATTTTGTGTGTGTGTGTGTGTGTGTGTGTGAGAGAGAGAGAGAGAGAGAGAGAGACAGAGACACAGAGAACCCTTTGAAACTGTGAGTCAAAATAAACCCCTCACTCCTCAAGTTGCCTCTGTCACATATAGAGTCACAACAAAGATAAAAATGGCTCAATACACACCCTGATGGAAGGGGCAGATCACATAAGCCACAGGCTCATTCCACCTTCCTTGGCTTATGTTCCTGGTGCTACCAGGTTTCTGTGAACGGGGCCCTGTATCTAGGTTATCATCTGGGTTATCATCCAAGCCTTTTCTGTCTGACTGTCCTAGGAGAGTAAGATGCTGCAAGGCCAGGACTGCCATCACCACCCACATTCTTCCTTCCATCTTGAGAAGGAATCAGAAGGCTGGGATGCTTAGGGTTGGCTAGAGGGGCTGTCTGCTCTGCCGCTCAGGGTAAGAGAGAGCTCTGAAGAGTGTGGCTAGACAGCCCAGGGCTCTCTGGGAGCTGACCTCTGTCAACTTCCTTCCTCCCCTAACAAAGGGAACCTGGGCAATTTATTTCTTTCAGGTGGTTTATGAGAGGAGGAAGAGGACGGATGTTCTGAAACAAAGGAAGTCACGCCATTTTTGTGTCTGAGCCAGTGATGATCAAGTCTGTTTACTTTACTGTTTGGCCCACGTTTGGGGGATGGGCATTTTAGGCCATTTCAATCAAAGGTATGCCACTCTAGGTTCCAAACAAAGGCCTAGATTTATTTTTTTCCTGGCAGCACAATCCTTAAAGATTACAGCTGCTGCAACATTTTTAGCCACGTCAACATTCCTTAGGAAATACAAATATGGGCATTATTTCATGGAGATGGCACCGGGTAATATAATAAAATGGATTTATTTCATCTTAATTTATTTAAAATGTGCATAGACAGAACTGGGATAAAATCCATGAGATGAAATATCTCGTTTGCATGAATATATTGAAAAATCCTGCTACCTCCTAAGCCCCCCAAAAGAGGCACCTTTCTCCCCCTCCCTCCTCAGATAAGAAGAATAGGTGCTCTTTTTAAAACAAGGAAATATAACCTTGACAGCGAGAAATGATTCATGCCCCATGGCCCCTGTGAGGGATGAGGGTAGACGCCTGGTGGAGGGATGGGCAGGGAGAGGAAAGAGTCGAGAGACGACCAGGAAGCTGGGCTGGGTAAAGGAGAGGAGGGCAGGGTGGGAATGCGTTTCTTGAGGGGTCTGGTTGGGGGAGTTGCCTTCCCAGAAATCCCCACTCCTGGCGCCGGTCTGCCAAGTCTCAGACGCACCCGTCTGCGGGGGCGCGAGTGTCTCCCACAGGCTTTTGTGTTTGTGTACACTTGGTCCCCGGCTGGCTGGGCTGTTTTGGAGGTGGGGAGCTAGCTGCAGTGTGAGATGCTGAGGGGTGGGTCTTCATGCTGGCGTCCTCCAACCTCCGGCTGGCCTAAGCTCTGGGCTTCCTGGCCCTCCTCGGAGACAGGCTCCTGATGCCGAGAGCTCTGCCACACCTGTGTGCTATTATGGTCTGTACCCTCTCGAGCTGTGACCCCAGAGGAAGTTTTCCCCGCTCACCTTCTTGCCTCCCGTTAGGTATTTGGCCTCGATGGTGAGAAGATGGTTACACGGGGACCGCGCTCCATGGCGTGTGGTCTCTTTTGGGAGAACTGCTGAGCCATTCTCACCGGGCGTCTCCTACCGGGGACTCTGCGTTACCGTCTGAACAGGAGAACGTTTCCGGAAGGCCTGTGTGCTGGCCTCGGTGGTCAGTTGTTGGGGTTTTGGGATCTGATTACATCGCGAGGGCTCTGAGCTCATCTGTGCTGCACTCCCTGATGAATTAAGAGCTGAATGGAGTAGTAAGGGGCGGGGCCTGGTTGGAAGTGGCGTCACTGGGCCATGGCCTCAAAGGCTGTAGTGTGTGTGCATGTGTGTTTGTGTATTTGCCTGTGTGTGCGTGTTTGAGTGTGTATGTGTCTGTGTGTGTGTGTGTCTGTGTGTGTGAGTGTGTGTGTGTAGATGGTGAAGCCAGAGGAGGAAGTAGGGTGCCTTCCTTAATCACTCTCCACTTCATTGCTTTTTGAAGGTTTATTTTACTATTTTTGGTTCTGTGTATGTGTGCACCTGGGTGGGCACATACCCACAAATGAAGGTGCCAGCGGGAGCCAGAAGAGGGTGTTGGGAACCCCTGGGGCGGCGGTTACCGGTGGTGGTGAGCTGCCTCATGTGGGTGCTGGCAACTTGGGTCCTCCGGAAGGGCTGTGTGCGTTCTTCGCCGCTGGGCCACCTCTCCTGCCCTCCTTCCCTTCTTAAGACAAGGCATCTGGTGAGTGTGGAACTCACTGATTTGGCTAGAGTTGCTGTCCAGTGAGGCTGGGATCCTCTTCTCTCTTCTCTCACTGGGGATTCTCTTCTCTTCTCCCCAGTGCCGGGGTTGTAGGGAATGAGCCATGGTGGCTGGACTTTCTTTCTGTGGATGCTGGAGGCGGAGCGTAGGTCCCCGTAGGTGTGAGCAGCCTGCTCTCTTACGGTGCCCAGGATAACGCCTCTGTGACCAGGCTGGTGTGTGTATTATTTTGAATACCCGTCCTCACTTCTCTCAGATGTCTACCCAGAACTAAAACTGCTGGGTCAACTTTCTGCAGTTCTGTAGCCCAGTCTGACATTCCCACTGGCAACGTCCCAGACTTCCAACTCGTGGACATCTTCGCCAAGGCTTTTTTTTTTTTTTTTGAAACAAGAATTCTGAAATCAGGACCACTCATCGGATGTGAAATGACATTGTTTGAGAGTCTCTGGTGACCAGTACCTGCAGCCATCTCTGTGTGCCATTGCTCCCTTGTAAATCTCTTTTGGAGAAAGATCTAATTGAAAATCCTTTGTTCATTTACAATTGTGTTCTTTGTGTTTTTGCTGCCGAGTTGTAAGAGGCCTTTATATATCTTGGGTATCAGAATTTACCAGCGATGTAGCTTGTGAACTCCGTGTGGGCGCCGGAACTTGGGTCCTCTGGAAGAGCAGCCTTAGGGTGGGTGCTAGCAACTTGTGTTCTTAACTGCAGAGCCGTCTCCCCAGCCTCAAGTGTTGTATCTTATGATCATGTCACTAAAATGATCCCCAAGCTGCTACTTGTATTAGCTTCGCTGCACTATGATGGAATATCCAAGGTGATTAACTTGCAAAGAGGAAGATCTGTTTGGTGCTGGCTCTACAGGTTCAAGGTCAAGGCTGGGTGGCTCCATTGTATAGGCCTGCAGATGTCTGGGGTCCTACAATCCCTTCAAGCGTGTGCTGTCAGTCACCTAAACACTTCTGGTGAGACACACCTCTTAAAGGTCCAAAACACTACCCTGGGGACCAAGCCTTCAACACATGGATTTTCAAGGTGCAGATTCAAATGAGGCACTACCCCAGCCTTCAGGAGCTGCCTCAGGATACACCCCGTTCCAGCCTTCTTCAACCTCACCCTTCACCCCACTTCCCCACACCCTCTGGTCACCAATCTGGAGAAAGCTTTGTTCCTGATGTGTGTCTTGGCTTCTACTCTGTCTATCCTCTTATGATCCATTCTTTCTGCAGTATCCAGAATGGTCTCTGAAAGTATACATCAGAATACGCCTTTCATCTGCTCTGTTCTCTTCAGATCCCTTAATGGCACATCAAGGATAGGGTTAAAACTCTGTAGCACACCCTTCTTTCCTTTCCTGTCCCATTATTTTGTCTACCCCTCCACTCTGATACAGGTAAAAGCCCTTCCAAGGCTTGTGTGGTAGGCCATAACTTGATTCCAGAAACTGTGGAGATGGAGTCTTTAGGCCTTTAGAAGAGGGTGGTGGGACCCCGGTCTTTTCTTCTTTTCCTCTTTGGCTTTTAGTCATGAGGTGAACCGTTGGGCTAGGTTATGTCTTCTTGCCTTTCGGGCCCTACGCTGTTGCTCCCCAGACAAGAGTCGATCGTGGTGTGTGTATCTACGTATACGCATGTTCCCATGGGTGTAGGAACACATACACCTATGTGTGTATGTGTGTGTGTGCGCACGCGCGCGTGTGTGGAGGCCCAAAGGATGTTGGCACCAGCCTCTTCCTCAGTCGAACCTGAACCTCAGCTGGGTCCTCTGTCTGTGCTTCCCACACTCTGGAATTGCAGGTGGGCCACCTTGCCGCATAGCTGCTTGTATGGGTTCTGGGGATTCAGACTCTGGTCCTCACCTTGCAGAATAGGCACTTTATTTATCTGCTGAGCCATCTCCAAGCCCAGCCTTTTCTCTTTGTAAGTTGACCAGGTATTTGTTGCAGGGACAGAGAGCTGACTAACACAAGCCCAGGCCCTGCTCTTCAGTTCCTGCAGCACGAGGTGTTCCCTGTTGGGGAAGCTTTAGGCATTGCTCCCTCCCCTGATGGTGAGCCCATTTTCCTCCTGAACGGTATTATCTTTGAAGGAGGCTCATTAATATGTAAGGATATCCTAAGGGGATACCCCATCCTTCAGAGATGTTCCTTAAGGTCAGGAAGGAAGCAAATCAACAAAACAAGGCTTCAGGAAGTCCCTGAAGCTGGCCAGATTCACTAGGCTCCGCCCTCCCAAAGCATACAGTTGTAAAGACTGTAAAGTTGACCTCAGATCAGCTGAGCTACCTGGAAAGGACACCTCCAGCCTCCTGAGCTGCAGGCTGTGCAGCGTTCTCATCTTTCTGAGCTGTTGCTCATGTTGGGGCAGGTTTTGCTGATGCAGCTGTCTCTGACAGCTCCTAAGTAACCCCAATAGAACTCATTGGTTCACCAGGTTGAACTTCGATGGTATTCTTACTTTCATCTGTTGTAGGTTTTCTGTTTGGGCGGTAGTTGGGCGTGGACATGTGTTTACATCTCCCCAGCAATTGTGCTGTACAACATTTAGGCCTAAGTACCCCTTCCTGAGGCACTTTCTCGTCTACCCATTTAGATGAGGCTTCCCTACCTTGAGGGCCATCTCACGACTTCCTTTTCTTCTTCACAGTTCAAGGCACTGGTGGATGCCTGAAACTACAGGGTCCACCAGATTTCTAACGGTTTTCGAGGCAGGTTAGGTCTCTGCTCCGGGCTGCTGATAATCTAGCCTTGAGGAGATAATAAAGATGGGTGAATATGGTTGCTATGACTTGGGTTCCCATGCTGGAACCTTTTGGTTTCCAGTGTAGGGGTGTTGATCTGGAGGGACCTTTACTAGGTGGGACCTACAGGCAACTCTTAGGAATGGCTTACCTTTGTCTCTCCAGACCAGTGGTTATAAAGTGTGGGCACCTCACACCTTGACCCATTCTATACATGACAACCTTCTACCTCTAGCATACTGTGAGGTGTCCTGGAGGCCCTCTGTGAGATACTGGTATTATATGCTCTTTGGAACTTTCAGCATTTGGAAACATGAGCTAAATCGACCTTTATTTTGTAAGTTATTTAGACTTAGGTATTTTATCACAGCAACACAAAAGAGCCAAGACAATGACCTTGATATGCTCTGTGAAGAAAATACACAGGGTACATGTGTATTTCCCCTCCCCGTGGGAGGGGAAAGAAAAGGGAGTTTGCCAGGGTGGTTGAGGTGGCCCTATGAGGAAGATGTGAGAGCATCCAGGTAAACAAAGGCTGGAGCAAGAGCTTTGGGGTGGGAAAAGGAAAAAAGGCGGGAAGGAGGGAACAGGAAGTAGAAAGGCCCTAGGTTGAATTCCAGGGGCAGATGAACCGCCAAATTCTTTTGCCTATGAGGGAAGTATGGGTGAGTACGGAGAGGTGGGCAGGTCCTGTGTGTCCTTGAATGCCAGGCCTGGTTTCTGTACTGAGAGTGACATGAATACCCACTACGTGTTTCACTGGCATGGAACACTAGCTCCTCGCAGCTCTGCCCAGAGTAGCTGTAAAATAAACACTAGCATTCTGGAGGACTCCTGTTGCTATTCATGAGATTAACTGGAGTCTAGCTCTGCTCCTGGCCTCCAGGCCTTCCTTGTTTCCTGGCCATGCCAAGTAGAGCTGTGAGCTCAGCCCTGGCTGAAGGACCACAGATTTCAATGTAGGTTAGCCCTGTGCTTCATCGATGACTTACTGACGTCTGTCTGTGTCTCTCAGGGGATCCTTGCCTCCATAAAAAATCCAAACCAAACCAAACCAAACCAAACAAAAACTTCCTCTTCTAATTTTCTTTAAATTTCTCAGAGTTTTCTAGAAGCTCACTGCTAATTTCTACAGAATGCCTGAAAGCTCTTCCTGAGTCGGAATGGCTGTGTTTGCACTCGCTCCCAGCTCTGGCAGCTGCCAGCAGCCTGGCAGGAACTTTGTACAGGCTCTACTCCTCGGGACTGACAAGAAGGGCGTGTGCTTTTTCTTTTTTTTTTTTTTAAATTAATTAATTTATATATTTTTTATTTTTTACATGCAGCGGGATGTCTAGACAGGTCCATCTTTTCTTCATTTGATGTGGAATCTTTGCTAGGCACAGGGGATGCTAGAATCTAAAACAGCTTCAGCCAATGAGACCATGCCAGAGGGGTCTGTGTCACAATGAGATCTTTATGCTGACGGGATCTTTAATAACCCGGGGCCGGTCCAGCTTGCTTTTTTTTTTCCCTCCCACATGAAATTAATTTATTGGTTGTATGGTTTAGACGTCATTTGGCTCCCGCTTCTGCTTGTATGCCCTAGCCTCTTTTGGAAAAGACACGTTTGTTTTTCTTAAGAATGAGTGTCTTGTAATTCTTTTGTGTCATTTCACTTGGTGGCTCCATCAGCTTCCGTGAGGGCCGAGCAACTGCCTCGGAGTCCCATATTCTTGTATGTGCACTTGTATGTGTGCTCAGTGGTTCTGTAGCCGAGAGACGTGGGACTTGAGGAAGGCTAAAAAGCTGGTGTGAGTGTGCATGTATGTGTGTGCCCGTGTGTGCATGAATGTGCCCGTGTGTTAACATGGACACAGAAAAAGATGGCAAGGAGGTAACCCTAAAGCTCTCTGCCTCTCTGTGTTCTTGTGCTTACCCAGACTGAACATTGGGATGTGCCTGGAGACAGGTACCTGGATTTGAACCCGGATCCGCCTTGTACCGGTGTGACTTTGAATGTGTTAGCTTGTCACGCTGTGGCCTCCGTTTTCTTCCTTGCTGAAGGGAGTCATAAAAATGCCATGGGTGGATGAAATAGGTCCATCTGTGTGCGACCCTGGCAGCAGCGCCTGGCAAGTGGTAGGCACTCCATAAAAGTCAGCTGATGGGGTCATGGTGACCTCCTGTGGCTGCTCTCCTTGTGATGGGCTAATTGCCTTGTTTGGGGAGGAGGCCCTCCCCACGCCCCGTTCCATTTGATTTAAAGGAGCCTGCATGTTGATATTTATTTATGCTCCATCTGGCTCCCATACAAGTCCCCACAGGAGTCTCAGGACTGTGCCAGCCAGACCCTCAATGAGTTTGCCACCAGCCTGTGTGGTCTGGCCTCTCTCCACATGCCCACCATCCCTCCCCGCTTTGGAATCAGCCTTGTCTGTGTGTGTGTGTGTGTGTGTGTGTGTGTGTGTGTGCACATACTTTTGCCTTCCGGCTCTTGCCTACCAGCCATGTACACACATCGTGAATCTACACTCCCCCGTGCCCACGTTAAATGTGGCCTGCTCCGTGAAAGGCCCAGACTCCAGTTGGGTCTGGTTTGCTCTGGTGACATCCCTAGAAGACAGGAGTGGTAGTCTACTCTGTCTTCTAGAACCTTCTGGACCAGGAGGACCAAGCAAGGGCTTCTCCACATCAGTGAAATGGAATCTATAACATTTCCTCTCGGCACGGTTTGGGTGTCTCCTTCCAGAGGGCATGTGTTAAGGGCTTGGGGTTTGGGGGAGGTGACTGGATCATGAGGGCTCTGACCTCATCAGTGGGTTAATCCGAGACGGATTCATTGCCTATAGGATATGGAGAGGTGGTGAGAAAGTAGCAGATGAGGCCTAATGGAGGAAGCCAGCCACTGAGGGTGTGTTTTTGAGGGAGATTTTATAAGCACTTTTAATATAAGTTTTATAAACCACCAGACAAGGAAATACAACAATACAAAAATTTAACGGTATATACATGTATTAAAATTTGTTTTTACTTAAAAAGTAAAATATTTTTTTATCATTTGAGAATGTCGTCTACGCGTACAGTGTATTTTGATCATATTCGCTTCTCCTTCTCCCCCGCTCCTCCCAAATCCACTCCACCCAACCCCCTTCCAACTTAGTGTCCGCTCTTTACATTTGTATTTACTTATTTCTTTTAATCCACAAAGTTCACTTTGGGTTGCCCGGATACTCATGGGGGTGGGGCCATCCGGTGGAGCATGCGCCGCCTGCCAGGGGTCATACCTTAAAGAAAACCGACTCTCCCTCCCTCCGAAGCTTCACCTATCAATAGCTCCTAAGGTAGGGCTAGATGCTCAGGAAACCCTCTCCTCTCCACCGTAGGAGGCTAACCTCGTTGGTACTATGCAGGCAACCGCAGTTGCTGGGAGTTTGTGTGTGCAGAAGTCTCGTCAAGTCCAGAAGATCCTGTTTTGCTCAGGCCCTCCCCAGCGTCTGGCTGCTACAATCTTTCAGCCCTCTCTTCCCTGAGCCTTTGCGGAGCGTGCCACTCACATTCTCCGCTCTTTGATGGAGTTTGAGGGAATGTTTAAGCCCTGCCCCGCCCCTCTTACTATAGCTGTCATGGTGTGGGGCAGAGCTCTTCTACCCTCTCCACAGTGATGTTCAGCCTCGCTACAAGATCCAGGAACAATGGGGCCGAGTGACCATGCTTTGAAACCCCACAAACCAGGAGCCAAAATAAACCTTTCTTCTTCGTGTTGATTTTCCTCAGGCGTTTCATCACAGTGCTAAAGAACTGACTAGCACATTTTATCATGTTGGACTGAGGGTAAATCCACTTTGAGACACTTCTTACTGTTGAACAGGGCTGTTGGTTTGAGACCAGCCGGGATTAAGGCCGATCAACCAACCAATAAGGAATCTCCTCAAACAAACTGACTGTTAAGTTCATCTGTATCAAACGTCACCATAGAGTTCTACAAATCTGGACACACGTGAACCCTCCTCTAACCACAATCATAGTTAAGACACCATAAGCATTCACCAGCCACAAATGCTACTAAAGTCTTTTGTCATCAAGCCCTTCCCACACCCTTCCCTCTGGTAGCTGCTGGTACTTTCTGGCCTCTGGTTTTGCCACCCTGTATTAGCGTTTTGTTTAGCATCTGACATTTTTCCATTCAGCACCCTACATCTCAAATCCGCCCACACAGTGTATATCAGTACTTTGTCCATTTTCATTGCTGAGTAGTACTGCATTGTTCGGATGCTTCACAGTTTGTGTTTTCATTGGCTCCTTGAAAAATATTCAATTTGTTTGCACTTACGGTAATTAAGTGTAAATTTGTCACAAAATAACTGGACTCAGGGCTTCAATGAGAACATTTTCTAGCATTGCAGGGATCAAATAATCTTCAGGGGCCCATGGAAGGTGGCAGTGTCCAGACATTGCAACTTTACTCTCTCGAAACAACAATGTGTGCAAATTCTGGCCGCTCTGTATCCTTGCTAGCATTTGCTATTACGTATCTTAGTTTTGAATTTTAGCTAATGTAACAGGGATATACTGGCATCTCACTGTGGCTTTAATTGGCCTTAATGTCTAACAAAATTGCACACCCCTTATATATGCTTTATTTGATATTTGTCCATGCTGGCTAAGTATCTGTTAAAAGTTCTGTTGACTTTTTATTAGGTTGTTTATTTTCTCCTTGCTGGATTTTGAGAATTCTTTGTAACAGTCGGGATTCAAGTCCTTTGTCAAGTATGTGACTTGCAAATATTTTCTTACATGCTGTGGCTTGTCCTTTAATTCGCTGAATGTTGTCCCTCGTAGGGCAGACGTTTTTAATTCTGATGGAGTCCAAGTCTTCATTCTTTTATGGATCCTGCTGGTGGTACCATTCCAGCGGTTTTTAATTTCATTTTAATTCTCTTCAGACTGTGGACAGTGTTGGGGTGTGGCTCCCGGCGGTGGCTTTGTGGGGAGCTGGCTTCTGCTCCACAGCCCTTTCCTTAGTACAGACCCTCCCACACACTGTGTCTTCCTGTCTGCATGACCACTTCCTCATGGAGGTCTTCACGTTCTGGAAGCCTCAGTGCTTTTTATGACTCCAAGTACAGCTGTGTGTTAGCGGCCTTCTTGCGACGGTTGACGGCCATCTGACAGGCGCTGCTTAAGGGCTATTTATTTTTAACTGATGGTTCATAGACATTTCGGTTCATGATGGTAAGGCGGGCACGGCCAATCAGCCTCATCCGCATGACTGCCACCAGAGGTGGCTGAGCATCCAGACATAAACCCTGGGGTGGGGGTGGGGGAAACCAGCAGGTGTTGGGACCACTCCATTCCATTCCACGGACTTCTCTAAGTTTGAGCATCACGAAACAAAGCAGAAATTATCTGTGTCATAAAAAGGGTTTGACTGTACTCTAACATCTGGATAGGTTCCACAGACCTGGGAAGCATCTTTCTCTTTGATCTCTAAATTCTGGCTACCCACCCCACTTTGTAGCACGTCAGTGGAAGAGTCAGCTCCAGAGGCCTCGTGGTGCAGGGTATGCTAGGTCCAGGTCAGGGCTCTGGCTGCAGGGAGATGCAAGGCCCTGGGGGTAGAGCTGGAGTTTTCTACCCTCCCCACAATGGATCTGGAAGTCAAATCCAATGTCTTGATGTAGCATCCTTGTATGGGAACACAGGAAAGTTCCTTGTTAACCACGAAGTGCCAGGGCTTGGAGGCTGGGCTGGGGGAGGGCTGTCTCTTCCACCCTGGTGGACTGGCTGTTGCTTACCTTCCCATTCCCACGGTTACAGCAATGCTAAAAATGTCAGCTGGCTAGGCATTTCAGTCTCCATGTGGGTTGCCGAGTAAGGGGAGCAGAGGCTGTCTCTTTGATCACTTGCCCATGGCAATGTGGCCTTACAAGGCCACAGAGGAAGAGGATCCAGGCAGTCCTGATGAGACTTAACAAGCTATGGGCAGGTGGCAATCGTGGAGAACTCTCCCTTTCAGTGGACTAAGGGAAGGAGATGGGGAGAAGAGGGAGGAAGGGTAGGCCTGGGAAGAGATGAGGGAAGGGGCTACAATTGGGCTATAAAATGAATAAATTGAACAACAACAACAAAATGTCAGCTGGCTCCTTCAACACTGACCAGGAGTCAGATCTCTTTGACTAAAGTAGCCACTTTGCTCCAGTGGCAGGAGGCAGGATTTGGATTTCTGCCATGGCTGAGAAGCACAGAGAACCCCTTCCTCTGTGTGGCCCCGCTTGCATGCCACACACCTATACATTACTATGGCCCTGCTCACGCCCCACACACCTACAAATTATTCTTAGGAAGAGTGGTTTGCTGCAGACCTCAGAGCATGCTTTACTTCACTGGGAGCTGTTTCCATCCTCTCCAGCTGCGTGTAGTGGCTGGCGACCTTCTGATGCAGTCACTCCCTCCCTTGGGCACTGGAATTGATTTTCTTCCTTGTGGTATGTAAAGATTCAAAGTTTGCCCCTTGCTCCTTATCCCGAGAGACCATCTACATTAGCGGCTCTGTTGGGGGAAGGGGCGACAAGTGCTGGCTGTCTTATGGGGAGGGGCAAGAGGGGGTGTCCCTGGAGCATCTCCCACTTTCTGAGCAGTGTCTGTGTCCCAGGGTAGCTGTGAGGTCTGGCTTGGCTCTCAGTAGTTTCTCTGCCAACCTGCTTTTAATTCAAGAATCAGGGGGTTTCGTCCTGCCTCTCAACATCTGTGTTAGTTCTGAGAGATCTCTTGGGGCCTCCCCTCTGTGAGTGAAGAGAAGTCCAAGCTGAGTTAGCCTGAGTTAGTGTGTGTCTCTGGTAGTGCTCCCTTCAACTCAGCATCTTGGACAGGAGTTTCTTGACTTAACCCACCGACAAGCCATCAAGCTTCTTGACTTTTGCCACCTCTTTTGCACAAACCGTCAGGCCTGCTCTCCTGATTGCCCACCATTAAGGAGGCCTGGTTCTCCTTTCCCTGCTGGTCCTAGCCCTGCCTTGCCTGAAAAGACCAGGGGCGATTCTAGTTGTCAGGGGAGGTGTGTGTGTGTTGGGTTGAAGTGAGCTTTGCTCAGCTTTCCAGAACATCAAAGAACACAGGCTATCACCATTTCCCCTTTCCACCCCGTGTGAGACACTCGGCCCTCTGTGGCAGCCACGGTGATATTTCTAGAGAATACATCAGGTCCCATGCCACTGCCTGCCCTCCTCAAATAAACTCAAATACTTTTAAATCCCTTAACCATCTATCTGCTGGGGGCTTGGATGACAGCCTCAGAGTCCCTGCTGCTTTTTATGTCACAACAATGCCCTCGGACCCTGTCTACTTGAAATTCCCCGAATGACCCCCCCCTTCCTGATGGCTCCAGCTTCCTGTTCATCCTTCCAGCTTCAGCCTCAGGGCTCAGCACACGTTAGAACAGCCCCCTCCCTTGAAGTCCCTGTGTGACAGGAGTTTCTGAATTCACAGTTGGTTGGTTGTTCAGGCACCTCAGGCAGGCATAGTGTTTGCCAAGTGTTGTGGCCAAGGGAAGCAGGGAAGTTGGAGGACATTTTCCTTCTTCTTGGGGCTTCCACTCTCGTACTTGGGCATGGGCAGTAAGCAAGCAAGTCAAGCGATAGGACAGGGTGTGACTGCCGTACCTATGTGGGGAAGCAGTTACACTGAAAGTATGACCCTCTGAGAGTGACAGATGGACTAGAAAGATGGGAAAGAAGGGTGTTCCAGGCATGAGCAACTAAATATGAAAGGTCAGGCCAAATCTGACGTGTGTCAAGGGCCTTCAGGACTGCATTTCTTACGAATGGGGGGTTGTCCCTACACTCTCTTTCCCCCGTACCCCGGAATGACTTTCATTTACGATCCAGAAATAGAGTGGATGGGATTGTGAAGACAGTAAAATGCCTGATGTACAAGCATGGGGATCCGTGTTTGAACCTCTGAATCCACATACAAAATCTGTAATGGTGGCACACACAGATGGAGTGGAGACAGGCAGATCTCTGGGTCTTGCTGGCTAGCAGAACTCACAAGTCTCAGGTCAATGAAGAGACTGTGCCCAAACAAACAAACAAACAAACACACACACACACAAACAAAAGCAAGGTAGATGGCACCTGTGGAAAGAGACCGCAGGTTGACCCCTTGGCCTCCATATGCACAGGCATGCCTGACAGATAATCATGGCAATGTTAAGGAAAGAAACAAAATGTCCTTTGTTGACCTTCACGTATGTAGTCATGTTAGAAGGAAAAGTTACTGTACTAAGAAGGAAACCCACATAGTGACTGACAGCATGAGGTTCATCCATGCAGACAAGCTCATCCCCATGTGCTGGTGAGTTAAGCTGTGAATGAGAGCTACAGCTTCCCACCTTGAGCCCTGGCCCGTGCAGATCGACCAGGCTTTGTGGCTCCCTGTAGCCAGATGTGTCAGGCTGCTTTCACGGGGAGCTGATTAAAGAATGCTTCTAGATGATTCTTAATTCCCAAGTGCTTCATTCATGTTAAATCACAGATAAATAAATAGTTATGAAAAGCTTTCAGTGTGAGAACCGTTTTGGCATACATATTTTAGGATCCCATTTAGAGGGTTCCCTTAGTTGAAAAATCACTAAAATATCAAATTATCATAAATCAAGATAATTTCTTTTCATCTTTAAGACGAAACTATCAGGACATGGTGATACACACCTGTTATCCCAGAACTCAGGAGGCTGGATCAGGAAGATCAGGAGTTAAGTGAATGCTAGTTTGGGCTCAGAGTGAAACCTTGTCACAAGCAAGCAAGCAAGCAAGCAAGCAAGCAAGCAAGCAATGTGTTTGTGTGTATTATAGCTTAATGGTAGAGTAGCTGCCTAGAATCCCCCAGTGAGGGGCTGGGACATGGCTCAGAGATAGAGCACTTGCCTAGAATCCCCCAGTGAGGGGCTGAGCAGTGGCTCAGTGGTAGAGCACTTGCCTAGAATCCCCCAGTGAGGGGCTGTGGTGTGGCTCAGTGGTAGAGCACTTGAGACACCCCCCCAGCTCAAAGAGCAGTGTAAGTCCTCGGTGTGTTTGAGATGGGTTGTCGTTGTTCGCGGTTATATTTGTGGTTGTCTGACCTTATCTGGGTAGAAGTGCAAAAGCATGCTAGACTGTAAAAGTCTCCCTATTCTTTCATAGTTTGTGAATGATTAGCAATTGAAAATAATGAATTTCAATCTTAAAGACACTATTAAAATTCCATAAATCATGTATGAACTAAAATTCATACCAATCAAACAAAAAGTTAACACCACAGAGTTTGCTCTGTTTTAAATTTTAAACACAAATGAACTTTCGAGTGCCCACTTCAGGTGACGGAGTTGAGATGACAGAAGTTCAGGTAATTTGTCTTGGCTGTCACCGGGCTTTCCTTGTTTGCTCTAGATCTACTGTCTAAATGCAGAGCTGCGCCGTTCAGAGCCCTCAGCGACAGCGACTGTGCCTCTGTCGATACCGGAGCAATTTCAAGTTTCTCCAAACTCACTGTTAAACAAAGGGGCCCCATCGAGCCCACGTGTCTCAAGAACGTCTCTCATACTGGGAGATCCTTTCAGTAGTTTCCGTGTAGGGATCAATATGTATTAAAATTTAAGTGAAAATGTGTTAAGCTGAAGCTTGGGAATGTGTTATCAAAACTCTAAGTACTGGTGACAAATTGGTTCAGGTCGAGACTAATAGAAAATGCTTTCTCTGTCTTCAGTAAGGAGAAATATTATTATTATTTTTTTGTGGTGTGGCTGTTTTCCTGTGTTTATGGTTGTGTACCATGTGTGCGTAGTGCCTGTGGAAGCCAAAGGAGGAGGATGGATCTTTTGAAACTGGGGTTGCAAGTGGCTATGAATCCCCGTATGGGATTCGAACCCTGGTCCTCTTCAAGAGCACACAGTACTATTAACTGCTGAGCCATCTCTCCAGCCCCAGGAAGAAGTACTGTAGTGAGAATTTTGGTGTCTTTAGGAACTCAGTTTGTTAGGTAAACATGTTTTTGTTTTTACTCCCAGGTGTGGGATATGGGGCTGCTCCAGACTGTCCACAGCAGCTGACTATTTGCCTCATGAGTGCTCCGGCAGGGGTGTGATTCTGCCAGCTGAAGAGAGTTTAATTCTGGGGGACTCTAGAGAGGGTATAAAAAGACCAGAGCCCAGAGAGAGGGGACCCGGCTGTTCCTCCTGCTGCTTCCTGCTTCTGCTGCTTCCTGCTCCTGCTGCTTCCTGCTCCCACTGCTTTGTCAAGTGGTCTTGAGAAAAGAGATGATAAGAAGAAATTGGAGATACCCTGACAAGACAAAGATTGAACTTGTCCCAAGGAACTCAATGCCCCTAATCATCAGGAAGTAGTCCAAAGAGATCTCAAGGGCCCCTTCTCCCCACTCACCTTCTCTCTCTCCTACCTGGTGTTGAGGTGTTGGAAGGGATTGGGTTGGAGAAGGGAGGCAGATAAAAGAACCCAAATAAAATAGCTAAAAAACAAAACAAAACAACAATAACAACAAACGCCAACAAAGCATTTTTAAATTTCAGACATAATTAGTGTCGGACACATGGAAATATAATCCCACTCTAGGCTCTGAGGGTCTTACTGTCTTGCAGCCCGTAGGTTTGTTTTCTCCCACTGGCTGGCTGGCCATCATGGTCGGCACAGAATGACGGAGAATAACGGGAAGGAGTCGACAAGAACCAAGTGCAAAAGGATCCTGCAGACCAGGATGGCGGGGTGTGGGTTTGGCTTAAGCTCACTGCGCTCTCATGGAGCCAGAGAGAGAGAGAGAGACTCTCCCATCATGGAATGTGCTCACAGATCCATGAAATTCCAAAATGGTGGATGTCTTCTCCACCAGAGCACAACCTACCTGGGCCAGCAGGCAATGAGGTTCATGCACCTTTGTTGTAAAGGTTTGATTGTGATGCATCCCGAAGGTACCGAAGGCCTGGTCTCCAGTGGGACTAGGGAGAACTGATTTGATCCTGAGGACCCCGAACTGATCGCCGGGTTAATCTGGGATGGATTCACAGTTTGATGCCATTACTTAGAGGTGTCGGGAAGTAGGAGGCTGGGCCTGACTGGACAGGGTTGGTAACTGTGTGTGTGTGTGTGTGTGTGTGTGTGTGTGTGTGCGCGTGTGTGTGTCCCAAGCAGTTCACCTAGTGTCTAGTCTTTCCACTCTCCTGATTGCTGTGAGCCGAGCAGCTCTGCCCTGCTGTGCTCTTTCCACCGTTATGCTCCCAGTCACCACAGCTCCATGGGGAACCAAGAGAGCTCAGCCACGAGTCTGTGCTCCAGAATGGGTTTCAAAACCAAATCTTTCCTTTTTGAAAAGTTGCCTTCCTCGGGCATTTTATCACAGTGACTAACGCACAAACCCAGTTTCTTTTACTGTGGTTATGATACAATGCCCTGACGAAAGCACCTTGAGGGAGAAAGGGCTTACCTTGGCTTCAGGGGTAGGAGCTGGTGGCTGTCGGATCACAAGCATGCGCACTCAGGAAGCAGAGGGCCGAGGGTGCTAACGTTTAGCTTACTTCCTCTATCTTATGCAACACATGTCTTGACCAGGGGAATTGTGTGCACCCATAGTTAAGGTGGGCCCCTCCACATTGATTTACATAATCCACACAATCCTGTCTAGGCAGGCCCATCTCCCAGATGATTCTAGAGCCTGTCGAACTGACAGCCAGCACCAAGCACTGTATCCAGAACCCCCCCAGCCCCCCCACGCTTTGGAAGACTGACTAAACAAGCGGACGATCAGCGGACTGTGTAGCTACAGAAAGAAAAACCCGGGATCCACCGTTTGCATGCACTGGTCCAGGAAGGGGGCCAGTTGTCTCCAGGGATGTATGCAAGGTTCTTTTGCTTTCAGCTCAGGCCCATTGGAGAACGCCAGAACGCAGGGCACCTTCTGTGGGTTACCATGCCTGCAGTCTCCCTGGACCATAGACCACACAGGAAGCCTTCACTTTTTTTTTTTTTCCCTACTGCAAAAGCTTCCCATCCCTTTGTTTACTTTTGAGCATCTGCCGAACATAAGAAGTGGGGACTGACTCCTCATTGCAGCTGGCTCTGGCTAGAGAGCCTTTGCATGTGTTCTGGCTGGGGTGGTCTTCACTTTATTCTTGACTCTCACAACACAAGTGGATGAATGAATTACAACGTTCCGCTGGAAACTGTCTGGAGTCATGGAAGTGCTAATGTGGAAGAGGGAACGAGTAACAGCAGCAGGAAAGCTGGACAGTGGAAACGCTGCGGGCACAGGCTGGCAGGAGGGGTATATGCTTCTGTCTATTCACCAAGCTTCTCTGCACGTTCAGTGCTTTCTAGACACGAGAGCCTGCTATGAGAAGGCCTTTCTGTGTGGAGTCCATTTTCAGTTAATAGCAGAGCCTGCCAAAAACAAAAACAAAAAGTAATTGAATTAAAAAATTATTGTTTGCGTGTAAGTGCAGTACCTGAAGGGGCCAGCAGAGGGCTCATATTCCAGGGAGCAAGCTGGAGTTGCAGCCAGTTGTTAGCTGCCTGATGTGGGAGCTGGGAACTGAACTCCTGTCCTCTGGAAGAGCAGCAAAGAGCTCCTGAGTGCTGAGGCGTCTCTTCAGCTCCCAGAACAAACTTTGTTTGAAGTTGCAGCTTTCAAGTGCTTACCTATTATTCTGTGATAATTATGTGTTTGGTTCTAATTTTGAGCCTTAATATTCTGAGTCAGTTTGGATTGCCTTTTAAAGTTTTTCTCTTGTTTCCAGATTGCTTTCAGAAGGACTATAGAAATTTGCTAGCGCATTTCATATGGGCGAAGACCACCCTGTTCCTCCTCTTCACCAACTGCTGTGTTTCTGGCCGTCTCAGCTCTTTGTTTTGACTCACATTTCTCCGGCAGCTAATGGCTCACAAAGACTTGTGATTCAATGGTTTTTGAATTATTCTCATATAAATTGCTTATTTTTACTTTTTCATATCTATTTCTACCCCCCCCCCCCAGCCAGTTCCACAATCTTGATGCTACAGTTCTGGAATTCGCTTTAATAGATGATATGCTTTATCTGTCTTATAAGTCTAATTTTTCAGACATTTTCTGTGTCTTTTCCTCTGAAAAGATCTTGACCAAACTCAGGTTGTAAATTAATTGACAAATACTACCCATATGGTATTATCAGACCATAACATGCCTCCCCATAAGTTTGTGTCTTCTTTAATTAATTTTTAATTTATATTTTATACTAACTAATTAGTTTTTGATGCTTGGAATCCAATTAAAGATTGTTATGAAAGTGTTCTACCACTGAGCCACCCCCCCAGCCCCTCACTGGGGAATTCTAGGCAGGTGCCCTACCTCTCAGTCACACCCTCAGCTCCTCACTGGGGGATTCTAGGAAAGTGTACTACCACTGAGCTACATCTCAGACCCTAGCCATTTTTCTTTTTTTGTATGTTTGAGACAGGTCCTGCCTTTAACTAGAGCATTCTGGGTGTCTTAGTTACTCTTCTCTCATTGTGATAAGACATCATGAGCAACAAGTTATAAAAAATTTATTTGGTGCTTGCGGTTATAGAGGGTTAGAGTTGCTGGCTGTCGTGGAAGAGAGCATGGTACTGGAGCAGTAGCTCAGAGCTCACCTCTTGAGACACAACCACTGTGTAGCCCTGACTGGCCTGGAGCTCACTTGTAATCCAGGCTTGTCACAGACCCCTCTGGTTCTGTCTCTTCAGTCCTGGGAGTCAAGGAATGTGCTGCTGCCATGTCCAGCTTTCTATTCTCCTAATTCCTTTTCTTTTTTCCTCGATTGGACATGATTGTTTTAACCTTTTATTTAAGAAACTCATTCCTAAGTTTATATACAAATTCAACTTTCTAAAACTTTTTTTTTTTTGAGAAAAGATCATGCTGCGCTCAGTCTGGTTTCAACCTGAGATCCCTTGAGCGTTGGGAATAAGGCAGTGTGTCACCACACCCAATCGTAATTCAAATTCAAAAAGTTTAAATTGTTAACTATTTTCAAGTTTTGTTTACTTTGTTGTTATTTTTACCTTTGATGAGTCACAAGAACATTTTGAGAAATTCTCACTATCTTTTACCAATTATTTAAATTTGCCTCGTTTATTTGCTATGTGTATATAACCATAATTAGTATATATATATGTAATTAGTATACAAATATACTAATATTTATAATTAGTATGTGTGTGATAATACTTGGTGAACATTACTATGTACACTAATACTTTTCCTAACTATTTGGGAATAAGCAGGAAGGATCCCCCATTCTAGCCCAGAATCTGTATTTAAATTCTGTTGGTTATTCAATAACTGTCCTTTGATAGTTGCTCTTTCTCCTGCAGGGTATGGCCCAGGCTCAGGTCCTGCACTGAGTTGACCGGTCTTTGCCACCTTCTCAGCCTTTCATGCCCCTCGGTCTTGGAGAGTATAAGCTACTTACTTGTCTCCCATTTGAAGCCGTGTGAAGATACCTATGTGTATGGTCTGTTAGCAGGAATGATTCGTAAACAAGACTGTGCCCATCTTTGTATGTGCAGTTAGTACTGGTGTTGGTTTGTTATAACATTGGTTTTCTTTTCTTTGATTATTTGGTTACCATCATGTCAACCTATTTCTTTCCTCTTTTTTTGTAATCAATACCTAATTTGTGGGTAGATGGTTTTATGCTATATAAATTCTTTATGCTTCATCAATATTCACTCATTAGTTTTATTATACGCTGATGATTTTCCAAGTTCATCCTTTATTCTATTTAATTATTATTATACTTAAGGGTTTTTTCTTTCTATCACCTTAATTAAAATGAGTGCATTAATTTATAGCCCTATGACATTATGGATTTCAGTCCATTACTATCATTACATAAAAATATTTTGACATTCATATTGGTTAGAATTTGGCAATAGGAATCCTTTAAAACTAGTTTTTGCCTCAATTTGCAAACAAATAACCAACAAACTATCAAATCAAGCAAGCAAGCAAGCAACCAACCAACCAACTAGCCAGTTAACCAATCAACCAACCAATCCTTCAAACAGCTAACCAATGCACTGATCAATCAAGCAAGCAACCAATAAGCCAGTGAACCAACCAACCAATCAACTAACCAACCAACCAACCCATCAAACAACTAACCAATGAGCCAAGCAATCAAGCAAGCAAGCAATTAATTAACAAATAAACCAACTAACCAACAAAACACTTAACCAGCCAGCCACAAACCAGCCAAGCATAAACAAAACCTGATTTTTAGTTGGTCTTGTTTTTAGTGGTTTTCCTTCTTATAATTGGTAGTGGGTGAGAATTGTGAACCCATCTTCTGTAAGTTCTATGAGTGAACATTTGTTCAGCCAAAAATGCATCCTTTTGTACTGGAGTGGAGTCCAAGGAAACACTTTAAGTCATGGTTTTTAATGTCTGTGTCTGTGGGTCCATCTACCTGTCCATCTACTCATCCATCCATCTACCCACCAACCCACTTACTCATCCAGCCATTTCTATATCTCCCTTTGTCCCATGTCTAGATATGGAAATATTATCGAAATAAATATGCCTGTGCAGTATGAATACACATTCTCGTATATTCTCAGGAGTGTCTGCTGAGAGAACTGAGAAGCAATGACATACCAGTGGCAATGAACACATCTTTTGCTAAGATTGTGATTTTTAATTATTCATCACAATTAAATTTTTAAAAAGTTGATTCTTCTTTTGTGCATACAAAAATTCTGCTAGTGCTATACAGAGTTTACAGCTGTGTTCTGTATGCCTAGAACTTTTGCAATGACACAAATCTTTTGTGTTTGTCCTGGCTAGAATGGCAGTGACTAAGCAGAGCCAGTGAGACTAAAAATCCTTATTTTCCAGTTTATTTAACTATAATCAGTTACATTACCTACTTGTGCTACCATGCCAGGCTTTTAGGTAAAGTTTTGTGATGTATTCGAGTGTTCAAGATTATTAATGACCTTGTCAACTGTCCAGTATGGATATTGAGTGTTTTATCTTGTATGTTTTGTATTGTAATTTGTACATATATTCAATCTTACTGATACTGTTGGTCAAATTCATTTTGCTCAAATATTATGCTGGACCTTTGAGTAGAACTACTTTATATATTAACATGTATACAATATGATGATATACATATATATCATCAAAGTTCTCAACAGTATTGGATAGATCTTCTAAATTTCGCTCTCTGTACATGGTAAAGCTTGAGAGGGAAAAGATTCTCATTGACCATTGTCTACCTTGTTAAATATTCATTTTATCATCTCACATTTGTTTTTGTTTGTGATTGTCTGGCAAGTGTGTGCTCATCACTTTTCCTGGCACACAGGAAGACCTCAGTATTTATTTACTGTATGAATAAATGTATGAATGCATTTTCTCAACTTTTCGGAACATTTCGCTGTAGGTGTGCGCCTTTACAAGATCAAAAATCTGCACTTTGTGTTTGACCCAAACCAAATCTTCCCATGGAGGCATTTAACTCATTTCCAGTTCATGCTCAGTTGCTTAAAAGGTTTTGTTCTGTTTTTCAGAGATTAAGGTCTAGCCTGTCCTATTGGCTTCCAGGTGGTGCCCAGGAATCGTTCCCACCACAGAGATGTCTTCCTTCATGTTCCTCTAAGAAAGATTTGATTTTCTCTTTTTTCCTCTTTGATGGTGTTGGGGCTACCTGCGTGCTAGCCAGGTGTTCTAGTGAACCTCAGCCTGAACCCCATTTCCCTTTTATTACCCCCTCTTCTCTAGTCTTTTTTAAAAGTAATATTTTATTAATTCTTTGGGAATGTCACACAGTGTATTTTGATTATACTCATTCCCTTGATCCATCTCCATCTCTCTTCCCACCCAACCTCATGTTCTCTCTCTCTCTCTCTAATCCTATCATATCTGGTTTCTGTTGGCCAAATACTCTTAGGGGTGGGACCTGCCGGGAAAATGCTCTACCTACTGAATGTCACATCCTTAAACAAAGCGGACTCTCCCTCTCTGAGAAGCTATCAAATGTCAACAACTCTTCGACTAGGGGGTGGGACCTCCTGCCCACACTCCCCACTCCATGCTGGCTTGAGCTTCTTGCATGTTCATGCTTATGATGTCATAATTGCTATGCATTCACGTGTGTCCAGAACACAGTTTCCTTGTGGCTATCCACCACCTCTGGTTTACTATTCTTTTTTTTTTTTAATATTTCATTAGCTCATTACAGTTATATATTAGTGTGAACACCCACCTACCTCTACACACACACACACACACACACACACACACACAAATATACTGTGTAATGACTGAATTAGAGAGGGGTTTCCATATCTCTAAATGTTACATTTGCTGACATGTAATAAGTGCATATATTTATGAGATATATATTTTTCTGAATAGCTAGAGGAGACGAACTTGAAGGCTCTGGACCCAGACTCATGACCAGGAGGTAGAAATGTCACTCATCCCGATCTCATCAGCAAACCCAGTGCACCTGTAGTACTGAAATGGCCACTCCTGGTGACTGTTAACAAAGACTCACATCTGGTCAAGGTCCTGAGTGTCACTGGGAAGTGCTCAGCCTTAAATCTCCTCTATCTCCTTTCCTCAAGGTCGTGGAAATGTCACAGAAGGGGCAGAAGGAACTTGAGAGCTGGAGCAAGGCACAGACCTGCCCAGAAATGTTGCTCTCCAGCTGTGGCATTGCTGTTTGCAGCCATGAACACATAGCCACTGTGGGTGCCCGCACAAGACTTAGCCAACTGTCATGGGTAGAGGAGTAACTGTCCCAATTACTGAGTACATAGAAAGACCACGTGCAGATCCATTCTGCAGATGTTAAGATTTTCTTGTTGACTGACATGCTCTCCTTACACGTCAGCATCATCTTTTGTCAGCATCATCCAGTCGTTCAGCATAGCACCGTCATGCCACTTCCTCTGGATAGACTCAGCACAGCACTGAGGGCACAGCACATTCCAGTATTGCTTTCTGAAGATTTTCTGGATTTTTTTCCTGAGTATTCTCAGCGGATGGCTGACTGAGTGCATCAGTGTGATGGAGTTGGGAAGGGTGCTCCTGGGCTGGTGGTTCTGCCCTGACGTCGGGAGGTGGATGGGCCTGCAGAATCCGTGGTATGCCCTGGTTGTGTGTCTTTGCCTACACACGCTCACCTTCAGGAGAGCAGAAGGGCTCTGGGTGCCATCCCGGCTCTGATGCTCATTAGTAGTGGGGTCTGGTAAACTCCCAAACTTCTGGCTCCTCTCTCGTAGATGGGACACACATTTGAAATTCACCACACGGCTGGGACAGTTTAGAGAAGTAACAGAGCATGCACGTGGCCACACACTAAAGCACGTACACTGGGAGGCGGGAAAATGGTAGATATAATTATTTTCCACTGCATACCCATGTAAATTTCTCAAGAACAAAGACATGTTAAACACAGCCAACATAAATTTACCTCACGATAAATAAGTTGGCAAATAAAAAAAAACATTTTTAAAAATTAAAATAAAACTCATAAATACTTTCATCCACATGCTGGGCCTGGGGATGGTCTGCTAAGAACTCCTTCGGTCTTTTGGGACATACCTGATAATTTCATCTTTGAATTTGAATATTGTGTGTGGAGTCTGGAGGGACCACAGCACCCGTGTGTGACTGGGGCAGATGCTCTGAAAGCCGCGGACCCAGGTTGTCCATGGTGACAGTGTAATAGAGAAGCAGCAGGTGGCACCAGCAGAGGCCACAGGCCAGGGACCCACGTGGCCTGTTGGAGTGTTGGTCAACTTACCTTTCTGCTCTTGTATCTCTCCCAGAGTCTCCAGCAGTTGAATGCTCGTGCCCAGCTGGTGATGTTGTTCAGGACTGGGAGGTGTGGCCTTGTTGGAGGCCGTGTGCCACCGGGGGAGGGCGGGCTTTGAGAGCTTAAAGACTGCCCCCGTTCTGAATTCATTCTCTGCTTCCTGCTCGTGGTTCGAGATGTGAGCTCTTAGCTTCAGGTCACAGGCGCCATGCCTGTGCTCCACCACTGTGGACTCTGACCCTCCTGAACCGCAGCCCAAAGACACGTTGTCTTCTCTAAGTTGCCTTGGTCATGGTGTTTTATCATGGCAACAAAAAAAGTAACATACATTCGTCTTTCGTGGGCACAGATATTAAGTCTTTGGCCTGAGCATCTGGATAGGAGTGGTTGATGTTCAAATAATATATTCAGCAAGTAGGTTAGTTGCCAAATAAAATTGCACTGGTGATGACTCATCAGACACTATGTTTAGAGTTTCTGAAGCTCTAAAACCAGTTATCCACAGGCTTTGATTTAAGCGTCATCCCATTTGATGGAGGAGAATGCTGTGTCCACATGACACTTCAGATAAGCTCTTTATTATTGACAAAGCCCATCTTATTTATTTATTTATTTATTTATTTATGTATTTATTTATTTATGAGAATTCCACATATGACTACTATACATTATTCCTCCCTTTCTTCTTCTTCTCTATCCAGTTCCTCCTGGTTTCTCATGCTCCCTCTCAAATTTATGGCCTCTCTTTATACACCTATATCTATATATGGGTACCCTGAGTCTATGCAGTGTTACTCATATGTCTGTGATTTCAGGGCTGATCATTCTGTATTTGGATAACCAAGCGGGAAGTGATTCTTTCTCCTTAAACAACAACTATAACAACAACTTATTTTATGCAGATTTCTGTTACTGAAATCCAGAACTGGTCAAAGTACAGAGAACAGCTGACCATAGGGTGCCCAGCCCTAACTAACACATGTATAATGCATCCCTGACAGGCAACACTCAGGGTGCATTGTGGAAGAGAGGGTGGAAAGACTGTAGGAGCCAGAGGACAGGACACTGTTGTAATACTGTGTCTTCTGTCCATGACAGGGAGGCTACACCCACGACAGCCCAACAGTACGGCTGCCTGGACAAGACCTGAACAAGGACAACAGCAGTTGACATGTGACTGTGGGGAGGGGCAAACCCCATAGGGCCCCACCCCTAGTTGAGGCACTACCTGCAATTCATGGCTGCCGAGAGATGAAATCATTTTAAAAATTATTTTCCCCCTTGCAATTGAAGACGCAGGGGGTGGGGGGAACACAAGCAGGCAGTTTGAATGATACCCAAACCATGAAGCCACTCTCATTTCCATGTGTGACCCCAACAAGTTACAGGAAATGTCAGCAGAAGCGTTAAAGTGCCATTATGTAAATTTACATTGAAAATTAAACCCAGACTCACACAAAACTGATTCTAAAGAAGAGTTAAATCTTTTTGGAAAAACGACTCTTTGCGAATCAACAGCTTTGGATGTGCTAAAATGTGCATTGTCAAACAGTGAATCAGACACTTGTCCCTTTGTGGCCACAGCCTGTGAAACAAAGCACTCTGGGAAGAGTTGCATCGAAGGAAAATCATTTCCAAACAACAATAGCATATTATTGAAATTGGGCCCTTGCTCACACTGACCGACAAACCTTTCCATGGAATAATTGGGAGATAGAAATTTTAGTGATCCAAGAAAAGAATTTATATAAACTGTCAAAAAGTATACAAGTGTGGGTGTCTGTGTGTTTCTCCATGTGTGTCTCTGTGTGTATGTGTCCTTGTGTGTCCGTGTGTGACTATGTGTGTAGTCATTGCCTGTAGAGGTCAGAACACAGCATGTGAGAGCCTGTCCCCTCCTTTTAGTGTACTGGTTCCAACTGAGATTATCAAGCTTAGCGGAAAGCATACCTAACAGCTGAGCCATCTTGCCAGCCCAGCAACAGAATTTTTTAAATAGAAAAGGTGTTACACATTTACATGTCAGTTTCAAAAATCAGGTGTACGTTGGCCTATGCTCTTTGATCACTTAGGACTGTCTTCCGGGATCCATCCGTCTGCCCTTTGGAATGTTACTGCTTTGTCGAGAGATGTTTCTGAGACCACAAAGAGCATTTTTTTTTAACTAACATTTCCCCACTAATCCACTGACGGCTGCCTGCACCTTTATTGTCATTCTATAGACTCAGCACTGATGTTCTCTGCCAGGCATTCCTCCTGAACTCCATCTTTCTTCTTTCCTCTTCCTCCTCTTCCTCTTCCTTCTCTCTTTCTTCTTCCTCCTTCTCCTCTCCTTCCTCCTCCTTTTTTCTCCTTTATCTTCCCCTCTTTCTCTTCCTCCTTTTCCTCCTCTTCCTCCTGCTGTGTCCACTTGCAGTGGACTTTTTAGCTTTTGCCAATTTGCACTGGCAACACTCACATCCAGAGGCGTTCCTTGATAATGTCATTGTCATGATGATCATCATCATTATTGTCATTTGAGAATTTCACACATGAGAATAATGTGTTTAAATGAAACCCGCCCTTTTCCTTCATCCCCAGCTCCTCCTCTTCCAATCCCCCAACGCTCCCCACCAACCTCATGTGCAATTTTATTTTACCTTTTAACTGACTGAGCCTTTGTGCTGCCTGTGTTTGCATGGGTGTCCAATCATCCACTGTGTTTACATGGGTGTGTGGTGGGTCATTCGCTGGCATGTATAGGTGTGTGGCTGGTTGGCCATCTGCTGGATGCTCTTGCAGGGACCATCATTTGCCAGCAGCTCCTCATTCACAGCGGGGACTTCATGAGGCCACTCCCCTTCCATGCCGGGACTTGGCTAGGTTGAGTCTGTACCGGTCCTGTGTGCACAATCACAGCTGCCTTGAGTTGGTGTGGGCAAAGACGCTGTCCTGGCTTCACTCCAGACACTCTCAACCTCTGGCCCTGGTATGTCCTAACCTAATCAATCTGATGATCAGAACAAGCCGGCGTAGAGCCTTGGGTTTTCCTGCCAGGCATTGCGGCGGATGGCATTTTGAAACTGAATCGTGTACAGTATTTTAAAAAGACTGGCTACAAATTTAAAGTCATGGTGTTCAGCATGGGAAATAACAACATTTCTGATGCCTCGACATGATACAGTGTGTCGTAGACGGGCTGCTTTCGTTTGTTACGAATCCCCCATTAATGTAAGGGTAGAGTTCGTTCATGCAAGACTTAACTGTTTACCGAGGACGCGTGTTTGCTGTGCTGGTCTTCGTTATTAAGGAAACAAAGTAAGGATTTAGACTTGTGCTTCTAGACCCCAGGCAGTGACATAGAGGCTCTGACAGGCCCAGAAGGCGCGGGCGGAGTGAGTGCTCAGGTTTCCCAGGTTGAGTTCTGTGGAGGGAATGTTCTCTGTGCTTCTGATCTGCAGAGGCTGAGTGTGTGTTTGCTGAGTAGGAACCTGTGTGTGTGTGTGTCTCCCTCCCTGCTTTTTGGTGCATGTAGTTGTTGATTGCAGAAGCAGTCTTGCCTCTCTCTCTGTGTTCCCAGCTGCTCTTGTACCGAGTGTCCCAGTGCACTTGAACTCAAGGCAATCCTTCTGCCTCAGCCTCCTGAATACTGGGATGACAGGCATGTAACCTTATACTAGCTTTAGAGCAAGGGTTAGAAGAACCAGCCTCTGGCTTTCCAATGACAGGGCGTTTCTCTCCTGTGGCCTTTAATTGTCTTCATGTTTCTCATGAGAGGACTTTTGGATTCTCCTCAAATGCTGGATGCCTTTATTCATTTACTCAGCAGGAGTTGATGAGGGACAGAGAGACGGCTCGGTTTTTAAGAGTGCTTACTGATCTTCCAGAGGCCCTGAGTTTGGTTACCAGGGTCCCCGTCAGGAGGCTCGTAACTGCCTGTAACTCCAGCCGCAGCAGACGCATCTGACACTTTCTGCTGGCCTCCATGGCCATCCACACACGTGCGCACACTTGTCCACACGCAGACGTTTTCACAAAGCCAGATGATAAAAACAACATTTAAAAAAGAATTTATTAGTTTTCTGCTAGAGTGTTTCTAGTTTTCCGACGTGAACGGTTCTTGTCATTGAGGGCGGGGTGTGTGCGCGCGCGCGCGTGTGTGTGTGTGTGTGTGTGTGTGTGTGTGTGTGTGTGTGGGGTTGTGTCCAGTTATTCGACATGGTCCATCACGAGCTGGCTTCGGGGCACTTGGACCCCAGTGCTCTGCTGCTGTGGATCCATTTCTAGGAGGATGGCTCTGCTGGCTGAGGCTTTGCTAATTTGACACTAACTGGAATGTGGAGGTAGGAGCCTCAACTGCCTCCATCATATGGGCCCATGGGGACTGCTGTGGGCGAGCTTCTTAATTGGTGATTGATGTGGGAGGGTCCAGGCCACTGTGGGTGGTGCCATGCCTAGGCAGGTGGTCCTGGGTTATAAGGAAACAGGCTGAGCGAACCAGGAGAGCAATACAGTAAGCAGCGTCCCTCCACAGCCTCTGCTTCTGTGAGTTCCTGCCTCTAGGTCCCTGCCTCCAGCACCTGCCCTGACTTCCTTCCATGAGGAGCTATAAGATGTTGAATAAACACTTTCCTTCTCCAGTTGCTTTCGGTGGTGGCGTTTTTCACAGCACCAGAAAGCAACCTGGAGCAAGGTTTCTGCCCAGCTTCCCTCGATGATAGGC